>NC_080163.1:149230260-149830260 GCF_950295315.1 Erinaceus europaeus
ATTTGGTTTAATAAAAGTATGTAATATAAATATATTTTTAATCTAACATCATCAGACTCATATGTAGCAGGAAATCCTAGACATAAGAAATGATACAGCAGGGAGTCGGGCGGTAGTACAACGAATTAGGTGCACATGGCACAAAGCGCAAGGACCAGCGTAAGGATCCCAGTTGGAGGCTCAGGGTCCCCACCTGCAGGGGAAGTCGCTTCACAGGCGGTGAAGCAGGTCTGCAGGTCTGTCCTACCCAACAACGACGACATCAAAACAACAATAATACCTACAACAACAATGAAAAACAAGGGCAACAAAAGGGAAAATAAATAAATATATAAAGAAAATATATATACAGCAACAAAGGGACTTTCTTCAACAAGGCTAGAAAAATAAACAAGCACCCCTAGAATTCTGAAAGCAACAACAACAACAACAAAAAAGTGAAGTTGAATAGAAGAAAAATGTTAACAATCCCAGCTAGGCCAGGTAGTTTTGGTAGAAGTTGTTGTTATTGTCTATCATATTAAAACTGAAGTTTGTAAAGTGAATTCAAGATGAATCGACTTTGGACAATGTATTAGAATTCTATTACCTTTTATCATAATTCTAATGTTAAGAGTTCCTAAAATATAAAACACGATTTTGGAAAGACCTGTCTTGGGATGCTTGAAGTTTGCACCTATATCCTTACATTCACATTACCAAGTTGTTTCAGATAGGTTCCACTTGCCACTCTAGCCTCATTTCCTGTGTCACCTCTTTTTCATACTTTTTTTTTTCTTTTTTTTTTTATTTAAGAAAGTATTAATTAACAAAACCATAGGGTAGGAGGGGTACAACTCCACACAATTCCCACCACCCAATCTCCATATCCCATCCCCTCCCCTGATAGCTTTCCCATTCTCTATCCCTCTGGGAGCATGGACCCAGGGTCCTTGTGGGTTGCAGAAGGTAGAAGGTCTGGCTTCTGTAACTGCTTCCCCGCTGAACATGGGCGCTGACTGGTAGGTCCATACTCCCAGTCTGCCTCTCTCTTTCCCTACTAGGGTGGGTCTCTGGGGAAGCGGAGCTCCAGGGCATATTGGTGGGGTCTTCAATCCAGGGAAGCCCGGCCGCCATCCTGATGACATCTGGAACCTGGTGACTGAAAAGAGAGTTAACATACGAAGCCAAACAAATTGTTGAGCAATCATGGACCCACCTGCATATCAGATTTAAGGTTGAAGGGAAAAAGAGAAAAAAAAAAAACTAGTATAGCCACAGACCCTTTGGAATATAACTAAAATTTGCCTACTAGCTATCTACAAATGGAGGACCCCCCCCCCCCACTCTTCACCTGCACTATTCCAGCCTTTAGGACCATGACTGTCCAACAATTTGTTTGGCTTTGTATGTTAATTCTCTTTTCAACCACATGGTTCCAGATGCTAGCATGATGCAGACCAGACTTCCCTGGACAGACAACCCCTCCAGTGTGTCCTGGAGCTCCAATTCCCCAGAACCCCACCCCACTAGGGAAAGAGAGAGACAGGCTGAGAGTATGGATCAATTTGTCAACGCCCATATTCAGCGGCAAAGCAATTACAGAAGCCAGACCTTCCATCTTCTGCATCCTACAGTGACCTTGGGTCCATACTCCCAGAGGGATAAAGAATAGGAAAGCTATCAGGGGAGGGGATGGGATACAGAGTTCTGGTGGGGGGAATTGTGTGGAGTTGTACCCCTCTTATCCTATGGTTTAGTCAATGTTTCCTTTTTATAAATAAAAAAAAATTAAAAAAAAGAGAAAGAGAATCCTTGAACCACTAGATCCAAATACTTTTCATATTAAATTTATTCTATTAAGGTACAGCCTTTACATAATTATGGTTGGAGACAATTTTTGAAGAAGCTTATAAAAGGGACAAACTCCTTTACTTGTGAAGTTGTCCCAAACTCATAGTTTCTATTTCTATATGCTCTTCATCCTTGGCTGACACCAAAACTGTCATGAAATAAGGGGACTAAGGTTCTGATAACTTTGCTTTTACCAGAGTAGTGCTAAACATATCATTTTCAGTTTAATTTAGGCTTAGGAATATGAAGAGATACCTCACTGGACTGCTTAAGCACAATTCATGTTTCCCTGAAAGCATTACATAGCAGCAGTTAGCTAAAATATTGTAAACTTTCTCTTCACTGATTTTCTGTGTCACAGCTATGAAGTGGTACACATGGACATAGCACTGAGCTGTGTTAAACACTATTTATTTTGATAGATGGAGTTCCCATTTGGACTTCCATACATTCAAACTCACAGAGCCTAGATTTGGGGAAGTATCAGGATGTCCTAATATCTCAAGTGATCAATGGAATGGATGATGAAAGTAGTTAGCCTATTCTCAAGCCTTATTTTCCAAGTCTATTTTTCTACCTATTGAAGTATCTGTCTCAATTTACATTCTGTTTCCTGAAAAATACAGTTCATTCAGTGAGTGACATACTCACATTGATACCTGTGATGTATAATTTTCAGTTCATTTTTTCAAGGCCAAATCCCTGGGTGGTGTAGTAAGAGCTATAACAGAGAATTTCTAGGTCATGTTCCCCAAGCTGTTTATTATTTGGCTTAAAATGGGTTTCTCGGTCCAAAGAAAGATTATATAATTTACCATGTCAATAGGTCAGAAACTGAATATTTTATTATTGCTTAGGCACTAGAACAGGAAAAACACACATGGAGAAAATATTCGTACTGATTAGGGTAAGACATTGCCTTTCTTGTAATAGAAGTCCACTGTCATCAACTTTCCAATAAGGGACTTACCTTCCTTGAAATATAATGCTATATTAGGAGCACAGGGTGGGCTTCCTTTGCTGACAGTTTTAACATTTTATCATAGAAGGAGCAGAATCAACTTCACTTTGGAGAACACCAACATAAAAAAAGACAGAAATAAGTGCTAGCAAGCTTAAGGAGAGAAAGGAACCCTTTTATGCTGTTGGTGGGAATGTAAGTTTGTGTAGCTTCTGTGGAAAAACAATTTGGAAATTTATGAAAAATTAAAAATGAACTTATCATATGACTCACCAACTCCTCTATGCATCTATTCAGAAAAAAAAACACATGAGAAGATTATTATAGTAGCATTATTTGCAATAGCTGGTATTTGGAAACAACTCAAGTGTCGAACAACAGATGAATGAATAAAGAAGTCCCGCTATCTACAAACACAATGGAATACTGCATAACTATAAGAATTTACAACATAGTCTCCTTTTCTACAACATAAATGGAACTGGAAGGAATTACGATAGAGAAAATAAGCCAGAAAGACAAATACTAGAGGATGTCATCTATAATGAAATCTCTGAAATAAAGCAAAGGCAATACAGGGTGAATCCTCAGTGAACTGTAGTCTGCTATATCAGATTTGGCAACACAGAAGGGGTAAAGGAAGAACATTGACCTACGTTACTATGGTGAAACAGGATGATGGTTTGGCGGAAGATGGAATGTACTGATACCTACCTTGAAGACATATGGAAATATTATTGTATGACAATAACAATATTGTAAACCAAAAGTCCTTCAATAAAGTGAATTTGGAAGAAAAAAGCTCTAGATAAGGCATTCGCTGTTTTAGGGCAGTTCTCTGCTACTGTGACTATATCCATAATCTCATTTCATAAGCAATAGGGTATCAAAGGACAGAGAAGACATTCTTCCATTAAGTCATCCTATTTGTACATTTTAGATGGTCTCTGGTAGGCACTTTCATGTGATATAAAATTCCTACAGTGTAACAGTCCTTTTAAGTCAATTAATACCAGCCTGTTCTTTTCATTTCTTTTTCCTAATTTCCCATTTTTGCTCTATAGTAATACTATGTTTGCAACAGAGAGCAAATAAGTTAAATAAATGGAACAAATGAGATGTATCAGAATGCAGTTGAAACGTCCATTAGAAAGAGGGGAGACAAAGAAATGGGTTAACCAGTTCATAAAATTTTAGACACTGGAATTGGTCTTCATTTTATTAATAAAAATAATTTACATGGATATTTAAGATTTCAAAGGGGAATAGTATAGAACTGAGTAGTGAAAGATTTTCATGCAACTAGTATTGGACTGGGAGATAGGACAACCATTTGAATAGAGAGTACAAGGTAAAAAATGGCTTGTGGGGGACCAGGTCATGGCACACCCAGTTAAGCATACTTAGTACTAAGTGCAAGGACCTGGGTTCAAGGCCCTACTCCCCACCTGCTGGGGGGAAGCTTCACAAGTGGTGAAGCAGGTCATCAGGTGTCTATCTTTCCCTCCCCCTCTCTATCTCCCCCTATCTTCTCAATTTCTCTCTGTCCTATCCAAAAAAAAAAAAAGGCTGACATGAGCTGTGGATTCGTATTGCTGGCACTGAGAACCAAGGATAACCTTGGAGGAAAAGAAAAAAGAAAATGCAATGAGAGCATTAAAATGAAATTGAGATAGTTGAACCCAGAATTTGGAATTCGGTGACTGGTTGGGAGGCAAATTTTGGTGGGGATATAGTTCCAAAAGTTTGAACCTTGTCTAGTCTCTTAGGATATTAGGATAATTTTATATTCAGCACATTAAGAACACAAAACAGAAAAATACAGACGGTGCTCACACCTGGTATTTAAAAGATCTTTCTTTCTATAATTATCACATTATGTATGTTCCCTAGTATTATTCTTGATAATTGGTACAGTATTGTTGAATTAGTTTTTGAAATGTGTTTTTAGTTTCAAAATACACTAAACTACTATAGCTTCAGCTGCCCTAATTTTTTTTCTCCTCTTCTGGAAGTTAATAAAGCTCCTGAAAAAGCAATTAAACTGAAAAAATAAAACTTCATTTTGAAGAATAAGCAGCTTGCAACCTGGTTTAATGCTGAGATGGCACTAATAACACAGCACTTATGATCTAAGGGAGAAAAATGAAAAGTCTTTATTATTTCCCCAAACAAGGAGCAACTAGGGCCTAAAGACACACTATCACCATTTATTGCATTAGATAACGTGCTTTTTTTGTAAATGAAATGCTTACTTCTGAACATTATATCCTACACTTTAGTGATCTGGCTAAATAGTTAATGTGATTTCCAAACATAAAGAGCACTAATGTCATGTCAAGACTCAGAAGCCAAGTGGAAAGGTGAGAGGGAAAGAGAACTAAGCAGAACCAAAGAGGCAGCCTGTACTTGGTGCATGATGGGGCATGAGTCCTCATTTGATTTAACCCAGAGAAATTGATCTTTGCATTTTAAGATAGGATTATTTTAAGAAAACCTTCTTTGTCATTCCCACTGTTTTCAACCATGAGGATAAGACAGGGAGACTATTTCAAGTAAAATAAAAATGAAACGACTTTTAACTGAGGGTTTTAAGCTTTGATTCTTTGTTCACCTCAAGAAATAAAACCTACTCTTGAAGCTGGAAATACTTTTGGTGGTTTCAACATGGAGAAAAGCTTTTCACAATCCTAACATCCCAGAAATCAACACATCTTTGTTTAACTTGACCCATGAAATTGGAAATTGCTGTCCTACAGAGATAGCTCCGTCTTTAAAGTAAAAATCGTATCAACAATGATTTATACTTAGTAAAATGTCTGACATAACTTCTAGTAACAGTACTAACAGAAGCAAAAGGTGGTCTGTGCTTACTTCTCTCTGACAGTGGGCATCAGATCTTAGAAATGAGAGTTTATGCCTGGAAAGAAAGCAGGGTTTCCAAATTATTATGCAGTACTTAACACCTTGTGGGGCTCCATTGATTTTTGGACCAAGTGAAAAATATATAAATTTGCTTTCTCTCCAGAAGATGATTCAAATTTGAAGTTAATGGGAAAGAGGAAATTCATACCTCATTCTACAGTCTTATTTTTTTTTCCCCCTAATGGCTGCTAGGAATTAACTTTTTTTTTTTCCCAGATGCTTTCTAAATACAACTCTTTTCTCTTTAAAACATTTGAGTTTATTTTTTTTGCTAGTAATTTATGGAACTGTTTTATTTTATTGTTTTTGGTTTTATTTTTAGTGCAATTCTACTTTCAACCCTTGTGTATATTAAAAAGTATTTATTTCACCTATTATTTTTGAAAGCAGTAAATTCTTATAAATTACTAGAAGGGTTAGAAGAGGAAAAGTCAGAAGGACATATTTGAAGAAGCTAAAAAATAAAAAGATAAGGAAACTCAATCTGAACACTAAGAAGTTATTATTAACCTGGAAAGAAATTTATAAATTTCAACCTAGCGCTTCCTTCTGTTTTCTAAGCAGTATATTAGTTGTTTGGAAATGCTTAACCCAGTCATTAGAGAGGGTAAATTATAAAATAATGAATATAAAGTTAACAGAAATAATGTGTAATCTGGCTAGGTAGAAAATGTTTTTAGAGATCTGTATGATAAATTTTTAAAAAATTGTTTAATAATGGTTCACATATTTAAGTAAAAATAATATTTTAAAATCTAACATACGAAATATCCCAGTATCTATTTAAAGTCATGCACATGCATCAACAATGATGATTTGTTCTAGTACTTTATTGAGATTAAATAGGAGAAGAACCCATACATGTCTTAAAGTAGGACTATGATTAATTAAATACTGGTATATATCCAATCATGGCATTTTACCATAGTATAATAATTTCATGTAAGATGAATAAAATCTTCAAAATACATCTTGAATGAGAAAATCACAGAGAAAATATGTAATTTTAGCTACATAAATGTCATCATAAAATCTTCCCTTTCATGTAAAGCATAGAACAAAACAAAACAATTTTCCTTTAAGTTGCTAGTTATGCGAAAGGAAATGAGAAATATTAAGACTAGAAGAAATAAAGTACTCACATTTTATTCTATATGATTCTACTTTTATTATTATAATATGATGAATTTTCACATTTCTTAAAAAAAACGTTTTTGGTATTTTTTTTTTCACCAAACCCGGTCCAAGTTAGCTTTGTGTTTTCTTATTTTTTTTAAAGTATTTTTGCAAGACAATATTTATTTATTTATTTACTTATCTTTACTTATTTATTGGACAGAGACAGTCAGAAATCAAAAGGAAATGGGGAGGCAGAGAGGGGGAGAGACACCTGTTAACACCACTTTACCACTTGCAAAGCTTTCCCCTTGCAGGTGGGAACTGGGGGCTTGAATCTAGGTCTTTGTGCATTGTAATGTGCACTCAACTAGGTGTGCCACCACCCACTCCCAAGACAAAATTTATTGATTTGTTGTCAGTATACCTAAGTTCTTTAATTTTGAGTGAAATATTTCTTGAGTACAGATCTCTGGGGAGCCAGAGACGACCTGAACTGCCCCTGCGGCTACAGACAGACTATGACCCACATAGTCAACGACTGCCACCTCTCCAGATTCAAAGGAGGTCTCAAAACTTTACATCAGGCTCAACCTGACTCTGTTGACTGGCTATGGAAGAAGGGCAAACGCTAGAAGAAGAAGAAATTCAGATCTCTTATTATTTAGTCATTTTTTTTCTCAAAGATTCATTTATTTACTTTATTATACATATGGGGAGGGGGGAGGCAGGTGGGGGATAGAGTAGCATTCAGCTCTGGTATATAGTTGTACCAAAAAATTGAACCGAAAGCCTCTGGATTTCACATATTCAAGTCCTGATCTTTAACACTGAGCTATTTCCTCAAGTAGTATTTTTATTCCAGAGAGTATTTCAACAAATGGTGATGTTTCCTTTTTTAAATACTTTATATATTTTAAAGAGAGAGAGAGAGAGAGAGAGAAGTAGAGAGAGACCAGAGCACTGTTCAGCTCTGATTTACAGTGATGCTGAGGATTGAACATGGGATTTCAGAACCTCAGGCATGAAAGACTTTTTCATAACCACAGTACTATCTCCCCAGTCTGTTATTTTTTTAATGAAAGATTTTTTTAAAAACTTTCTATTTTCATTTCCTCTTAAACTTCCTTGCACCAAGATAATTACAGATTCACATGGAAATACAAGAAAAATTATAAGGTGCTTCTATATATCTTTTGTCTGGTTTTCTCAAATGGCAGTGATATCGCGTACAGAGCAAAACCCCCTCATGTAACCTTTGTAAATCCCTATTTTTCTCTCCCCTCCACTTCATGTGGCACTGTCAAAACTAATTTGTTCTCGATTTCTATAATTTTGTCATCTCAAAATATTATCTGAATGAATTTGTGCTGTTTACCAGTGAAGATTAATGTTATTTTATTTTTTCACTCATAATATTCTCTGGAGATTCATTTAGGTTGTTCTATATATTATATTATTAATCATTTTTACTATTAAGTTCTATCACATGACATGAATGCACCAATATTTGTTTAAATGTTACCTACTTAAGGCTAGGAAGCTGGGTGGTTTCAGGTTTTGGTTTTATTGCAAAATGTACAAACTGATTTATTTCCCAAGATTTCCATATACTTATTTATTTATTTATTTATTTATTACAATGCAAGCCAAGAGGGGCTGGGGAATCAGCCCTTGAACTCTAACAACTTTCCTGAATTAAACCTTTATAAGCATTTGTGTATAGGTTTTTATGGTGACATAGATATACAAAAATGACAATGGAAAATACATTCTTGGTTTTAGAAGTAAGTTGCCAACTTTTATCCAGATTGGCTATATAATTTCATTGTTCATTGAGGAATATATACAAAGTCTGGTTTCTTTGTATTTTTACCAGTGTTTATATTCTAAGTCTTTTTTTTATTTTCAAAAATTTTGACTGTGTACCTGTTTTTAATTTGCATTTCACTACTGTCCAATGATCTTCAACATGCTTATTTTTTTGCATAATTTGTAGGGGTTATTTATCTTTGTTGAAATTTCTCTTATGTGTTTTTGTTCCATTTTTTAAAAATACTTTATTTATTTATTAACTAGAAAGATAGGAGGAGAAAGAGAGAAAGAGAGAGAGAGAGAGAGGAATAACCAGACATCACTCTGGTACATGTGCTGCCAGGGATTGAACTTGGAACCTCATGCTTGAGATTCTATGCTTTATCCACTGCACCACCTTTGTGACCACTTTTTCCCCCATTTTCTATCTTTTCATTTTTAAAGATACAGACACAGTGAGGCAGAGATAGATGATAACGAGCTAGAGATAGACAGACAGATATCATAGTACTGAATGCTACTTTAACATAGCAAAGCAGCATACAACCCATTTCATCTATTTTACTGACCCATATTTTGCCCATTTTTTTTAAACTGGACTTTTTGTTTAACTACTGTTGGGCTTTGAAAACTCCTATATACGCTAGGCAACTGTTCTTTCTTAAATATTGACTAGTGTATAGTATGTAAAAGGAAGTCTTCAACATCCAGAAATCAATTTCTTCACTATAGTAGCAAAAACAATAATTTAGGAATAAAATTAACAGTGGAAGTGAATGAAAACTACATGTCATCCTTCAATAAAAAAAAAAAAATGGAAAGATAGCCCATGCTCTTGGATATGGATAATTAACATTGACCATCCTACCCACAGCCTTATACATATTTAATGCCATCCTTATCAAGATACCACCAAATTCCTTTAAAGGAATAGGACAAAAATCACAAAAATTTATCTGGAAACAAAAATTCCCTAGGATTGCCAAAGCAGTCTTGTGAAAAAAGAATAAGACTGAAGTCATCACACTTCCTGACCTCAAATTATACTGCAGAGTTACAGTAATCAAAATACTCTGAAACTGGAACTAAAAACAGAGAATTGAAAGCCCAGAAATAAGTCCTCACTACTTTGGACAACTGATTTTTTTAAATGAGGGCAGTCAAACCATTAAATGGAGGAAGGGGTCTCTTCAACAAGTGGTGCTGGGATAATTGGATTGAAACATACAAACAAATGAAATTAGACCACAACATATCACTGTGCACAAAAATCAACTCCAAATGGATCAAAGACATGGGGAATATAACAGAAACTATGAAATACATATAAGAAAACATTGGCAGAACACTTTGCAATGTATGCTTCAAAAAGGCCTCCAGAGACCCAAATCCAACACAAAGAAAATAAAACCAGAAATAAATCAATGGGATTACATCAAACTGAAAAGCTACATAGCAAAGGATATCATCAAATCTAAGTAGAAGACACCCTACACTGTTTGAGAGGATCTTTGTACAACACACATCAGATAAAGGACCAATAATCAAAATACATACGGAGTTCAGTAAACTTAACACTAAAAACAAAAAACAAACAAACAAAAAAACCAAAAAACAAGCAACCCCATTAGAAAACAGGGAGAGGACAGGGACAGAAACTCCACCAAAAAAGAGATCCAGAGAGCCAACAGATATATGAGAAAGTGCTCAAAATCACTGATCATCAGATAAATGCAAATAAAGACAACAATGAGATAACACTTTATAACTGTGAGAATACAGTGTACTAGAAAGGACAGAAATGACAAATGTTAGAGAGGAAGTGGGAGGAAAGAGACACTTCTGTATTGCTGGTGGGGGTGTATATTTGTCCAAGCTTTGTGGAAAACAGTCTGGAGATTTCTGGTACACTAGAAATAGATGCACTGTATGACTCAGTAGTTTCTCTCCTGAAATTTACCTAATGGAAACAAAACACCTATCAGAAGAGATCTATGTATACCTATGTAAATACTAGCATAATTTGTAATGCCCAACACCAGGTAAGTGGCTAAAAAACAAAAACAAAAAACAACCAAAAAACTATGGTATATATACATGATGGAATACTATTCAGCTGATAAAGTTGGGCAGGGGTTGATAATATAATGGTTATGCAAAGAGACTCTCATGTCTGAGGCTCCAAAATCCCAGGTTCAATCCTCTGCACTATCATAAGCCAGAGCTGAACAGTGCTCTCTCTGGTAAAAAAAAAAAAGATGAAGTCATTTTCTTTGCATCATCTAGAACTAGAAAACATCATGTTAAGTGAGATAAGCCAAAAAAAAAAAAAAAAAAAAAAAAAGAACAGATACTAAATGGATCACTTATAAGCAGAATGCAATAAATAGAGACAGGGAGGGAGAACATAAAATGAAATATGGACCTGACATGTTGTATTGCATCAAAACAAAAGATTCCAGGGAATGAGGGTGAGGGAAGGGTGGAAGAGATCTGTGGGGGTCTTGGTGCATAATGAAATTGTACTCATATAACAATGATGCACTATAATGAGTCAATACCCTTAATAAAAATGAAATCTTCAAATATTTTAAATATTTTATTCCATTCTACTGTGTGTTGCCTTCACAAATATGAACAATATCTTGTAGGACATTTTTAGTTTTGATAAAGTTATTTTTTATAAAGTTCTAATTATTTTTTCTTAAAGGGATATTTAAAATATTCTTATTTATTTAGTCTTTAATGAAAGAGATACAAACAGAATAAAAGGAGGAAAGAAAGAGAAGGAGGGAGGGAGGGAGGGAGGAAGGAAGGAAGGAAGGAAGGAAGGAAGGAAGGAAGGAAGGAAGAAAAGAAGGCGTACTGAGCAGAACACTGTTCACCTGTTCAGCTCTTCTGTTTTATGGTGGTGCTGACCTCAGTGCCTCAGGCTTAAAAATTTTTTTTTTTTGCATAGTTATTATGCTATCTCTTCAGCCCTTAAAGGGCTATTGTTTAAGCATTTAGTCCAAGATATTTTTGGAAGAAATGAATATTTTAAATTTTATTATCTTTATGTATTGATAGAGACAGCCAGTTGAGAGGGAAGGGGGAGATAGACAGGGAGCGTGACAGAGAGACACCTGCAGCACTGCTTCACCACTCACAAAGCTTTACCCCTGCAGGAGGGGACCTGGAGCTTGCAACATTGTAGATGTGCATTCTACCAGGTATGTCACCATCTGGTCCCTAAGATTTTTTAAATTTTCTTTTGGCCAGGCCCTAGCTTTAAAAATCTTCTATCTCTTTCTCCAAAGTTTTATAGCATTGCCATTTTCATTAAGTTCATATTTATCTTGAATTAATTTTTGCATAAAATATGAAACCTAAGTAAAAAATTTTCCTTCCCCATTTCATGAATGGTGCTGTTTCTCCAGATCATAAACTGAAAGGTTTTCTTTCTCTGCTTCATGGAATTATTGGTTTTGTACTTATACATATACACACACACACACCTAATCAGAATTTTGGAGTTTCTGAGTTTGATATTCTGTTCTACTGATTTATGTCCCTTATCTATCTACCAGTATCATACAATCAATAACTCACAATTTTGATTACTGTAATTATATAATTCTTATAACTAAATAGAGCCATTTCATTTTCCTATTTCAAAATTACTTTTATTTGTATTTCTCCTGATTTCCCATATCAATTATGAAATAATATTGTCTCTCTTTATAAAAGTACTGTTTATATTTTGATATAAATTATACATACACACACATATTAGGAAACTGACAACTTTATTATTTACACGGTATTCTCCCATTTATTATTTCTCTAATTTCTTTTATCTAGAAAACTCTCTCTTTTAAATGTCTTTGTTGGGGAATTAATGGTTTATAGTAAACAGCAAAGTACAGTAGTTCATACATGTGTAACACTTCTCAGTTTTCTACATAATAGTTACCCCCCCCACTAGGTCCTCTGCTACCACCATATACCAGGAACTGAACCCTGCCCTCACTCCAGTATCTTTTACTTTGATGCAATACACCAACTCCAGTCCAAGTTCTGCTTTTTATTTTCTCCTCTGTTCTTATTTTTCAACTTCTGTCTATGAGGGAGATCATCCCATACATACCCTTCTCTTTCTGACATATCTCATTTAAACATGATTCCTTCAAGTTTCATCCAAGATGAGGTAAAGAAGGTATATTCACCAGAAAAGTCTTAGGGCTGTCTTAGGCAGTTCTGGGACTTGTTTTATTTGTTTCTGTCACTCAGAGATCCCAATAATTCTTGCTTGTTTTTCAATGGAAAGATATAGCTGATCCCTGTTGTTTCATCTTAGGTAGGAGAACAAGTCTTGTCAAATAATTTTAATAGTACACTGTACGTTTTTGTATTGTAGGTAAATGAAAAAAAAGCCTTTTGAGTAGATGAATTATGTCATGATGAATGAAGCCCAGATGAATTTTCTAACATTAGATTATAATTTAGTCCTTCAGGGGTCTGGGCGGTAGTGCACAGGACTAAGCGCACATGGTGGAAAACACAAGGACTGGGGCAAAGTTGCTGGTTTGAGTCCCCAGCTCTCCACCTGCAGGGGGGTCACTTCAGGTGTCTTTCTCTTCCTCTCTCTGTCATCTCCTCCTTTCTTGATTTCTCTCTGTCCTATTCAACAACAACAGCTATAACAACAACAAGGGTGACAACAAAGGCAACAAAATGGGAAAAATGGCCTCCAGCAGTGGATTTATAGCGAAGGCACTGAGCCCCAGCGATAACCCTGGAGGCAAATGATAATATTATTTATAATAATAATAATATCATTTAACTTTCATAATCTCCATCTACAATGAATCCTACATTCTGGAAGGACACAACTATGTTTTCTTCTTTTTCAACATAAGTACCTGAATTATGCATTTTAGATAATAGATGTTAAAATATTTAGGTCCATTGTTAGTATTATTATTGTGTTGAATTTATTGAACACTTACCTGTGTCCTGGCAATACTCTACTTAATAATTACATGGGATTACAATTTTCACATTGCTTATTTTATGTTGATTAAAAACTACATCTGCTATACACAAGAAGAAACAGAAAGCAGAGGTGAAGTGTTTCATATTGGGGAAACAAAACTAACACAAATATCTTCACTCCAGAGTCTGTACATAACTACCATAAAAAAATGAGATTACAATCAAATATTGCTTAAATAACTGGGAGAGATTTTGAATATTCCATCCTTAGACTCATGCCTATTTGTGAATAGCACTGTTATATTATTCAGACCCATTGCCTTATTGACTTCTTTGTCAGAAAGTCTTTCACCCTGTTTTCTCCACAGGTGGTTATATTAGGTCATTGTTACCATTAAAAGCCAGTGGCTATGCATTTGAGGTAGCATCTTTGCCAACAGTTACCCCAAATTCCCTATTTGGACATTTCTTACATAAGTAACACCTGAGCCAAATTTGAATGAAATGTGAAGAACTCTGGACGAGGGGACTGTGGGTGGGTGTCCTCATTTCACAGTCTGCTTTTTCTAGTAGATAAGCCCAGATAACAACCGACCATGACTTGGGCTCTTAGTCCTTTCCAAATCAGTGACTACCCAGAGAAATTCATTAAAGTTTCCCAAGCAAACTGAAAAAAACAAGCAAACAAACAAACAAAAAAACTAGGTGTCAAGCTCCTTTTGCACATGTAGTTAGGGCAAAAGCAGAGCAACCGAAAAGTAGAAAATCTAAAACAGGCTGATCCCAAACCACTCATGCCTGGATATGTAACTTCTGAGTCTGAATACTTCCAATCATGCACCATATTTACCAAGATAATTTCTTTGTATTCCTGGAAGATGTTAGTCTAAGTGAACAAATAAAGTTTGATAGGCTCAGCTGTTTTCAGAGAGGAGGGAAAGCTACAGAGAAAAAGTAATTTGTCCATTGCTAATTGTAATTTATTTTTTTTTCATATTGCTGTTCTGACAAAGCAGTACTCTTGACTTGTGGTCAACATGTAAATGGTTCAAACATCAATTTGATAGGACTTCCATTCCAGCCCCCCTTTTCCCTCTTAACCCCCAAAGTCTGCTATATTGAAAAGCAACTTTGTGCTCTATAAGAAACAGAAGACTAACTGAGGACATTTAAGAAGTGGATGGTGAGAAAACAATCCACTCACAACTAAACCTGAAGCCCCCACTTACACATAATATGCATTGATAAGGAAAGATGGGGAAATTGAAAGGAAACTATGTAGACCTTGCTTTACCAAAACTAGGGATTTTTTTTAAAAGCACACTTGAAGACTGATTATTCTAATTGCTTTAGTAAATCAAATATAAATGTTTCTTTGCAATTGAGACTTGTATTTAATCCCACTTTTTGAGTGGTGATTACCTATTTGGAAATACATGTATGAACACTACCAAATCACCTTTCTCCCTACTTTATTTCTTGAGAGCTTGTTTAGAGGTTCTAGCAGGGGAGCACAGCTACTCCTAAACCCTCCACCTATCAGTCTCTATTCGGGGAAGGCCATCCTCTTCCACCAAGCTCGTAATTTCTTCCTCCTATTGCGACCTAGCGCACAGCCATGAGGGAGGAAGAGGACACCTGCCTAGCCAGCCAGATCATCCTAATCAACCCTGGCGATCAATGGGATGACAGATGACACAGCCAGATCGCCCTCACATCCCCTACTTTATTTCTTTATTGAACTTACATATATAACTGTTTTAATGCCTTTGGAAAGCAAAAATGTCTACAGGAGTTTTAAAATGGTAGTTTATTGTTTACTTGTTTATTTGTTTATTAGGTAGAGATAGTGAGAAACTGAGAAGGGGAGATAGAGAGGGAAAAGAGACAGAGAGACACCTGCAGCACTATGTCATCATGAAGCTTTCTTCCTGGAGGTGGGGACCAGGGGCTTGAACCCGGGTCCTCGAGCACTGCAATGTGTACCAGGTGCACCACTTCCTGACCCCCCAAATGATAGTTTATTAAAACATAACAATTGTGAGTTGTAGGGGGGCAAACTAAAGATGTTCACTTTAAAAATGAACACTGAACAGTATTTCCTTTTTTTTTTTTTTTCCCCGAGCCTGAAATCTCATATGCAGGTGGATCCAAGTTATCGTCTGGGAAGATGATGTCATGGCTGGAAAAGGAAGCCACAGGCCCTTTGGAATTTAACTAAAATATGCCTACTAACTATCTACAAAAGGGAGTAACCCCCCCCCACACTCTTCATCTGCAGTATTACAGCCTTTAGGTTCATGATTGGTCAACAATTTGTTTTGCTTTGTATGTTAACTCTCTTTTCAACCAACAGGTTCCAGATGCTAGCATGATGCTGACCAGACTTTCCTGGACAAACAACCCCTCCAGTGTGTCCTGGAGCTCCAATTACCCAGAGCCCCACACCACTAGAGAAAGAGAGAGGCAGGCTGGGAGCATGGATCAACCTGTCAACACCCATGTTCAGCGGGGAAGCAATTATAGAAGACAGACCTTCCACCTTCTGCATCCTACAGTGACCTTGGGTCCATACTCCCAGAGGTACAAAGAATAGGAAAGCTGTCAGGGGAGGGGATGGGATACAGAGTTCTGGTGGTGTTCCACCAGGTGGTTGTGCAACGTTGTACCCTTTTTATCCTATGGTTTTGTCAATGTTTCCTTTTTATAAATAAATAAAAAAAGAACACTATTGTTGAACTTTTTTTTTTATGAAATGTTTCATAGCACTATTCAAGATCCATTTTCTTATCTTTGAAGAGACATCTTTTTTTTTCCCCCAAAGGGAAAATCAAATCACTGGACTTCTAAAAGTCAATGCTTCAGTATTGGCTGGATGGCAAAATGATAAAGACAAAATATGTACTTTTAGTCAGTTTATATAAGTTTTATATGAATTTAGAGGAGACACTTTAAAGGTTACATTGGTATCTCTCTTGCTTAGAGCCGTGATTTGACTATAATGTTGATTTCTGTGTGCATAAGTTAGAGAAAGCATTTGAATAACTGCACTGCCTTCATTAGAAATAGAAAACACCACACAGTAAAGAGATTCTGAAGTTTACATGTTACTGCGTCTAAACAATCTATAACCAGTACAGCAAGGAACAAATTGATATTTTTTTACTTAACAGATTATATTTCAAACACTCTAGTTGACATTCTTTGATATTGCTTGTTAAAGAGAAAACAGAAAAACACTGCAAATTGACTTATATTACAGATTACGCCCATCTATATTTATCATCTATACTGTATGATTTAAATTGACACATGTCTTCTTTCATCTGTGAAAGGACTTATTACCTTGTCTTTTCCAGACTCACTCTAAATTTTATTTAAAGATAGTAGAGTCGGCAGGAGAAGCTTGTAAGTTCAATATGCAATTATTTCAAGAGCCATATCTTATTACCAAGTGGTTGTTGGAAAATAGTACTAATAAAATTCCTTTCTATATAATAACTTTTAAATAAAAGTTGATATGTGACTAATCATGGCAATGGTGTTTACTCAGGTAGTTAGTATTTTGAATGTATGAATGTTATCAGTTTGGATGTATGTTGTCTATAAAGAGAATGTACTAGGGAGCTGGGCAGTAGCACCACAGCAGGTTAAGTGCACATGGTACGAAAAACAAGGACCAGCATAAGAATCCCAGCTCAAGCCCCCGGTTCCCCACCTGCAGGAGGGGTCGCTTCACAAGTGGTGAAGCAGGTCTGCAGATGTCTTCCTCTCTCCCTGTCTTCCCCTGCTCTCTCCATTTCTCTCTGTCCTATCCAATGACAACAATAAAACAACAAGGGCAACAAAAGGGGGGGGGGAGAGAATGCACTAATTTTATTTAAAATGGGGACTACTTGACAGAGAAAATGTTTTTTATTATCTCATAATGAATAATTTTAAGCATAAGTTTGGAATTATGAGTTAGAAATGTCCAGAGTACTCATGAGCTCTGGTTTATGGTGGTACTAGAGATTGAACCTGGGACCTCAGGCATGAAAGCCTTCTGCATAACTATTATCCTGTCTCCATAGCCCTTAAATTCCCTATTTTTCACAGAATAGAATAGTCTATTAAAGGACATAAATTTTATGCAATTATATACTTTGGAGTAAATTTTCAGTTTGTTAGCTTCATTGCAAATGATTTTTAGGAAAGTTCTATATTTAGTAATTAAGTATGAAAATTCTGAAATATGGAGATTTTTACAGTATCAAATTGTCTTGATGACCTTTTTTCACCTATTAGGATGGACAAAAGTATAAAAGAAAAAAATGTCAGGTTTCTAATACCTATTTTGCTATTAGAAACCCCACTAGTAGGACCAATTTAAAATATGGCAGTGTTTATAATATTTGAAGTAGTTATTATTTCCTTACTGGTAACTGATAGTTTTGCTTTGGTAACCTTTGGTTTCATGATTCTAAAAACTATTATTTATCTCAGTATTTTCATTTAAAAGAGATGTAAACAGATGAGAGAAAATTTGGCCTTATGTTGTATGAGCCCACAGTAGAAAACAATATTCTTATGTTTTATATAGTGCCTTGTCAAAGCATCAATAATCTTTGGAGTATTTTCTTCCTCCCTTTTCCTTTTCTCCTTCCTTCTTTCCTCCCTTCCCTCCTTTCTTTATTTTTTTTACTCTTTTCTTTCCTTTTCATTTCCCTCTTCCTTTTCTTCTTCCCTCCCTTCCTCCTTCCTTCCTTCTTTTTACCCTTTTCTTTTGTTTTCATTTCCCTCTTCCTTTTCTTCTTCCCTCCCTTCCTTCTTCCTTCCTTCCTTTTTTTTTTTTTAACATTTTATTTATTTATTTTCCCTTTTGTTGCCTTTTTTGTTTAACATTGTTGTGGTTACTGATGTCGTTGTTGTTGGATAGGACAGAGAGAAATGGAGAGAGGAGGGAAAGACAGAGAAGGGGAGAGAAAGACAGACACCTGCAGACCTGCTTCACCGCTTGTGAAGTGACTCCCCTGCAGGTGGGGAACAGGACTGGAACCAAGATCCTTCAGCCGGTTCTTGTGCTTTGCGCCAAGTGCGCTTAACCCACTGCGCCACCACCGAACTCCCCCTTCCTTCCTTGTTTATCCTTTTCTTTCCTTTTCATTTCCCTCTTCCTTTACTTCTTCCCTGCTTCTTCCTTCCTTCCTTCCTTCCGTCCTTCCTTCCTTCCTTCCTTCCTTCCTTCCTTCCTTCCTTCCTTCCTCCCTCCCTCCCTCCCTCCTTCCTTCCTTCCTTCCTTCCTTTCAATTTGTTTGTTTGTTTGTTTGGTCATTATGGGGCTACACTGCCCTAAGAAAGGACAACACTGAAGCTCCCTTCAATGGGGGGTGGGAGGCTGGACTCAAACCAAGGTTGTACACAAGACAAATCCAAGTGAGCTATTTTGCCAGCTTGGTAATTTGTTAATTCAGCTGAGTTAGTTTCACAGTAACAAATGCTCTCTCCTCTCCTGACCCCGCTGCACTTGGTGGCTGAGTTACTACTTTGTTTCAGTGAGTTGAGTTCAGCAAAATGGATTACGTAATGGTATCTGATCATGTGATTATTTTTCTACAAGGAATTATGAGAAAGAGCAAGTTATTTTAGAAACTCGGGAGGATTAAAATATGACTCAACAGATGGAATGCACACCATCCATAAGTGAGGTCTTGGGTTTGAACTTCATCACCATGTGAGAGCACAAAAGGTGGTTGTGGTGGTGGTGGTTGTGGGGGACAGGTGGAACTCCAGAAGTGCTGGTACTTTTTCTCTAAAAACTATAAAATAAAAATCAGGTTTGAGGCAGCTAAGTAGTATAGTGTATGCATGAGGCCTTGTGTACTGCTCTAATGGCAGTGCATTAGAGAAAATAAAATAATAAACAAAAATAGATATGTCAGTGCATTGATGTTTTAAAAAAGGGCCCTAATTGACTTTAAATTATTAGGAGAAATCAGGAGATATATGTCACCATAAATATAAATGCAAATATATAATCAATCAGTTCAGATATAGTACTTGACATTTAAAGTTGATTTACCCTAATCCAACCACATAATATTTAGTTATCTTTTTTTAAGTTGGTTCATATAAGGAAACTAATATGAATTTATCTAGATATAATGAAGACACTTTAAAATGAAGTCTTATAAGATTTATTCCAGAGAAAGGTCCAGCAGTCAAAACAGAGAAAATCAAAGAGGTAACAGACACAAATAAAGTGCTTCATTTAAATTATATATCTTTTTCAATGAGTTAAATATATATGATTTTTGCATGTATACTTTTTAAAGAAATATGCTGTTGACAGAATTATTATTTTGATTTATTACAGATAAATTTTTTACTCTATGTGAACATATATTTCAAGAATTTTTTATTTATTTTCAGAGAAAATTCCTTTATTCTCAACTTAATATCTTCCAGTTCTAACCTGAGATGTTCAACTGGACCAGATAATTGAGAACTTTAAAAAGCAGAAAAACTTTTGTTTTCATTTTTAGAATAATTTGATGGACATTATTGAGCAATCTTTTATTTTTGTGTGCAAATATTCTTTCTTCACTTAGGAACAATACCCTAACCTCTTTCTCATTGCACACAAAGCTGGGTTTATTCCTACTGTTTACTGAATATATATATTTACTGAACATACAATTATTGTGGTGTTAATATTTTAAAAAATCATGTATACTTTTGTGGTGTTAACATTTTAAAAATCATGTATACTTATTTGTATAGATTATTTCTTAAATTGAACTGATTTCTTGTTTTAGAATTCTGCAAAAAAGATCTTATTCTGATTTGTTTGTTTATTTCCACAGGAGGTTCACTGCTCCAAGTTACTTTTGTTCAGAAAGAAACCCAGAGAGGGAAAGACTACAGAACCAGAGCTTCCTCTAGTGTGAGGGCTCAAAGCTGGAACAGGGGGGGTGACAAAGCAGGTACTCTGTTGGGTGAACTTTCTTGCCAGCCCTTCTGGCTGCTTTTTAAACAACTATTAGTTTGAATTAACAGTTAACAACTATGACTTTTAATAGCTATTAGTCTTTTATGCAGGTAAGAGTTAATTTTCCTCTCACAGCTGAAGCTGAAGGGAACACATTGAACCAATCTCTCATATTACAGTTAGAGGTAAGTATGTGCACTAGAATCTGCAGAAATCAGAGCTGGCCAGCTGAGAGCACATGTTAAAATGTGCAAGAACCAGGATTCAAGCCCCCAGTCCCCACCTACATGAGGAAGCTTCCATAAGTAGTGAAGCAGTGCTGCCGGTCTCTCTATCTCCTCCTTCTCTCTTAATGTCTATCTAATAAACAAATGAAAAAGTAAATAAGATATTAAAAAAGAAAGTGGGAAAATACTTGACTTTACCTGACTTCTGTCAGCTCTTATTTGTACCATTTCTGTTTGCTTATCTGTACTTAGAAAACATAATTACTTTTTACCTATATTATGAAAATAAGTTTAATTTTGAAGAACTTTTTGTATTTAGAGAAATACTGGAGACAGAATAGAATTCTAATATAGACTGTAACAATACTCCCATGCTATTAATGCCCTATATTAATATTATACATATGTGACAATTTATGAACTGATACTTATTCATAATCTTAACAATTAATAAAGCCATGTTTACCTTGATTAGTCACTAAAATATAGGCAACGCTTTATTGAGATTCCTGTATTATTCTGTATAGTCTTTTTTTTCTGCTCTAAGATCCCATTCAGTATACTATATTATATTAGATTGTTATCTATCCTTAGGTAATCTGAAGTTTGACAGTTTCTAAGACTTTCAAAGCCTTGACAGCTTTGAGGACAACCACTCAGTTTGTAGTGTATCCTGTCATCAGACTTGGTCTGACGTTTTCCCTTATATGTAGACTGTTTTGGAGTCAATGGACAAAGTTCGCAGATCTAAAGTACAGGGGCCTGCTGGTGCCACACCTGGTAAAGCACACATTATTACCATGTGTGAGAACCTGTATTCTTGTTCTTGTCCATCTCACTTTTCAGATGGAACTTATTTTTCTAAATCAAACAGATTAAAGAAAAAAAAAAACCCTTAGTTTTTCTAATCAAACCAGACTTCCTGGTCCATTTGGAAAGTTTTGTGTATTTTTTATTTGCCACCAGGATTATCACTGAGCTCCCGTGCTGCAAGGGGGCACATTTCACTATCGTGGGGTGTTATTCAGGTGTTTTTCCTTCTCTCTCCCTCTCCTTTTCCTTCCCCCTCTCTGTTTCTATTGGGGGAAAAAAGGGGAAAAAATGGCCACAAGGAGCAGTGGGATTCTTCATGCAGGCACTGAGCCCAGTCATAACTCTGGTTGCAAAAGCAAAAAAACAAAACAAAACAAAACCAAAACAATGGAGGGGATGGGATACAGAACTCTGGTAGTGGGAATTGTGTGGAATTCTACCCCTCTTATCTACCCTTCTCATCTTATGGTCTTGTTGATCATCATTAAGTCAATAATAATAATAATAAAAAATCCATTTTCATCATGTGTCCTGGAACCTCACTTCCCTAGATTCCTTGCTTCACTAGGGAAAGTGAGAGACAGGCTGGGAGTATGGATTGACCTGTCAATGCCCATGTCCAGTGGAGAAGCAATTACAGAAGCCAGACCTTCCACCTTCTGCAACCCATAATGATCCTGGGTCAATACTCCGAGAGGGTTAAAGAGTAGGAAAGCTATCGGGAGGGAGTGGGATATGGAGTTCCGGTGGAGGGAACTGTGTGGAATTGTACCTCTCTTATCCTATGGTCTTGTCAGTGTTCCCATTTTATAAATTAAAAAAAGAAAATCACTAATCACAAAAAAAAAAAACTACTACCTACAAGTA
Organism: Erinaceus europaeus; assembly: GCF_950295315.1. Lineage (NCBI taxonomy): Eukaryota > Metazoa > Chordata > Mammalia > Eulipotyphla > Erinaceidae > Erinaceus > Erinaceus europaeus. The sequence continues at coordinate 149,252,765 of NC_080163.1, forward strand.
TTTAAAACAACATATTTTTATTTTCATGTGGGAGTCACATTTTTAAAAATTATTATTATTTTTTCTTTATTTGTTCCCTTTTGTTGTCCTTATTTTATTTTTGTAGTTATTACTGTTGTTGTTTTGGATAGGACAGAGAGAAACAGAGATAGGAGGGGAAGACAGAGATGGGGAGAGAAAGACACCTGAAGACCTGCTTCACCACTTGTGAAGTGACTCCCCTACAGATGGGGAGCCAGGGGCTTGAACCAGCATCCTTAATGCTGGTTCTTGCTGTTCTTTGAGCCACATTCGCATAACCCACTGCGCTATCACTGTACTCCTAGAAGTCACATTTTAAGACTATTTAGAGGAATGGTTCTAGATAAATGTTGAATAGAATCAAAGAAAACTAGACTTCCAACTGGCTGTGAACTTACTTTTCATGTCATGTTGGTGTGCTTAACTTATTATTTTCTTCTTATAAAGAAAAAAATCCTTAAAACACACACACACAGAAACACACACACACACACACTTTCATAGTGTCACATTGTGGTTGCACACTGGAATTGACTGGGATTTTGAGCTTCCAGCTAAAATTCAAAGGTTTATTAATATAACCTTTCAGTGAAAAAAAAAAACCTCTAAATGTAGGGACACAAGGTTGTTCACCCAATAAAGTGAACACCTAGCAGCTCAAGGCCTTGGGTTTGATTCCCAGAGTCACATTGTAGCACCAGGCACCAGAGGGAGAAACACGGTTAGGGGAGTGATGATATAGTCAGTCTTTCTCTCTCTCTCTCTCTCTCCCTCTCCCTCTCCCTCTCCCTCTCCCTCTCTCTCTCTCTCTCATTTCTGAAATAGAAAGAAGGAAGTAAAGGAAGAAAGAAAAAAGAGAAAGAGGGAGTCGGGCTGTAGCGCAGCGGGTTAAGTGCAGGTGGCGCAAAGCACAAGGACCGGCATAAGGATCCTGGTTCGAACCCCGGCTCCCCACCTGCAGGGGAGTCCTTCACAGGCGGTGAAGCAGGTCTGCAGGTGTCTATCTTTCTTTCCTCCTCTCTGTCTTCCCCTCCTCTCTCCATTTCTCTCTGTCCTATCCAACAACGACAACAACAATAATAACTACAACAATAAAACAACAAGGACAACAAAAGGGAATAAATAAAATAAATATTAAAAAAAATTAAAAAAAAAAGAAAAAAGAGAAAGAAAGGAGGAAAGAAAGAAAAAGGAAGAAAAGGGAGTCGGGCTGTAGCGCAGCGGGTTAAGCACAGGTGGCGCAAACCACAAGGACCGGCATAAGGATCCCGGTTCGAATCCCGGCTCCCCACCTGCAGGGGAGTCGCTTCACTGGCAGGTGAAGCAGGTCTGCAGGTGTCTATCTTTCTCTCCCCCTCTCTGTCTTCCCCTCCTCTCTCCGTTTCTCTCTGTCCTATCCAACAATGACGACAACAATAATAACTACAACAATAAAACAACAAGGGCAACAAAAGGGAATAAATAAAATAAAATATTAAAAAAAAAAAAAGAAAAAGGAAGAAAAGGAAAAGAATTGGCTCAGGAGTGGTGGAATAGCACATGCATGAGGCTAAAAAAAACTAAAACTAGAAAAAAGGTTAAAATAAGCAAAGTAAGTACATGTTTCAATCATTCTACTTGGCCTTATTTCCTCATAACAATCCAAATGCTAACCTCATAAACTCCATTGTTTGCATAGAGGCAAGTCTTATGAACCTTTCTTCTTTGTTCTCAGTTTCTTGGAAGCATATGGCACAGCAGAAGTCTTTCTTCTTCTTTCCCAGAAAATGCCATATTAGTATCTTGACACTTCTGTTAACCTTCAAATATTCTAACCTTTAAATCCCAACTTGTTGGAATTGGATGAGCTATATTCTTTCCTTATCTGTTGACTCTATAATTTTAAATAACATATATATATATATATATATATATATATATATATATATACATATATGTACTATGTCACCTAATTCATATCTGGGTCAGAGTTTCCCCTTTAAGTTCAGGCTAATAAATACAACAGTTTGTTAAAAATTTCATTTTAGTGTTTCGTAGATATCCGATTAGGCCACCCAACATGTGCCAAAGTTATATACTGATTATTTTGGATTAAAGAAGCGGTCAGTTAGTGAATCGTAACCTACACCTTCTTTTTTTCTTAACAATAGGATTTTTTTTTCTAACCCTACTTCACTGTTTTCATAAAAGTAGGAAATTATTATCTAAGTAAAAAGTACCCCCACAGATATTGAAATAGAGACAACATCATCAGACAGGAATGGAAGCCAAGTAATAAACTCAGCTCAGCTCATTAGGTTAGTTGTGCAAACCAACATGTATGTATTCATACTAAATTTTTTAAAATAAATTTAAAATAAGTTCCTATGCTTATAAATAAATATGTAAAAGCATCATATTAATAGTATCAGGAAGAAGAGTTTAAAATAATTATTTTCTGGAGGAATAGAAACTAATTAGCCACCAAGAATATGGTAACATTTAATGCAAACACAATTTTCATCAGTATCATGTTCGTGCCCTGCATTCATACAGTGACTAAAAAGTGTATAACAACTCTTCCCAGGAGAATGACTTTCCAGTTTGAGAGGCAGTGAGAGAGAGAGAGAGAGAATCTGGGCAGACAGAAACTAGGGGTAAGGGCAAAACACGGTCTGGAGTAAATACAGTGATTATTGAGTTCTTTCTTTCTTTTTTTTTTTTACTTTCTTAATTATAATCTGCTGTTGATGTGGGTGAGTTACATTTTCATTACATTATAGCATCTTTTTTAAAAAAAAATTTTATTTATGAAAAGAAAACATTAACAAACCATAGGATAAGAAGGGTACAAGTTCACACAGTTCCCACCACCAGTCCTCCTTATCCCATCCCCTCCCCTGATAGCTTTCCTATTCTTTATCCCTTTGGGAGTATGGACCCAAGATCATTGTGGGATGCAGAAGGTGGAAGGTCTGGCTTCTGTAATTGCTTCCCCGATAAACATGGGCGTTGACAGGTCAATCCATACTCCCAGCCTGTCTCTCTCTTTCCCTAGTGGGGTAGGGTTCTGGGGAAGCAGAGCTCCAGGACACATTGGTGGGGTTGTCTGTCCAGGGAAGACTGGTCACTTCCTGCTAAGCATCTGGAACCTGGTGGCTGAAAGGAGAGTTAACATACAAAGCCAAACAAATTGTTGACCAATCATGAACTTAAGGCTGGAATAGTGCAGATGAAGTGTTGGGGAATCCTATAGCATCTTTTTTTTTTTTTCTTGTGAAGAAATGAAAAAGGTGTTTACTGAGGATAATTAGCTCGATGTCATAAAATCACCTCAATTAATATTCAAAACCATTCTGTGTATTAGGTACTGAATTAAGGATTACACAACTAAAGTTAAATATGTGCTGGGTTCTCTTTCCATGCTCATTGTTGACTTTGCTGAATCAGAAGAAGCATGATGAGTAAAAGATTTCTGTCTCTTCTGAAGAGGGATGATGTGACAACAGGAAACATGTATCAATGCACCTGGAGAGTCAATGACTTCAGCTAAGGATAAGATAATTAATTACATTATATGTTACTTTTCAAATAAGGTTTATCTATGCATAAAATGTGTTGTTTTATTGTCTGTCTACTAGCAAGATTTAGTACCTTTCTATATCTGTCCACATGATTACTGCTGCTGCTATTTGTATGTGAAATGCCTTTGGTCATGATAGCCTTTTTTTTTCCTTATTTATTTGAATTTTCTGTATATTCCCTATTGACAAGAAGTTCTATTTATATGTTGGTAATCGACACTTTGTTCCTTACAAAATCTGTATTTATTTTCTTCATTGCATTGCTAATCTGTTATCAACACTTATATTGCATTTAAGCATATATTGGTTTAATGTTTTTTAAATTTTACTCAAATTCCTGATGTCTTGAGTACTGCACCTTAAAAGACTAATCTACCACCTTATGTATTTTTCTTTAGCATGTTATTAAATATATATATATATATATATGCACATTTCTATTTATTTATTTTATTTTTGTGAGGCTGGGATCTTATACATACATAATTTCTCTATTCTTTTTTTTAAATTTTTTTAAAATTAAATTTTATTTTATTTATTTATTCCCTTTTATTGCCCTTGTTTTATTGTTGTAGTTATTATTGTTGTTGTTGGATAGGACAGAGAGAAATGGAGAGAGGAGGGGGAAGACAGAGAGGGGGAGAGAAAGACACCTGCAGACCTGCTTCACCACTTGTGACGCGACTCCTCTGCAGGTGGGGAGCCAGGGCTTGAACCGGGATCCTTATGCAGGTCCTTGCACCTTGCACCATGTACACTTAACCCGCTGCGCTACAGCCCAACTCCTAATTTCTCGATTCTTATCTGTTATTTCACTTACAGACAGAGAGAAAGATGGAGGGGGAGAGAGAGAGAGAGACAGAGAGAGAGAGAGAGAGGGAGAGCTACAAGCACCAGAGCTTCCTCTTTTGACATAATACCTCCCATGTGGTACTAGGGTTTGACAGGCTCATGGTAAGACATGCACCCTATCTAGTGAACTCTTTCTTTTGCTCCCACATTTGTATTCCTACCATCAAATTTGGACCAGGTGGTGGTGCACCTGGTTGAGCGCACATGTTACAGTGAGCAAGGACCCAGGTTCAAGCCCCCAGACCCCACCTGCAGAGGGAAAGCCTCACAAGTGGTGAAACAGGGCTACAGGTATCTCTGTCTCCCTCCCTCTCTATCCCCTTATTCCTCTAGATTTCTGGCTGTTTCTATCTAATAAGTAAAGATAAAAAAACATGAAATTTTACATGTGGTGAGCTGAAATATCAGCATGAAAACATTATTTCAATAAATATAAACTATGCATTTTTCTTTATTAATCTCAAATGTCAGTTATCAATTAGCAATCAATTTTTTATGGAACAAGTGATAGGCACTTTTGACTCTTTCTTGACCTTCTCAAATCTTATTTTTTTCTTATTGACTTGCTGATTCATCAGTACTCCTAGTAAAATATTGTATTATGGAATTGAGTGGTCATATTTTTCTTATTGTTACCTCAGCTAAAATATCTTTCCACTTTGATCTTTATAACTGATCTGCATACTCCATTGCTAAAAGAAAAAAAACCTGTCTAAAATGACACATGAGTATATTAAGACAACATATCTACATATTTTATGCTATAATTACCAAAGAAAACAGTTGCATTTTTAATGTTATCTTATGAAAAAGAAAATCCTTATTTCTGTGACTTGGTAAAATAGAAAGAGCTTATTCCACCTAAATTTTTTCCATTCTCTCATTGTAAATTATGTTGGCTTCTGCCTACTTAGTGATATAAATACAGAGTTCCAGAAAGTTTGCTTAAATAAGTAAATCTTATTTCACTGCTAGTGGTAGCAATCCCTTTTGATTTGCAAGTTAATCTGAGCTACTCCTGTAAGAGTAACCACATGTCATTATGAATATCTATTGGGCCAGTCTTGCTAGTAAACCTTGTCTACCCAAAGAAATGGAGAAGAATGAATAAAAAGGGACAGAAGATTTCAATTTATCATCCATGTCACATTGCATGCCTTCACATCTCTTTTAAAGTTAGAGGTTAATTTTTTTTCCCTTTAGCTTAAGAACTCAGAGAGATTTTTGTGGATATATAGCCATAATTTAGTAACAGAAGTGCCTGGCACTTTTGCAAATTAATTAGATCTTTTTGGAATGTATTCTATGCTATGATAATGAGTCTATTCATATTGTTAAGAGGTTTTTTGCATGATAATCTTATACTTTAATTTAGCATTAATTTATTAAAAGAATGTTGATTTCTATTTCCATATTTTCCCAAGATAATGTCTGTACATTTCACCTTCCATCAAACCATTATCCTGCTCCACAACAGGAATTTCAGTCTCCACCCTTCTTTTAGTGCTCCTCTCTTCCTCTTCAGTCCCAAATTTGCTGAAATAGACCCTTGGCTTTTTATTATTTGATTCTGTTCTTTTCTGCACAACTCAGTTTATATAGAATAGCGTTTCCTTCCAATGTATTAATTTTAGTGCATACTAGTATTTTACATCAAAATATTTAAATGTATAACCTTCATTTACTATTATGAAACTAAATTAATACAAACATTACATAAATAATGAGATTTTCTGAAAGGAATTCTTTGGTCTAATAGAATGCTTAGAGAATCAGAGAGGCTATTGGAATCAGAGTGACATAAAAAAATCTCGGTTCCAGGGGCTGGGTGGTAGCACACCAGGTTAAGTGCACATAGCGTGAAGCACAAGGACAGGAAGAAGAATCCTGGTTTGAGCCCCTGTCTCTCTACCTTCAGAAGGGTCGTTTCCCAAGTGGTGAAGTGGTCTGCAGATGTTTATCTTTCTCTCTTCCCCTCTGTCTTCCCCTCTTATCTCATTTTCTTTCTGTCCTATCCAACAATAGCAGCAACAACAATGGGAGGAAAAAAAAGAGATGACTGCCAGGAGCAGTGAATTCATAGTGCAGGCACACAACCCCAGTGATAACCCTGGAGGTGAAGAAAAAAAAAAAAAAAAGAAAAGGTTCCACATTTTACCATATGAATGGCATATATAAGTTCTTAAGTTAGAATCAAAAACTTATGATATTTAAAATATGGGTCCTTATATCTTCATTGGATGTTTCAAAGGTGGACTGAAAATTAATAAATGAGATTTGAGACTATGCATACAGGTGCTCAAAACTTCTTTATTTTCTGTCCCTTTCTCTTGTATATTTATATAATTTTGTTTGTTGTTTGTGCATAAAAACTACCTTCCAAAAGCTTATAGTTTCATCTGAAAAATGGGACATAACAAACAGATATGAATAAATATGCAAGTAAACACATAAATGTGTATTGTAAGCGTGAGAGTGATTTGAAGATGATGAAAGGTGGGAAACAGAGTTTAGAATTAAGCTCTTAAGTTAAATTAATAATTACAACTATTAACTTAATAGTTACAATTATTACAATCATATACAAATAATTATACAATTAAGTGTAGGGAGGGTTACATTTTAAGAAGAGAGAAAATAAACAGGAAATCAAGGGTAACATACATAAAGTGAGTTCAAGAAAAATAATATAATGCTTAGCTCATTCCACAGATTAATTTGAGAGAACAGTAGATGAGAAAGGAACTGAAAGTAGAAGTTATTTGGAAAATGTGTTAGAGGTAACAGTCAATGATAATTAAAAAAATGTTTGCACCTAATTAAGGAGTTAATAGTCATTGATACAAAACATGAAGACTAAAAGAGCTAGGTTGAAAGATACTAAGTTATATTTCTCAACTTCCATATACTAATTTCTATTATTTATTTATTTATATTTCTCAACTTCTAGGTACTACTTTTTTAAAAAAAGATTTATGTGTTTTTATGACAGAAAGAAGAGAAATAGCAATACTATTTTAGTGTTTAGCAGCACAGACCAAATTTCCCTTTAGGTTCTTTCCTACCATTAGATGTAAACAAATAAATTCTTTTAAAAAATATTTTCATTTACTTTATTTTTTAATGAGAAAGAACAGATACAGAGGGAAAGATACTGAGAGAAAGAGGCCAGAACACTGCTCAGTTCTGGCTTATGGTGGTGCTATGGATTGAACCTGAGATCTCAGAGCCTCAGGCTTTTAAGGCATTTGTATAACTATTATGCTATCTCCCCAGCCCATAAATACATTCTTTATTTGTCTAAATTTTTTTCACTGTACTGAAGAAATGCTGATTTATAGGACTTGTCACAGCGATACATTTTCATATCTCTGAAAAATAGCTATTAGCACTCCTCACCCAACGTCAAATCACCCCCTTCCATGGGAGTCACTCATCCCCTAGGCCCCTTAAAGTGTCTCTTTTTAACATTCAGAATGGAGTTATAACATGTTAAGTAAAATAAGCCAAAAAACAGAAGGATGAGTATTGAATGATTTCACTCATAGATGTAACTCAAGAAATAACAGTAAGGGAAATATAAAATGGAAACTGGACCAAAACAAAGGGCTCTGTGCAGGAGTGGCAAATAATACCCTAGAATACAGCAGAAATCTTTTCACCACTGAAAAGTATGAAACCTGTGGCTGGGGAGAAAACGTAGTGATCATATACAGGAGCTGCATGAGAAAGGTACCAGATTTGATTCCCAGCATCACTAATACCCAGAGCTGAGCAGTTTGGTCAAATAAACATGTTATCTATAATGATTGGGGAGACATCTTTGCAACAGAATGTATGATTTGCATGCCTTGGGGCCGATATGTGCCAGAGCTCTTTCTCTGATTTCTCTCTCTCTCTAATAAGATAAATCAGTAAATCTCTATTTTTAATGTAAAGTCTGGTTTCAGGTACTCAGATGATTAAAAAAAAAAAAGGAGTTTCTTCCAATCAAACCTCCATGTCCTCTAGCCAAGCTATCTCCTTCTAGTTTGGCAATTTCTCGTGAGAAAAGAGAAACCTTCCACAAACTGTTAAGCAAGATAATTAGAACTAGCTAATAATAGGCAGGGGGATTTTTCAAGGGCATCCATGTCAAAACTTTATTTAATACAGATTCAGGGCTTGTGAAAAATTGTACAAAGGAAAACGTTGCCACTTTGGATCCCTGAGGAGTTCAGTCCTTTGCAACATGAATGAACTTCATTGTGCACAATCTATTGCTCTATTTCTAAGCAAAACTCTAAAGTGACCAGTGTCAACCTGATTCTTATATCTTCACAGTTTTAGTAACTTAAAAAAGAAAAATAAAGAAAATGAAATGAATTGCAAGTATTTAATGTTATACATTCAGAACTCCAGCATGGGAATTTTTCTATCTGAAAGAGAAAAGCATGGTAGTTAAATTATTATGTAAATCAGAACTTCTCAAGGGGAACAAGAAAACATTCTACAATTGTTGCATGTCATATATTTTTAAAATTTTTGGTTAGAAGAAATTTTTTCTCTTCTTTCTTTTATTTTTTTGACAACAGGGTTATCACTAGAATACATGCATAATTCCACTGCTTCTGGTAGACTTATTATTTTTACTAGACGGAGAGTGAAAGACAAAAGGATAGAGAGGTAGAGATAAAGAAAATGAGAGACACCACAGTACTGTTTTACCAATTGTGAAACCTGCCCCTCTGCATGCTCTCCCATGTGGTGGTGGGGCACCTGAACCCGAGTCCATCCTCATAGTAATGTGGGTACTGTACTGGGTGAGCCACCTGCTAGTTCTCCCTCCTCCCAATGACTTTATTAATTTATTAGTCAGCTCATCATTCAAAAACAAAAATCAGTGAAAGAATGAAAACTCATATAATAAACAGATGAAAGAATAAGAACACCAACCTGTTGTTTTCATCACTGCATATCCACTAATGATAAAAATCTTGAGTCTGCATTTACAAATACCTTGGTATATATGTGTGCTGGTTGAGTACATTTAACAGCAAAAAGTGATTGCAGTGAAATGTCCACAGAAACTTTCTGCTAAGGAACAGTCCAGCAAAACTTCAGTACATTTTCTCTCTTCTTTGGTGATCGGAGTTAACTTGTAAAATTATTTTAATCATTTCAAAGAAAGAATATGCAATGTATGAAGTGAGGCATGATTAAATTAAATTCTTTGATGATACTTGGCTTTTTTTTTAATTACTTCACCTATACTACAGTTCTAAACCCAGCCCAGAAGATTAAGATTATAAAAGTGAGTTTTAAATCTTCAAGGTCTCATCTGAGATCTGTCTCTTACCATAACCATTATGCTGAACATGCCATGTGAACTCTGACAAATCCTTTAGCATCATTTAGCATCACTGAAGTTTCATTTTGTTAAGTCTGACAACACTTTGTACTTCCAGGTCACATAAATATTCAAGACCTGCTGTCTTATAAGAAAAAGTATTCATTGGTGTATAGCACCAAAGTAAAAGACTGAGGTGCGGGGGTTCAGGTCCTGGAACATGATGGCTGAGGTGGACCTGGTGAGGGTTGTATTGTTATGTGGAAATATTAAATATGTACACACTATTGTATTTTACTGTCAGCTGAAAACCATTAATCTTCCAATAAAGAAATTTTTAAAAGTATTCATGTTGGTCATGTAATTTAGCTCTTCTGCTTCAGTTAATAAAAAATGACTTCCTAAAGGAGAGACATTATTTTAGGCATGCTGGATAGGTTCAGCAAAGTTCAATGGCAAGTAAATATAATTAAAATGAATTTTCCATTCTGGTGAAGATAAGAGTTATGGGTAGCCCACATACACTCCAAACATAAACAACTATATCAATGGGTAAAATGTATGAAGCAGATATTTATAGGTAACAGCCAACAAAAAGAATAAAAGTAATTAATGTGACTTCCTATATACCCTAGTCCATCAGTCTAGAGCCATTTTCTAAACATTGTCACAGGGGGACAGTAGTCACACAGAGAGCAACAGTTTTATTGAACAGAAGAAAAAGAGATTAGAGTTTGTTGGTGCCATTGTGAAAAAGAGAAAGAGCCAAAGATACATGTAGTGCTTTCCTTGAATCTTAGGCTAAATACTATCATGGCATTTTCAGGATAAGGCTTTGACTAACACAGGACATCTTTCTTCATGGAATCAAGTACTACTGGGAAGGATCGGAGTACGAGTCATTCATACCAACAGATATCACTGAGTAAGCAGTTTATGTATAGATTGACAAAAGAAAGCTGAAAGTTTTTGCAAATGAAATCACATTAATCACACATGAAGCATTTAAAACTGTTATAACACTTAAGTAAGAAAAAGCATTCAATAAAAATAGGTTGAGAGATGCCACTAAGGATTACTAGAGTATTGCTACAAAGAAGTCATGTAAACATGTTCAGGAATGTAACAGAAAAAAAATATATAGTAGGTGAAAGACTTTGGAATCTTTTTAAAAGTCTTCATATTTCGCAAAATGTAATCTGTTGTAATCAAATAACTAAAACCTTGTGTAACTCTGCATCTCTTTCTTGTCATAGCTAAGCTATATTTTCTATGATTAAGGAATCAAAAACCAAATGAACACATAGCAGACGTTTGCAGTTTGGATAAGCTGACAACTCCTCCCTGGGAGATATTCCCTTGGTTCTGATTGGGCAAAGAAGTACCTTTATAGTGATAAAGCACCCCAGGCACTTCATGCCTATTAGTGTAATGATATTTATTTGCCCAGTCAAAAATCAAAAGGAGAATGTGGGATGACAGTAAAATGGTTATGCAAAAGACATGTCTGAGGCTTTGGTATACCAGGTTCAAGCTCTAGCATAACTATCAGCCAGAGTTGAGCTGTGCTCTCGTAAGAAAAGAAAAAAAGAGAGAGAAGAGAAAAGAAAGAGAAAAGAAGAAAAGAGAAGAGAAAGAAAATTGGGGGGGGGGGCGGGTAGATAGCATAATGGTTATGCAAAGAGACTCTCACCTGAGGCTACAAATTCCCAGGTTCAATCCCCCACACCACAATAAATTAGAGCTGTGCAGTGCTCTGGTGTTTCTCTTTGTGTCTTTCTCTCTCTTCATCTCTCTCAAAAATAAAATAAATAAAAGACTTAAAAAAAAGAAAGAAAATGGGAAGAAAGGGCAGGGCCGGGGCCAGGGCCGGGGCCGGGGCTGGGGCCGGGCAGGGCAAGGCGACAAATAAAAAGAATGTTATCCAGAACTGGTCACTGGAGTCTATGCAATAGATAATTTCTTAATCAACAAGTCACCTATCTCCTCAGTACCATGAGCAAGCCCCTATGATCTTTCCCCATTTATTTCTTTTAAGTCTTATTTAGGAACATGGTATACTACCACCAAGCTTGAACCCAGGTCTTGCACACTGTAATATGTGCACTCAACTGGTTGTGCCACCACTTGCCCCCAACTTCTACAAATTTTTAATGAAAAAAAAAATACCATTAATCTTAAAAACAAAACAAAAAAACAAAAAACCTCACGTGCATGAATTGTTTGGTGATAGAATTCCTGTCTGCCATTCTTTTAAAATTCAGAAAATAGTAGAGAGAATTAATTTTAATATATTACTAAAACCTTGATAGGAAAACTAGACAAGGATATATAACAAACAAATACATTTCAAACTAATAACTTTAGACATAATAATATTGAAAAAGTTGAATCCATATATATATATATATATATATGAAAAATATTATAATAAAATCAGGTTTATCCCTAAATGGAAATTTCCTTTAATATTTGAAAATGAATTGATATAGAGTTCAAGAAGAGAGCATAGTGGTTATGCCAAAGACTTTCAAGTCTGAAGCTCTGACATCACAAGGTAAATCCCCAGCACCACCATAAGCATAACTGAACAGTGATCTAGTCAACAAGTAAAAGAGAAGCCAGGTAGGTGACTAACTCAGTAGAGCACACATGTGAGGACCCAGGTTCCAGCCCTGAGCCAGCATATTGGAACATGTGGGGTGGGGGCACTATATAAGTGTCATTTTCTCTCACATCATCTCTATCTTTTTCTGTCTCTCACTATTGTATCTAGAAAAAAAAAATGAGGGTGGGTTGGAGGAGAGGGACCCCCAAAGATAATCCTGCTGGCAAAGCAAAGGAAGGAGGAAAGAAGAAGGAAGAAGCAAGGAGCAAGGGAGGAAGGAAGGAAGGAAGGAAGGAAGGAAGGAAGGAAGGAAGGAAGGAAGGAAGGAAGGAAGGGAGGAAGGAAGGGAGGGAGGAAGGATGACAGGAGGGGGGCTGGACAAAGAACATAATTTATCACTGTAGCAGAGTGAAGAAGACAAATGCCAAATAAGGTACCTATCTGCACGAAATTCTTTCTGCCAGGGGTAAGAGGAATCTGAGACCCAGGGAGACAGTAAAATAGTTACGCAAAAAACTTTCAAACCTGAGGTTTTTTTGAGTCCCCAAGTTCCCAAGTTCAATCGCTAGAGCCCCCATAAGACCAGATTGTTCAGGTCTCTCTTTCTGTCTCTTTCTATCTCTCTCTCTATCTCTCAGAAAATAAATAAAAGTAAAAACAAAAGAATTTGCACCTATAAATATAGGTGCAGACAAGCTGACACTTCATATATTAGAGTTTTTAAATATTTATTTATTTATTTATTTATTATTTATAATTTATAATTTATAAAATATAATTTATTTATTATTTATAATTTATTTATTATTAATTAATTAATTAATTTATTTATTTATTTATTAATATTTATTTATTTATTCCCTTTTTGTTGCCCTTGTTGTTTTATTGTTGTTGTTGATATTGTCATTGTTGGATAAGACAGAGAGAGAAATGGAGAGAGGAAGGGAAGACAGAGAGGGGGAGAGAAAGATAGACACCTGCAGACCTGCTTCACCGCCTGTGAAGCGACTCCCCTACAGGTGGGGAGCCGAGGTTCTAACCGGGATCCTTGTGCTTTGCGCCACCTGCGCTTAACCCACTGTGCTACCACCTGACTCCTTATTAGAGTTTTTTTTAAGTAATTTCAGACTTTCCCATGAAATTATTTCCTCCAAGTCTCAATAATTCAAGAAAAAAAATTACATTAAAACATTCTATAACTCTTTTTTAGCATTTTTTAAACATTCAGTGTTTTAATAAATTTAAATATATAATTGCATTCAAACAACTTAACAATCTAAGTGAATAGATATATTGACACTAATTTATTTTGTAATTTATTATTTTTATTTAAGTCAAGGAAAAACAATAATCTCCACAAAAAATAACGAAGTATTTTTGACATAATTTAACTTGTTCAATGTATCCTGTGAATTTTAGTTTATGGATGGATCTAAGATTTTGATTTGCCATCTAAAGTAAATGAATTATTTCCACTTTTCCCACTAATGCTTGAAAAGCTCTTTTTAAATCATTTAAAAATGTCTTGAGATTAGCTTTATGTAAATATATCTAAATATAAACTTGTTAATTTGCATTATGAGCTTTTAAATCATTTTCCTATTTTAGTGACAGTTAATAATAAAAAATTCTTTACACTTAATACTACTGTGTTAAAATAATCCTTTAGTTATCCCTTTTAACTATTACCACTCCTAGGTGCCGGGTGGTGGCGCACCTGGTTGAGCGCACATATTACAATGCTCAAGGACCTGGGTTTGAGCCCCCAGTCCCCACCTACAGGGGGAAAGCTTTGCAAGTGTTGAAGCAGAACTGCAGGTGTCTCTCAGTCTCTTTCATTGTCTATCACCTCCTTCCCTCTCGATTTCTGGCTGTCTCTATCCAGTAGATAAATAAAGATAATAAAAACATTAAAAAAACTATTACTACTCCTTTCCCTTCCTTCCTTCTTTCTTTCCTTCCCTCCTTCTATATGCATTTACTTATTTATTCATTTTTACTATAGGCATCATTCTAATATAAACATACTCTAGACAGAAAGCCAAGTGAGGAGAAATATTGAATATATTAATTATTGGGCACTTTCCAAAGAGCTGGTGATATACCCACAAATTTAGGAAGTGAGTTTTAATTGCACATGTTTCAGGTTCACTGGCAGAGAACACAATGCTACCATGGGCAGGGACCCAGCTTCAAGTCCCTGATTCCCACCTAGAGTACTAGCATGGTGTGGCTGGTGTCTCTACTTCTGTCTGTCTTCTCTCTCTTTCTCTCTCTCTCTCTCTCTTCTCCCTCTGTCTCTCACAAAGAAAAAATAAGGGCAAAAAAAAAAAAAAAGTAGCTGCCGGGAATGGTGGAGCTGTGCTGGAACCAAACACTAGTGATAACCTTGTATTTTCTCATTTCAGAACCAACCTATCAACAAGTCTATGAGACAGAATTTACAGGGTTTTTTTTTCTGCCAGGTTGCAGGTGACAAAATTAAGATCTGGACAAGTCATATTATTTGGCCAGAATCATACAGTATAGAGACAGAGAACTTGGGATTCAAATTCAGTTATTGCCCAAACACTGCTTGTCAGGCAAAGTGATCTGTAGACTTGTCATAAAATCATCTATGGGGCTGTTAGTATTAAGCCAACATTTCTTTTTCTCCATCAAGTCCAAAGAAATTCAGTTATAATAGACGCATTTACCACAGTTACATTTTCATCATAACTAACACAAGCTAATATTCTGTATAAAATTACTGTCATGAATTAACTTTATGTCAGCAGAAAATGGGATAGTATGTAATTACTGATTTCCATTCACAATAAAGTAAGCAAATTATCCTCACCAACATAAATGCACCATAACTTGTTTTGAGGCATAATGAAGAAATGAATTTCAGAAAGAAATATAGACTAGATCTGCCAAAGTATTGCAAAGGATAGCCCCTTTAAAATTAGGGCATGTAATTGCAATTGGAAAATGTTGTCCTCTATATGGTTACATTGCTATTTGGATAGACCATAATCCTCTTTGCTGGTGTTCTATTTCAGGAATATTGACAAATTTTACAGATTTTAATATCAAAAATGTCATCAAATTTATATCTAGAATGATTTACTGTTTTCAAGATTATATTTGCCATAATGAAGTGTCACCCATGAGTATAACATAATGACACTTTAATTGAAAGAAGATGCTTTGTTAAATAAAAAAGAAAACTATTTTCCTTTGGATATTTGTGAATTTGTTGACAATTTTCAGCTGCATATACTTTCAACTCAAAAGACTGTTCTAACATATGGCCATTTGCATTTAATCTTAATGAGTGAAAATAACCTTTACTATATGGCATTTTAAATCAAATAGAATAATCAGACTAATTTCAGCATAGTCTTTTATAACAATTATCTATTACATTTTTCACAAGTATGTAACATCTGCATCATAAAATGTCACAGATAATAAAGGTGGTGATCATCTCATTGTAAAACTCTCACATTATCTAATAGTTAGAATCATCTATGTTTTAGAGCCAATTATAGTTAACTAGTAATGTTCAATTAAAATGTTTTCAAATCAAACTTTCATTGAACTCACTGTAGCTATCAGTGATTTGAATGATTTTTCCATTCAATAAATTAACCAATATGTGACCCTTTTACACTGTTGGCTCATTTAACTAACAGACATCCATGCTAAGCTGCTTGTCACTTTGCTAGTATTTATCCAGTATTCATTTTCCTGATTTTTTAAAATAAAAGTATACATCTCTACTTCTATTTTTCCATCACCTATCTGTCTACTTATCAGTTACTCTGTTGAGCACCGAGTCACTGAAGAATTTTTTTGACAATTTCTATAAAGAAAGAATTTTTTAATATACATATTGGAATATTTTGATAAATTTTTAATTTATATCAATGTAATACACATATAGTCATAAAATGTAGTCATCCTGATAGAAGTTGAAGGAAAGGTTAAGGAATAGCTCAAGGGGTAGGACACATCCTTGCCATGCACTAGACCCAGGCTTGACACCTGCCACCACATGGAAAGGTGCTGATCAGAGGACGCTCAGGTACTGTTTCTCTTCCTCCCGCCCCCCTCCAACTTTCTCTCTCTAAATAACAAGACATTCTGGGTACCCTGAAACTATGAATCATGATATCAGGCTTATCAGGCTTATGAATAAAAACAAACTGAAATATTATTTCAATATGTTGAATAATGAGGAAAATATTGAAAAATAAAACAAAACATGATTCTCTCCCAAACTGCAGAGGAGACATTTCACGAGTGGTAAAGCAAGCCTACAGGTGTTTCTCTCTTCCTCTTTCTTCTCCACCTCATTCCCTCTCAATTTCTCTCTGTTCTGTCAAGTAAAGTAGAAAGAACAGAAGGAGAAGAAGAAGGAGGAGAAGAAGAAGAAGAAGGAGGAGGAGGAGGAGGAGAAGATGAAACAGAAGAAGCAGAAGCAGAAGCTGCCGGGAGAGCTTGAGGGCGCTTCTTCCGGAACAAGTGCTCTCTGGGTTGGAGAGAACTCAACTAGAGCCAACCTAGGCTGCTGCATGGGAGATGGATCAGGAACTCTAGCGTGACAGGAGATAGACTCTGGAACTCTTGGAGCCAGAAGGCAATCCCAAGTGTGTTAAAACAGAAGAGAAGCTTTATATATATACTCGCCAAGTAGGGTAGAAACAGGATGTGAGGTAGAGAGGGTGGAGCGAAAGAGACTGGTGGAAATCAGGGTGACTATGAGAGGGGGAGGAGCAAAAAGACATCATGAACCAGTGGGATTAAACTAGAGCCCTGCAGGCAGGGCGGTTCCTAGGTAACTGGTTATGTAAATACACCATAGGGATAAGCAGGGGGAAGCTGGCTTACTGTCCAACAAGAAGCAGAAGCAGAAGCAGAAGCAGAAGGAGAAGAAAAGGTGGATTCACAATGCCAGCACTGAGCTCCAGGGATATCTCTGGAAAATAAAAGTTTTGATTGTGATTTGTAATAATTACTAAGTGTTTCTATTTCATCTTTCTGTTTATGTGCTAAACTGCTGTTTTGGTGGGTGAGTAGATGTTTGAAATTCATAATAAACTGAATTTTGTTTCCCAAGTCTTTATTTTACTTGAAATCCCCCCTCCTAGACTGGCAGATAAACATATTTAAATGTAGGAAAATTTAACTAATGAAAAATTTAGTTTTAGTCACTGATTTTTTTTATTTCTTTATTGGGGAATTAATGGTTTACAATCAACAGTAAAAGATGAAAATATGATAGTTTGTTCATGCATAACATTTTCACATAACAATACAACCCCCACTAGGTCCTCCTCTGCCATTGTTTCAGGACCTGAACCCCCCCCACCGAGTCTTACTTTGGTGCCATGCACCAAACCCAGTTCAAGTTTTACATAGAGATTTCCATTCTGATCTTGTTTATCAACTTCTGTCTATGAGTGAGATCATCCCATGGTCATCCTTTTGCTTCTGACTTATATTAATTAACATGATATCTTTGAGCTCCTTCTAAGATGAAGCAAAGAAGGTAAATTCATCATAAACCTGAGACTTTGAGTCTTAGGAATGAGAGCCTCTTTGCATAACCATTATGCCATCTACCCCTGTTCATATTTCTCAGTTTTTCACATAATAATTCAACCCCCCTCTAGGTCCTCCTCTGCCATCATGTTCCAGGACCTGAACCCTACCCCCATACCCCAGAGGCCTCTACTTTGGTGCAATACACCAGACCTTATCCAGGTTCTGCTTTGTGTTTATTATTCAACTGTTGTTTGTTGTTGTTGTTGTTGTTGTTGTTGTTTTGTAATTAGATGTGTTTCATTGAAGATGCCTTTAAAATTTAGATGGGGGAGTCAGGTTAAGCGTACATGGCACAAAGTGCAAGGACCTGCGCAAGGATCCCAGTTCAAGCAACTGGCTCCCCACCTGCAGGGGAGTCACTTCACAAGCAGTGAAAAAGGTCTGCAGGTTATCTATCTTTTTCTCCCCAACTGTCTTATTCTCCTCTCTCTATTTCTCTCTGTCCTATTCAACAATGATGTCCTTAATAGCAAGAACAAAAAGCAAGGGCAACAAAAGGGAATAAATATTAAAAGTAATAATAATAAAATAAAATTTAGATGGGAGGGAGCCGAGCAGTAGCACAGCAGGTTAAGCGCATGTGGTGCAAAGCGCAAGGACCTGCATAAAGATGCTGGTTTGAGCACATGGCTCCTCACCTGCAGGGGAGTTGCTTCACAAGTAGTGAAGCAGGTCTCCAGGTGTCTATCTTTCTCTCCCTCTCTCTATCTTCCCCTCCTCTCTCCATTTCTCTCTGTCCTATCCAACAATGACAACAACAAAAATAACTACAACAATAAAAAGGGCAAAAAATGGAATAAAGAAATATTTAAAATTTAAAAAAAAAATTTAGATGAGAAAGAGTTGTGCCAATATTTTCCTCTGAGTATTTGATAGTTTCAAAAGTGTTGAAATGGCCTACTATTACTGTGTTGCTGTTAATATATTGCTGTAGCCCTTTCAGTAGATGTTCGATGTATTTAAATGGCCTCTCATTTTGTGTATAGATATTAATAATCATTAAGTCTTCTTGACTGACTGATCCTATGACTATTAAGTAATGTCCATCCTTATATTTTTAAATTTTAATTATTTTAAGTTCTACCATTTCAGACTGAGAATAGATGTTCCTGCCTTTTTTGGTGGTTCATTGGCTTGTATGGTAGTTTTCCATCTTTTTACTTTGAGTCTATGTTTGTCTTGTTGAGTTAGGCAAGATTCCTGCAGACAACATATGGTTGGGTTGTGTTTTATTATCCATCTTCCTATTCTGTGCCTGTTAATAGCTGAATTTAGGCCATTGAAATTTATTGATATTATAGAATGAAAATATTTTAATGCCATTATTCTAAAATTTTAGAGTGTTCTGATATATGGCACGTTTATGACAATGTTATTATTTATAAAGGATATTTCAGAAATTCTTGCAGGGCAGGATTTTTGATAGTTGATTCCTTTGCTTGTCAGAGAAACCATTGTTTGTCAGAGAAAGTGTTTATACCTCCATCTAGTTTGCATGACAGTCTAGCAGGATGTAGTAGTCTTGGTTAAAAGCCTTTCTCATTGAGCGTTCAAAATATATCTTGATATATCATTATACTCTGGTCTTTAATGTTAGTGTGGAGAAATCTGCTGCTAATCTTATGGGTTTTCCTTATGGGTAGGTGACTCTTCATTTTTCTCTTGCTGCATTCAAGGTCCTTTCTTTATCCTATTCCTTTTCATTCTGAATATAATAGGACTTGGTGTCCTTAAGTCTGGGTTAATTCTGTCTGGGAACCTCTGAGCTTCTTGAACCTTTATGTCTTTTATGTTGTCTACAGTAGGGATACAGAGGTCTGGTGGTGGGAAATGTGCGAAATTGTACCCCTCATCCTATGGTTTTGTTCAGAGTTTCCTTTTTATAAAAAAAGAAAAAGGAAAGAAAAATGAAACTTAAAAAAAAGAAAGAAACTTTTTTTTTTGTTTTGCTTACATTGGGAACTTCTCAACTATTATGTCCTATAGAATGTTTTCTTCCCCTCCCTCTGTTTCTTCTGAGTTGCCCAATCAGGTCTCTGTCCCCAATGTCAGCACAGGGTCTCCTTGATGCTGTTCCAGCCTCCAAGTGACAGTAGTAATGGAAACTTGCAGGTGCATTTGGTGAGCCTTAAGGGATTCTCTCCCCATCAGTAGTTTATTTGATGATAAAACTCAGACTAGAGGTGGTGCCTCAACTGGCAATCTTCCGGACTGTTAACAGTCTCTGTGGAGTAGATATGGGCTTTTGCCCTAGGAATCTCTCCTTAGGCCCCTCTGTCCATAAGCCACATGTATTTGCACTCATCCATGAGTTGGTGGGTTCCCAAAGTATTCAGAGTCTTGTTGTGTTCTCAGGTGATCTTTGTTATTCTTAGTTTACCAGGGAGAGAAGGGAGACACAGCTGCTGCTACTCTGTAGCCCTGCCTACGGAAGTCTGAAGTTCAGGCACTGATTTCTTATCTTCATTTTTCAGTCTTTTAAAACTATGGTAAGGTCATGAAGTACTGAATCATGAGAAATAATACTTAGCAAGAATATATATATATATATTTAGAAAGAGTAAGAACTTAATAAAAACAAGTTTCTTTATATTAATTCCATTTTTATTTTTGAGAAACAATACCTACGTCAGTGGAATTTCTAGAAGACTGACAACTAAAATGTATGATAAATAAGTGGCATGCCAGTGCTTACTTCTACAAGAAAACATCTGAGATCAACAATTTTAACTCACATACATTTTTGTGGAAACAAACAAACAAAACCCCAAATGATCGAAGGACAAATCATTGAGTTCTGATTTTCAGTGTTCCCAAACTATAGTTCTCTCATAATTTTCAAAGAATCTGTGCTTTGAATGAGTTAGTGTTGTGTTGTTTGGCATATGAAAGATTTAGATGAAAAAATAAGAAATGACAGTCATTGAATATTGACTGTAACATTTTTTGTTGTTACTTGATAAAAATAACTTCACATCATTAAGCAAATTCTTTCTTTCTGTTTTATCCCCCCATTTTAAGTTCAAAGTGATTTTTATTAATCTCAATATCTTTCCTAATGGTTTTGGCAATAACAGAATACATTTGACTTTCAGGCCAGGCTTATATGCTTAAATCTTCTTTCTTTTTTTAATTTTTTAATTAATTAAATTAATTAATTTATTTTTTCCCTCCAGGGTTATTGCTGGGCTGGGTGCCTGCACCATGAATCCACCGCTCCTGGAGGCCATTTTTCCCCTTTTTTGTTGCCCTTGTTGTTGTAGCCTCGTTGTGGTTATTATTATTGCCATTGTTGATGTTGTTCATTGTTGGATAGGACAGAAAGAAATGGAGAGGGGAGGGGAAGGCAGAGGGGGGAGAGAAAGATAGACACCTGCAGACCTGCTTCACCACCTGTGAAGTGACTCCCTTGCAGGTGGGGAGCCGGGGGTCCTTACACTGGTACCTGCGCTTTGCACAACATGTGCTTAACCCACTGCGCCACACCGCCCGACCCCCCTTAAATCTTATTTCTAACATCTAAAATGTACATATGCTGCAGTGATGGTTGAATTCTTGAAAAGAAATAGTTCTCTCATAATTTTCTATTGATGTCGTTGTCAGGACAGAGAGAAATGGATATAGGAGGGGAAGACAGAGGAGGGAGAGAAAGACAAACACCTGCAGACCTGCTTCACTGCCTGTGAAACGACTCCCCTGCAGGTGGCGAGCCAGGGCTCGAACCCTCAAACCGGGATCCTTAGGTCCTTGTGTTTTGTGCCATGTGTGCTTAACCTGCTGCACTACCGCCGGACTCCCAGATTTCTACATAAACTACAAATATATAGATACTACACTTTATAGTTCATTTAGAACCATACTTAATAAATTATTTTTTTTAATGGATTTTACTATGGGACCTCTCTTGAAGAGACATTTTTTGACTTTATCTTAATAAAAGATTTAGAGATAAACCTAGGGGACCTATATATGTGTTGATTTTAAATTAAAGACAAATCTTGAATCCCAAATAGTCTCAAAAGGTGCAATGAAGAATGATAAGTAGGAATAAACTGAAATGACAAATTTTATTTATATGTTTGATATTCACCACTACCACCCCCATCACATATGAACGTCAGGGAAAGATTCCTTTTCAACACTGCTTTTTTTTAAAAAAAATTCTTTATTGGGGAATTAATGTCTTACAGTCGACAGTAAATACAATAGTTTGTACATGTATAACACTGAGAAATGTTATACAGCATTGCTTTGTATTAGGTCTGACATTTTCACTTATTTTGCACTTGAATTTGGTGGCCTGAAAATTAATCTAGAATATTCAGGGACCATCTGTGCCCATTATAGTCCCTCTGCAATTCAGTCACAATTTCACAATGTGAAAGAAGGTGGTAGGCTTGATTCTAAGTCCTGATCCTACTATCTACTACTTCTATATCCTTGTTTGAATTAATTAAATGCCCTAGTTTTCTAATTAGAAAAGTAGGAATTAGACTATCTAATATTTAATTAGAAAAGTTGGAATTAGGGGCTGGGTGGTAGCTCACTTGGTTGAGCACATATGTTACAATGCACAAGAACCCAGCTTAGAGCCTCTGGCCCCTACTTGCAGGGGGAAAGCTTTGCAAGTGGTGAAGCAGGGCTGCAGATGTCTCTCTGTCTCTCTTCCTCTCTATCTCCCCTTCTCTCTCAATTTCTGGTTGTCTCCATCCAATAAATAAATACAGATTTAAAAAGGGAGACTGTAAAAAAAAAAAAAAAAGAAAAGTAGTAATTACACTATCTAATATTTGAAGTTCCTTGTTAGAAATGCAAAAGATTATGACCTTTGTTTAATTGCTGTACATGTAATCATTTACTGGGCATCTTTGGTAATACAGAGGTAACATGATTATCTTTCTATTTAAGTGGAAAAGAATAATCAAGAAAATGAAGTCCCCAAGATTCCACAGTTCAGTAAAACCAGAATTAGAGCATAAATGTGGCATCTGAAGTGACACTCAATTTAGAAATAAATAAAAATCTTTGTTCATTTTGAAGAGAGAAAGCACAGGAGAACTGGGATTTTTTTTTTTTTTTTAGTCAACTGTAAAGTGACAGTTCTTCAAATACTTGTTTTATTCTTAGTGCTTCTTCATAAGTGCTAATAATTCTACTTTCTAAAGCAACAATTTGGGCTCATTCTAAAGATATACTTTAACAATTAGAGCTGTCCAATTGTTCTATTGACCTCCTATTAACACTAAATATTCCTCATCACAGTAACTCGTACAGAATAGAACTTTTCCATTTATTTATCTCTCTCACACACATATATACACATACATACAGGCTATTTTCTTTGAAAGAATACCAATGACTTTTTCGTGGAAGACATTCCGAATCTACAGAGAAATCTCTATTATTTTTTCTTTGCAAATTGCAATTTTACTCTGGTGTTTCCCTCACAGTCCTACACCAGGAATCTCTGAATACAGAACTGGAAGGGAGGCAAGGCAATATTCCCTAGGCACATGCACACAAAGAAGCATATGCTTGAACTTGTGTACACACAAGTACACACACATTTAAAACAATGACAAAGGACAAAGAAAGTCATTGTGTCAGTAACTAATATAGAGATGATTAATTTAGTATTAACAAAGTATTATGGTATAAAGAAAAGGCAGTAGAAATTGGTGCCTTTTACTAAAAGAAGTGAGAAAAGCAGTTAATAGAGGAATATCCAGTATATGTCAACACACATACACACAAATTAAAAAAATCTGATAAATTTTAAGTCATATGCTAAAGCAAGTGAGGAAGGATAGAGCTGGGATTCAGACATAAGTATGTCTGACTTCAAAGCTCATGCTTGTTCTCATACATAAGGCCTTATCCATTGTAACCTTGCCACTAGAGACCTCAGATTTGTAATTTGTTAGTATCCTAATTCTGTTTCATTTTGGTTCTGTTCTCTAACCTCAAATTTTATTGGATTTGGAAACTTTATTGTAATTCATGAGGTATTTTTTATTTTCTATACTCTTCTTATTCATGTGAATTCAGAAAATGACCAATGTCTGATTTAAATTTCTCTTCTAATTTTTGCACATAATTTAACTCTAACTCAACTAAAGTATCAGAGGGCATGTTATACAGACCCTATAGGGATTCTTATGGCTAGAAAATTATTTTGTAATCAGAAAAATAAGCATTCACCATAATGAACATAAAGAATATGTTGACTGCCCCAAGCAAGAGAAAAAGCCCCTGAAATATTATGTTGGGACAAAGTTAAGGGGATACCAAGAAAAGAGAAATAGCACACCTCCAGGAATGCATGTTCAATATTGCATTAAGAATTTGGAAAGGTTCTCTCCCTCTCTCTCTCTCTCTCTCTCTTCCTTTCTGTTTTTTTTTTTTTTTTTTTTTTCCCATTTTAAGTTCAAAGTGCTAATGTGTTGTTAATCTAAATATCCTTCCTAATGGTTTTGGCAGTAATAGAATACAGTTGACTTTCAGGCCAGGCTTATATTCTTAAATCTTCTTTCTTTTTTTAAAATAAATTCTTTTTTTTTAAATTTATTTTCCCTTTTTTCTGTTGCCCTTGTTGTTTTATTATTGTTGTAGTTATTGTTGTTGTTGATGACCTCATTGTTGGATAGGACAGAGAGAAATGGAGAGAGGACGGGAAGACAGAGAGGGGGAAAGAAAGAGAGACACCAGCACACCTGCTTCACCGCTTGTGAAGGGACTCCCCTGCAGGTGGGGAGCCAGAGCTGGAACTGGGATCCTTACACTAGTCCCTGCACTTCATGCCACATGCGCTTAACTCATTATGCTACCACCTGACTCCCTAAATCTTCTTTCTGTCAGCTAAAAATGTATATATGCTGCAGTGATAGTTGATTTTTTGAAAGAAATAAGTGTTGTCCCTAGAGAAAACAAGGATATTTCTGAAATTTACTTACAACATAATAGAACTCTAAAAGCAGAGAGAAAATACCGGCACCTTGTTATTTATTTAATTTTAATGTAAGTACAATATATAAAAGTAAAGTAAAACATAATAATAATTACACAAAGGCGTAAAAAAAGAAATCACTTCATTTTACATAAAACCAGAAGTGTTATACTTTGTTAAGGACAATTCTAAAGGAAATGTAGTAGTCCTTTTGTGCCCTAGTTCTTTACATGCATTTAAAGATGTCAGTAAATTTCATTTTGACACATGGCATAATTTTATTAGAATATCTTGTCAAACATTTTTTTTTTAATATTTGCGGGGTCATCCTGGGAGACCGGGGCAGCCTCTGAGGGCCCTAGGGGGGCCTCTAGTGATGCGGATGATATGCGTGGAGAGGGAAGAAGGAAACACACGACCAACCAGCTCTGGGAGAAGCCTCTTAGGACACCTCGTTTATTGGGGGATACAAGCAAGTAGATATACCCATAGTTCAGAAAGAAGGTTGAGGTACTCATTAATCCACACATAATGCATAATTACACCTTGACCAACCAAGTATTTGATCACAACTGGAAAGTTACCATCTAAGGTCTGATCATGAACTCACAAAGCCTAGGTAAGCATTTTTCTCTAAGGGTAAATTACAAGCACCTCAGGGCAAGAGGAAAGGGACAGTTTGAGCAAAGCCAGGATATTTGCAGTGAGCTTCAAGTTGGCCGTACACAGTAATTTTTCATGATCTTTGTTCAAAAGGTATGGCGTAGCATGTACAGGAAGGTGCCTCATCTGGAAAAGCCCATCCATCATAAGTTCATGAGGCCAGGAGGGACCAACCTAATGTCTCTTCCACTTGGGAGTGAGAGAACTCAGGGTCAACCCGCTCAGACTCTCATGGAAATAATGGCTTGAACTTCCCAGACAGTGGGCCCTTTTCCCACAAATATTTATTTATGTATGTATTTATTCCTTTTTGTTGCCCTTGTTGTTATATTGTTGTAGTTATTATTGTTGTTTTTATTGATGTCGTTGTTGGATAGGACAGAGAGAAATGGAGACAGGAGGGGAAGACAGAGAGGGGGAGAGAAAGATAGACACCTGCAGACTTGCTTCACTGCCTGTGAAGAGACTCCCCTGCAGGTGTGGAATTGGAGGCTCAAACTGGGATCCTTACTCTGGTCCTTACTTGCCAAGCATTTTTTACTGGCTTTATAATATAGTTTCTGAAAGCACAATATGAAATTGACCATAAATTAGTCTTTAAAAAATTTAAGGTGTTAAAATCTTCCTTAGAATTTCATTAACATAAAATACTAATTATAGACTTAAAGTTTTAATAGATGCCACTAGTATCAAGGAATAAGTGTACACATAACTGATTACCTTCCTCATTTAGTTTAAGGGTAATGACAAAAGTTGTTCAAAACTGTTCAAAAGTTATTTCTTTTTGGAATTATTTTATTAGAAAATGCAAATTTGATCATGAATGAGTTTTTCATTTACCTTCTTCTAGTGTAGCTATCATTTCCTCTTCTAGTCATGAAACATATAAGAATCTTATCAAATATTAGAAAAGATAATCTTGATCACTTCTTATAGGCTAGAATTAAGAATAAAACACATGTACACACACACACACACACCTAATATTAGGAAAACATGTATTGACAATTCATCAGCACTAAATAACAAAGTCTCAGAAAAAAAATCTTTTCCTTTTATCCATCCAGCCTTCCTTCCTCTACCTCCTCTCTCTCATTTTTTAATACAGAAAGACAAAGAGAGAGAACCAGAGTTTCCTTCAGTCACAATGCAAAGCAACACACTATCCAAGTGAGCTATTTCACTGGCCCAAGGAAAACTTTCATAGCTCAAATTCTTTGTTAATTTAATAATTATAATGTTTTTTAATAATAGGCAAAAGGGCTACTGCTAAAATGTCTCTCTCCTGCCATCTCATAAAGCTTTTACATGTTTCATTTAAGGGAAATCATCCTGTATGGGAATGACCTGTGTAATACAGAAACAGAAAGAGAAAAAAATGGACTGGGTCCTGAGAAAGGTGGGCAGAGATGAAAGAAGAGACTGTGTTTAAACCCACCATACCCATCAAAACAGATTTGTATATGCCTATGTTCTTAGCAGCACAATTTGTAATAGCCAAAACCTGGAAGAAACCCAGGTGTCCAACAACATATGAGTGGTTGAGCAAGTTGTGGTATATATACGCAATGGAATACTACTCAGTTATTAAAAACAGTGACTTCACCATTTTCAGCCCATCTTGGATGGAACTTGAAGAAGGCATGTTAAGTGAAATAAGTCAGAAACAGAAAGGTGAATATGGGATGATCTCACTCTCAGGCAGAAGTTGAAAAACAAGATCAGAAGAGAAAACACAAGTAGAACCTGAACTGAAGCTGGTGTATTGTATCAAAGTAAAAGACTCTGGGGTGGGTGAGGGGGGAGAATACAGGTCCAAAAAGGATGACAGAGAACCTAGTAGGGGGGTTGTATTGTTATATGGAAAACTGAGAACTGTTATGTATGTACAAACTACTGTATTTACTGTTAAATATAAAACATTAATTTCCCATTAAAGAAATTAATATATTAATTAATTAATATATATCAACTTCAAAAAATAAAGTAAAAAAAAAGAGACTATGTGTTTAGATGGTGGTATAAGTATTAACTGTAAGATGACACTATCACCTTACAAGGATGGTGGAGCTAACTGGAGTCATTTATTAATACAATTCTTGCAGGGATAGAAAATTTCACAAGCTTTCCTTCAGTACAAGAGATGGAAATAGAAGGATTTGGAGAGAGAGACATATAGAAAGAGAGCAGAAACCCACAGAGAGCTAGGGAAACAGAGTTACTTAACTTTGTAAAAAGGTCCCATCTATCTACTGAGACAGTGTGTGTGTGTGTGTGTGTGTGTGTGTGTGTGTGTGTGTGTGTGTGTGTGTGTGTGTGTATGTGTGTGTGTTGAGGGGGAACTACTGATTCAGGAAAGGCAGTGTCATCTGGGAAGCAGAGCTTAAAGTTATCACCTATGAATCTAAGGTCAAACATTTTTGCATATTTAGAAAAAGGGGAGGGACTTTTTTCTAGTTTCCTCTATTCTACGTAATAAAACAAATAACAACAATGTTTTCATACACTTAAGAATAGATGACAGTCCTTTTCCAATCCCTGAATAAAGATACATAATTTTTCAGTTACTGATGAAAAATATTAGTTTCACCATCTTTTTTTTTTTTTTGCCTCCAGAGTTACTGCTGGAGCTTGGTGCCTGTACCACAAATCCACTGCTCCTGGAGACCATTTTTCCCCTTTTGTTGCCCTTGTTGTTGCCCTTGTTGTTACTGTTGCATAGGGCAGAGAGAAATCGGGAGACGAGGGGAAGACAGAGATAGGGAGAGAAAGATAGACACCTGCAGACCTGCTTCATTGCTTGTAAAGTGACTTCCCTGCATGTGGGGAGCTGGGGGCTTGAACTGGGATCCTTATGTTAGTCCTTGTGCTTCCTGCCATTTGCGCTTATCCACTGCGCTACTGCTCAGCCCTCTCAGCAACTTTTTTGTCTTCCTTCCCTTCTTTTTTTGTTAAGTGTTAGGCACATTTTATCTCACTAGTTTTCAATTAAGAATACAAATTTAGAATATTTAACTTTCTAATTTAACAGACCTAGCCTAATAAGAGATCAAGAATCCAAATACAGATGACTCACACCAGAGGCCATGGGTTTTGTTCTGTTCTTTTGTATGTGACAAGACAAAGTAACAATTACAGTTATATAAGCAAGAATTATAGAATGTTTTTTAAAGATTTCAGTCCTTACCTATGAAAATTATTCTTTCCTGTAGTAAGATTTCTAAGAGTACCATAATTAAAATATGAAAACGCTAGCTCTTAGTACAATTTCTGTTGGAGCTTTCCTGATTGAAAGTTGACCAAAACAAAAATTGATGAGAAAAATGGCTTAATCCACCAATTTTATCATCTAAATGAGTGAACTTGAAAAATAAGCTCAAAGACAATAAAAGATACTCTACCCTCTTAAGAGTTAGTATAATATCAGTGACCTTGGGACATCTATCATAGTTTCTAAAGGAGGGAATGGGGACACAGAACTCTGGTGGTGGGAATGTGATGGAATTATACCCTTGTGAATTCATAATTTTGCAAATCAATTTTTAATCACTAGTAAAATCTTTAAAAAGCATTAGTAATATTGAAACTCCTGAGTGAGGGATTTCTTCTTCTCCCACAACCCACATACAAATGTAATATTTTGGACAGAAATAAGACTCGTTCTGAAGCATCTATTAAAGTCTTCTGAAGAAGTACCACTGACCTTCCTAATATTTGTTTAGGGTTTATATAGTTACTTTCATCTTCTGGGATTAAAAGTAATAAAATTTTAGTGGGTTTATTTCTGCTTTATCATTAATAACTATTATCCAGTGCATCATGTAAAAGAAAAAAGGATTGTATCCAGTGTTAGCTGTTGATTTTGATTTTGTTTGCTTAACAATATATTTTACTGTAGAAAATAACATTTTTCCCTAGTCAAAAAAAAAAAAAACAGTTACAAAAGAGGTAGTTTATGAGTGACAGATTGTAGAATAAAATACCATAATAAGTGAAAATGTATTATTTAGGGAAAGTAAATTCCTTCAGTTTCTGGTGGTTGCTCTAATCATTTGAATAAAATTACAGTATGCAAATGCCAGCAGTACGTTTGAGGAGACTGTCACTTCCCCTTATCAGACACAGTGCTTTATCACAATACAGTGGAAAGAAAGGAGGAAATGAGGTGGAAAATATTATTATAGGATATTTAAGGTACTTTGATAGAAACTAGAGACACCTGTTGAAACTACTGTCTTAAAAGCAAATGTGGGTAATGAACTGCAAAGTGAAATATGGAAGGCAGGGAAATATTTCTGGCAATACATATGGGCTAATAGAAATTTTACTTACAGGGAGTCGGGCGGTAGTTCAGCGGGTTAAGAGCATGTGGCGCAAAGTGCAAGGATTGGTGGAAGGATACTAGTTCAAGCCCCAGCTCCCCATCTACAGGGGTCGCTTCACAGGCAGTGAAGCAGGTCTGCAGATGTCTGTCTATCCCCTCCCCCCTCATCTTCCCTTCCTCTCTCCATTTCTCTCTGTCCTAGCCAACAACAACATCAATAACAACAACAATAAAACAAAACAATAACAAAACAACAAGGGCAACAAAAGGGAATATATATAAAGAAATTTTACTTATGTGTGATGATGTTAAAAAGTGGGCTACGTGGATGTGACGTTGAACCGGCAGTCAGCACTGCCACTCTGTTTATACAACAGTGCTTGTTAGAACTTTGTAAAGAGCTGCAGGATTGTCTTGTGTCATGTAATTATGACTGTAATTTATCTCCTTTCCACCTCCTTTCCTTCCATCCCTCCTTGTCTTTCACTCTTTCCTTCTTTGCACCAGCTACTGGGGAACACAGAGGGTAATAAACTGAGCACATAATCATCTCTGTCTCCTATTACAATCATCACTTTCCTGGTATTTCTATTTTTCTCTGAATCTCTCAGCCCATTTACGGTGGTATGAAATTAACTTTTGTTATTCTGTAAGTAGAATAAACAAAGTGCATTGTTAATTCTAAACAAATATGAATTTTGGTGGAGTTAAACATTTTAGTTTCAGAGAAAATTCAATGAATACACTGATAGGCAATCTGAGTTTACTCATATTGTTTATCCTGTTTTTTCACTTTAACGTAGGAGTGTGTTACCAACATTGAGAGCCTATCACATTGTCTTAGAAGTCATTGTTAACAATGTTTTTGAGCAAATATACAAGTAGCAATATGAGTTGTATTGATTACCATTGCAATTTTTTTTCTGTTACAGCTTTTTTCTCTCTTCTGGAACTGTCATTGGGAAAATAGATTATTTTATAGAAAAAAAATATGCCTATCATTTGGCTATGTATTTGTCTCCCTCTCTCAACAGTAGTTTGAGGTTTGTGTAAAATAAATATTTAATACCTGAAAGAAAATAGTACTGAATTGGAAATATGCATTGTGGCATATAAACATTTTCTACTGATAATGAGTTATGCTATAGATGGCTAACAATGAACTTTTCTCTTATTTAGTTATCATTTTGTGTTCAGTAGTTTAAACTTTTTGAAATATTTGTTGTGTATTAAGGGAAGATTAAGACAAGGACTGTATTAAATTGTTTACTAAACCTCAAGGAGAATATGAGATTGTGGTGAAAAGAAACTCATACTTAAGCAAGTAGATTTATTTATTTTCAAGCCAGTTAGTTTTCCTATGAAAACAGCTGCCATACAAGTCTCTGCATTTGAAGGAAAAGAGGCAAGAAATCAAATCTGCCCAATATTATAAAAAATAAATGCGATTTTTAGCCAAATAGCTGCCAAATCTTTCCTCTCTCTTAAAGGCAGAAGGCAGAGGCCATAGAACACCTCCTATTTGAACTGAACAAAATGCAGTGAACATATTTTCAACCTTTTGCAGTGAAAATGAGAAGACTCTGGAAAGAAATGGCACTTCAAAATCAAAAGTATATACTTGTCTTGCAGGAGTCAGAGGTTTGAATGCTCCTCTGGGGTGGGCTGTCACTTGTTCCTAGAAAGCAATCTGAATTGTGCTTTGGAGGGGGCACAAATGTGAAAGCAGCTAGCTCTCAAGAGGAGAGCTTGTATCTCTATCATGCTTATCTGTCTGCTAGATATGTATGTGTGTGGTCTACATAAACATCTTGTGTCTTTTTTAAAAAAATATTTATTGTTGTGTTATGACACAGAGAGAGAGAGAGAGAGAGAGAGAGAGAGAGGAAGAGGGTAGGAGAGAGAGAAAGAGAGAGAAAGAGAGAGAGAGAGAGATTAAAGCAACCTTCAGTTGTTGTATATACAGTGCCCAGGTCAAACTTGGCATCCTCAGGCATGCAAGTTCTGTGCTCTACACTGAGCTATGTCCTAGGCCCTATTTTCAGTAAATATATACACATCTACTAATAAGCAAGTATTTTTACCAATAAGTAGGTAGAAAAATAAGTATGCATATGATCTACTTTTAAGGGGGCTATGGACTTTTTTTTTTTCCTTCTGGATAGAGACTGAAAAGCAGAAAGAGATGTTGAGGTCCCTTACTATGACTGTTGCTGTTAATATTTTGCTGTAGCTCTTTCAG
The DNA here is from genome assembly GCF_950295315.1 of Erinaceus europaeus. Classification (NCBI taxonomy): domain Eukaryota; kingdom Metazoa; phylum Chordata; class Mammalia; order Eulipotyphla; family Erinaceidae; genus Erinaceus; species Erinaceus europaeus. The sequence continues at coordinate 149,284,908 of NC_080163.1, forward strand.
TAAATGTTTGATGTATTTAAATGACTTCTCATTGGGTGCATAGATGTTAATAATTATGTCCTCTTGATTGACTGATCCTCTGAGCATTAAGTAGTGCCCATCCCTATCTTTTTAAATTCTATCTACTTTAAAGTCTATCATGTCAGATATGAGAACAGCTGTTCCTGCCCTTTTTTGTGGGCCATTGGCTTGTATGATAGTTTTCCATACTTTCACTTTGTCTGTGTTTGTCTTGTTGAGTTAGGTGGGTTTCCTGTAGACAGCATATTGTTGGGTTGTGTTTTCTGATCCACCTTCCTACTCTGTATCTTTTAATAGGTGAATTCAGGCCACTGACATTTATTGATATCAAAGACTGAAGATATTTTAACACCATTCTTGTAGAGTTTTAGAGTGTTCTGATATATGGCATATTTACGGTGGTCTGACTCTTTATAGGGGAACTTTCAGAACTTCTTTCAGGGCAGGCTTGGTGATAGTTGATTCCTTCAACTGTTGCTTATCTGAGAAGGTTTTGATTCCTCCATCTAGTCTGAATGACAGTCTAGCAGGATATAGTAGTCTAGGTTGAAAGCCTTTCTTATTGAGATGTCTTGTCATTCTCTTTGGCCTGCAGTGTTTTTGTGGAGAAATCTGATGCTAATCTTATGGGTTTTCCTCTGTAGGTGACTCTTTGTTTTTCTCTTGCAGCCTTCAGGATCCTTTCTTTATCCTTATTCCTTTCCATTCTAAATAGGATGTGTTTTGGTGTCTTTATGTCTGTGTTAATTCTGTTTGGGACCCTCTAGGCTTCTTGAACCTTTATGTCTTTGATGTTGTCTAGACTAGAGAAGTTCTCAGCTATTATGGCCTGAAGAATGCTTTCTTCCTGTCCCTCTCTTTCTTCCTCTGGTAATCCAATAATGTGTATATTATATCTTTTGAAGTCATCCTATAGGTCTCTGTTGTTGTTTTCTGTATCTCTTAATCTCTTTTGGAGATCTCTTACTTCATTTTAGTTATTTCTAATTTGTCCTCAATCTTGCTAATTCTGTCTTCAGCCTCATTGATTCTATTCTCTCTTCCCTCTACTTTTTTCTGCAGTTCATCTATTTTGTTACCCTGTTCTGATGCTGTTTTAGCTTGTTTAGCTAGTTCTGTTCTTAGCTTAGCTATTTCAGCTTTCAGGTCTCTAAAAACCTTGAGATAATTAGTGTTTTCTTCCAGAGTCTCATTGCTTGTTTCTGCATTTCTGATGACAATTCTTTCAAACTCTTTACTCACTCCTGTGATTATTTCCATAACTAGTGTCTGGATGTTGACCACATTATCTTGTGTTTCAACTTTTGAGGGGTTTTTAGCTTGACTCTTGTCCTGGTTCATATCTCTAATATTTATCCTTGTTGGTTTAGCCATTTTATATAATATGTTATGAGGTCCTTCTCTCAATACTTTTCAAATTGCTGATCACTCTTGCCTGTGTTGAGTTGTGTCTAAGTAAGGTACTTAATGGGTTCACAGTTGTAGAAATTGATAGTTGTTTCAAGAGTATTTTAATCCCTGATTTGGAGCTCAGTGGCTTAAAAGCCTCCTTTGTTCTTTTTCTTCCCTGTAGGATATGAGAGCCTGAGTCCTTTGTTTAAAAGGACTTATAGTTTTATAAGTCTTTATAGTTTTATAAGTAGGCCACTTAGCTTAATTCCTCACTGCTGTCCAAGAGATAAAGCAGGGTGGGGTAGAGATAATCCATTGCTTATGAAAAGAGACTCTCACAGCCCCACTACTAGGCCACTGAGGTATAGATCTTCTCCTGAATTTCCTGGTTAGATCTCTGTCCCCTGGTGTCAGCACAGGCCCCCCCCCCCCCCCCAGTGCTCCAGATTCTGAGTGCAGTAGCAGTGGAGACTCACAGTTACATCTGGTGAGTCTCAGGGGATCCTCTCCTCCCTTCAGCCGTCTTTTTGTTGGTGAAACAGACTGGAGATGGTGTCTCAATTGGTAAACTGTTACCAGACACTTAATCTCTCCCTAGGCTCCTCTCTGTCCATGAGCCACAGGTGTTTGCACTCACCAGTGATTTGGTGGGTTCCTGAAGTTGTTCTAGTCTTGTCTTGTGTGGTCCCAGGTGGTCTCCTTTGGTATTCCTAGTTGATCAGGGAGAGGACAGAAACACAGCTGCTGCTGCCTTGTTGTCCCACCTCTGGAAGTTCCTATTATTTCTTTATTACTGGATTACAACAAAGCTTTCTTCAATGCAGTGCGGACCAAGCTTGAACCTGGGTTGTGTGCATTGCAAAGCAGTGCACTATCCATGTGAACTATTTCACTGGATCAAGGTGAAACCCAAACCCAGATATGTTTTGAGAGTCAAACAGAGCAGTATTAAACATGAAGGAAGCAGTGACAAATTAGAACTATTGAAGAGTCTAACTTTAGTTTGTTGAAACGAAGCTTACACTGTAATCTAGTTACCATCATGATCACTTTACGTATTAACAGAAGATTCAAATGAAGTGGCAAGATTCCAGAGTGAGGACTTTGTCCCATTTTACCCGACAAATGGTCTGAATGGACATTGGCTGGTTCAGGATTTAGTGCAAGTTATGATTCAAATACTTAGCCTTACAACTTAATTACAAAAGGATGAGAGGCTTTCTTTAGACTCGGGCTCATAAAACTTACATGCATATATGATTTCTGTATTTTTTTTAATAAAATGCAAGCTATGAGGGAGTTGGGCAGTAGTGCAGCAGTTTAAGCGCATGTGGCGCAAAGCACAAGGACAGGCATAAGGATCCTGGTTCAAGCCCCTGGCTCCCCCCCTGTAGCAGAGTCGCTTCACAGGTGGTAAAGCAGGACTGCAGGTCTCTCTCTTTCTCTCCCCCTCTCTCCATTTCTCTCTGTCCTATCCAACAACAATGCCATCAATAACAACAACAATAATAACTACAACAATAAAACAACAAGGGTAACAAAAGGGAATAAATAAATATTTAAAAAATAAATAAAATTCAGGCTATGATTAAGTAAATTTTGGTAGGATCTAGCATTCTAAATTTTTAACAATCATCCACTGTTAGTCTGAAGACTCCACACTGATTAGTAAAGTTCTAAATTATTTTGATCAGTTCACAAATCTCATTTCTCTCTCTCTCTCTCATCCAAGTATTCTTCCTCCTTTGTTTGAAGGAGGTAACCCAGATCTGAAGTTTCAGGGCCAATGTCTCTTTTCTGGAAAAGTACTTCAACAACACAAAGCTCAGTAGTTATGGCAAAAATTCAAATATTTAATGCTCTGGCTATTACACTTAGATCAAATCTGGAGGAGTGGTAGCAGAGAAGACAAAACTGTATCAGCCTGGGTCAAAGGACTACCAATTAGTCATGTACTGGTTAAAATGGTAAGCCATATCTGCAGACAACTTTTGTATAAAGTACAAATCCAAATGTTTAGGATTCTGCCCCAAGACTGTAATGCCTCTACATTTTTTATATAGAATCTAAATTAACCTTGAATCAAGTTAAGTCATCTTTTAATTAGGATACTCTAAAGCATAATCTTGAGAGCATATTCATAATCTTTGTCTCTGACCTTTTAAGCAACAGAGTATTGAAAAAGTAAATTAACGTTAAATAATTTTCTTTCTTTTCTTTTTAAAATAATTTTCATATACTCATCCCCCTACATAATTGCTGTTAATACATTCTGAATTTTCTCAGTCAAAAAATTTGATACTATGTGTCCCCATTCACTATTATAAGACTAAAGAGATCATTTATGTATATGTGTGTGTGTGTGTGTGTGTGTGTGTGTATTCTAGAAAGGGAACTGTATATATATGAGAAATCATATACAAAACGCAAATTACATATAGTGTTAGTTTTAGGAAATGAGTTCCTCATTCATCAAGCATTTATTTAGGTGTAAAAAGAAATAGCTGAAATATCTTTAGTCCAGGTATCTCAAAAGAGTATTATAACAAAATGACAGATGAAATAATCAGGCTGTTTTCTAGATTTGATTGTCAGATCTCCCTCTAGCTCAGTTCTAGCTCAATGTCAGAAGCACAAAAGTTGATCATATAGACTATTAAGAATCTTCATGTAATTATACCCAGAACGCTTGAATTTTCCAATATACCATATTCTGCACATTTTAAACACATATTACCTATTTTCTTTTTCCTTTCTTCCACCCTATCCTCTCCCCTCCCCTCCTCCACCTCTTTCTCCTTTTCTTCTCCTTCTCCATCCCATTCTTCTTCTCCTTCTCCTTCTCCTTCTCCTTCTCCTTCTTCTTTTCTTCTTCTTCTCCTTCTCCTTCTTCTTCTCCTTTCTTTTAATTTTTAATTATTTTTAATTTTTTAATATTTATTTATTTATTTATTGGATAGAAACAGCCAAAATCAAGAGGGAAGGGATGATAGGGAGGGAGAGATATAGACACCTGCAACACTTATTTACCATTCACAAAACTTTCCCCCTGGTGGGGACCAGAGACTCAAACATGGGTCCATGCACACTGTAACATATGCGCTCAACCAGGTGCACTACCACCGCCCCCACTTCTTACTGGAGCATCAGTAAATGAACCCAAGACCTTGCACATAAGTGAATCTATCACTAAACCAATTTTCTTGTTCTTTATTTTAGAGAGTGAAAAATGAAAGAAACAAGAAAGCAATAAAATAATAGTGAAAAAATAGACACCAGAGCATCATTTCACCATCTACGTAATTTTCTTGATGCTGTCAGTGGTGTTCCCACATGGTAATGGAGTCTGAACTCAGGACTTTGTATAGGATAAGGTGCTTGTTTACAGGGTGAGCTATTTTCTGGTTCCATTACCTAATATTTCTTAGCTTAGGCTTATTTATGGAATCTTAAGGTAACTGAAAACTATTTTCCATTTATTGTTCAGTCACTTTTGCTCACATGTAAGAGCCATGAATGGCATCTTGCATATATATTGCCTTTGTGTAAACATATTTTCAGTATATCTATTAAAAACTACCCTATTAAAAGTGAAGAAGAGACACCCAGGAGTTTTGCCCATGCAGTAACAGGGAACAGAAAGGATCCCTCCCCAAAACAAGAAGCACAGTTGTCCTTCACCACTGCATGCTTCAACTTAATTGACTTCACTCTATTACAGTTTTTTCAAATATATTAAAAAAGTTTATTGAGACAGTGAAAATGATACAGCACATGCTACTTTGTCTGAGTCAAATATACACCCTTGTATTATAATTAAAATTAAAATGACTGTCTGTATAGACTGTCAGACTAGGTATTTGAGCATACTGAAATTCCTTCAGTGCCAGGTGCAGCCGCTCCACCACTCCTCGTATGTGTGTGTTCGAAATCAGGTGTGGTGAAATCGTGCCAACCAGAGTGTGTTTCTCCTTACGCACTTCTACATCACTAGGCATCAGAACTATCTTTGCTCTTGTAAGTGTTTCTGATTTCTGAGAATGTTTATTTAAGCCTCATATAGGCTCCTAAATGTGCTGCTTCTTTTAAGTCTTCTGATGATGAAACTAAGCGCCAGAGGAAAATGCTTACTCTCCAGGAGAAGATGAAACTCTTGGATATGATCAAAGATGGCAAGAAAACTGTGGGGGTTGCCCACCATTATGACTTGAATGAGTCTATCATTTGCTCCATCTGTAAAGATGAAATGAACATCTGTGCAAAGGCTGCTGTTTCTTTCAACAGGGAAACAAAGTTAAAGAGGTGCTATTTCATATCTAGAGGGCTCTAATAATGTTAAAAACCACATTTAGAATGTCATAAATAGGTTTTCTTTTTTAACTAATTATTTATTTATTTATTCCTTTTGTTGCCCTTGTTTTATTGTTGTAGTTATTATTGTTGTTATTGATGTCATCGATGTTGGATAGGGCAGAGAGAAATGGAGAGAGGAGGGGAAGACAGAGAGGGGGAAAGAAAGATAGACACCTGTAGACCTGCTTCACCAGCTGTGAAGCGACTCCCCTATAGGGGGGGAGCCCGTGACTCAAACCAGGATACTTATGCTGGTCTTTGCGCTTTGCGCCTTGTGTGTTTAACCAGCTGCGCTACCACCGACTGCCATAAATAGGTTTTTAATGCTCTAGCTAAAAAAATATTCGATTAATAAATAAAGAATCCTACTTCGCAAAATTAACTTATCTCAGTGGAGTCTGGAACTGATTAACCTTGGTAAACGAGGGATAACTGTATTAACAACGATAGACTCAGCAAAGCCAGCAACTGCAACTGAGACAGCTGCAGCCACAGATGGGTGCTCACCTGTGTGGCTGGGGTGAGGAGGTCCATGAGTTTGTAAGCAAATGCAGAAATTTTCCACTCCAGGTGACAGGGCTTGGCGCCATTTTTGCCCTTACCCATAACTGCAAGCCCGTGGCAAGAAAAAATAGGTTACTACATTTTAACCCTTGATTGTGGGGTTACAGCCTTCTAAATTTCATGCAGGTACATGCCCCTGACCCTGCAAAAAAAAAGCAGGGAACATTGACCACGATAAGAAGTTCAGTCTGCTGTCTAAATTTAAAAGTAATTTGCAGCAGCTGGTGGCGATAATAACCAAATTGCTAAGAGGCAGTTTGTCCTGCTTATATGAACATAGCTAAAGCCCAGCAGCAACCGCCCTGAGGTGTGATTACAGATCAAAATCATACAGAGTAACTATATACATGCAACACAAAAAACAGAGAACATTAAAAAAATAATAAATAAATAAATAAATAAAAAGCTCTCAAACCCAGCCGCCAGCCCCTAGCTGCTCAATTATATAAACAAAGGCTAGCGATCACAACAATAGCACCACCTGCTGGCCCACAATAACCAGCACAATAAATGCATAAGCAAAAAAAAAAAAAAATAGGAGCAAGCAACTAAGTATACCATTTTGACAGAAAGAAGTGAAACAGAGGAACTCCAAGAAATTCCAGATACAGAGACATTATCAGAGACAGACTATTATAAGCTCATTATGAGAACTCTCCAAGAATCTAAGCAAGAATAGAAAAGAGCTTTTTACTACAGAATTAAGACACACAAAAGAGGAAATCAGAACAGAGTTTGCTAAGAAACTACAAACCCTAGAAGAATAACTTCAAGCAGAATTTACCAAGCAGGAACCATGAAAGAAAAACTTCAAACAGAACAGTAGGGAGTGAAAGACACTATGAATGCAGTTCAAGCTCAGGCAGAAGGCTTAGGAAGTAGACTCACACATGCAGAAGAAAGAATTTCCAATTTAGACGATACAGTTAGTCCACTCTTTGAATTCAAAGATGAGGAAGAGGAAAGGTTTATAAAGAATGAAGCAATTCTCTGTGAAAGTTCAGACTCCATCAAAAGGTTGAATGTAAGAGTCATAGGGATACCTGGGGATGAAAAATGGGTCAAGGACCAGAGATAATTTTCAGAGAAATTTTAGCTGAGAATTTCCCTCACCTAGGCAATCCTGAGAACATACTTATTCATGAGACAGACTGATCACCTAGGTTTGTAAATCCCAAATGACCAACAGCAAGGCATATTGTTGTAAAACTATCAAAACTCAATGACAAGGAGAAAAATTTTCAGGCTGCTAGGGAAAGGAAAGAAGTTACATACAAAGGCAGAGCTATAAGACTTTCATAAGATTTCTCCTCACAAACCCTAGAGGTAAGGAGGGAGTGGAATGACATTCAAAGTACTAAAGGAGAGGGAATTCCAGTCAAGAATTTTGTATCCTGCAAAATTATCCTTCAAATATGAGGGAGAAAATAAAGATTTCTCACATATTCAAAAGTTAAAGGAATTTGCCACAATCAGTCCCACCTTACAAGAAATACTGAATGGAGTCCTACAAGAAAGAAGGAAGCAAAGGAATACATGTTCTAAGTGGGGTGAACAGCAGTAGAACAGAAATAAGAGGAAAAAGAGAGTGACATTTAAAGGTAGTAATGGCATCATGAGTGCTTTGGAGATGAAGACAGGACTGGACCTGGAAGAAAAAGGGGACAATTATGTACAAATGTAGACAGTTGTAGAGAGGAGGGTTGTTTTTGGCCCATATCTATAATCTTAGTGGAACTAAGATGGCTTGTAGTGGGGAGACTGAAGATTCAGAACTCTGGTGGTGGGAACAGTATGGAATTACACCCCTGTTGACATGTAATTTTGTGTATCAATATTAAATCACTAATAAAATTTTAAAAAGTAAAGAAGAGATAACTATCAATCAATCTTCTTCTTTTAGCGTTTGCCCTTCTTCCGTAGCCAGTCAACAGCATCAGGTTGAGCCTGATGTAAAGTTTTGAGACCTCCTTTGAATCTGGAGAGGTGGCAGTCATTGACTCTGTGGGTCACAGTCTGTCTGTAGCCGCAGGGGCAGTTCGGGTCGTCTCTGGCTCCCCAGCGATGGAACATAGCAGGGCACCAGCCATGGCCTGTTCGATAGCGATTGAGGAGGGCTCAATCATAACATGCTAGGTCAAAGCCGGGTTGACGCTTGCAAGGGTCTGTGATGAGGTGCTTACCTACTAATAAAATCCACAATAATTTCTGAAATATGAATGGGGTGTTTCAAAAAACAGATTAAGTGAACAGAATTCAGTCTTCATTATGTAATAATAAGCAAACACTTAATTTGTCTTTTATTTCCTCATAGTACAGTTTACTGTGCATTTCCTACTAGTATTAATTGCATAAGCAAGAGAGAGGCAAAAAGACTATCATTTATTTTATATTTTACTAAGCCCCGCACATGGTGAAATATTCCTGTCTAATGTTTTTATTATAGTAATTGATAATTATGATTACAAAGTAGAAGATATTTTCCAGTAATAGCTTTAAACTACCGAAGCCCTCCCATATTCCCAAAAGTTAGGGAATGACTCATTTAAGATACTCTTAGCTAAGTTTCGTTATTCTCACTGAAGCTCAGTGAAGTTAAGTATCATTTCCACATCTAAAAGCTTGTTAATGTTAGGTTTTAGAGTCAATGAACTCCTTGAAAGCTTGTTTGGAGGGTCTAGAAGGGGAGCGCAGCTACTTGTATACACTGAAGACCTGTCCCTCTTTATTCCAGGAAGGCTGCCCTCTTTGACCAAGCGCACAGCTTCGGGAGGGACTCACATGGAGCCCTGAGCACGTAGCTTTGGGAGGGACGCACATGGAGTGGTGAGGGAGGAAGGGTATACCCACCTAGCCAGCCAGATCAACCAAATCAACCCTGGCAATCAATGGGGTGACAGATGTCACAGCCAGATCTCCCTCACCTCCATAGAGTCAATGAACTCCTTATCTGAATAAAAAATTCATATCCTTCTCATAACATTTATATTTTCTTGGGAAATATATATCTTGAATGCACCTAGTTCATTTTTAAAAAGTATTTTATATATTTATTAATGAGAAAGACAGGAGGAGAGAGAGAAAGAACCAGACATCACTCTGGCATACGTGCTGCTGGGGATTGAACTCAAGACCTCATGCCCGAGAGTCCGATGCTTTATCCACTGTGCCACCTCTTGGACCACACACCTAGTTCTTTTATGTTGTTCATATGTGTGTATGCATGAATGATTTTTTTGTTATATGTGTTTTTATTTGTCTTTAATAGTTTGTTACAAGACTGTAAGATTACAATATATAGTTCTGTACCACATCCACCACCAATGTTCTCTAACCTCACCCACCTTTCTGTTTTGTTTGGATATATATATATATTTTTTTTTTGGTAAGTTCATGTGAATTAGATATCTAGATTCCATATATGAATGAAGCCACATAGTGGTTGTTTCATATCTTTAATTATTTCACAAAGCATAATCACCTCCAATTCCATCCATTTTGTCCCAAAGGACACATTACTGTCTTTGTTGATTGCAGAGTCGTATTCCATGGAATATATATCCCATAACTTCTTTAGCCAGTTGATGGGCATTTAAGCTGCTTACATTCTTTGGCAACTATGAATAATGCAGCTGTGAATATAGCTATTGTTGTTGTTTTCCTGGTTCTATTCTAAGACTGATCACCTCATTAAAAGTTGATATTCCTTTGTCTCTTCTTTTCATGTAGGACTCCTCTCAGTAATTCTTGGTAGTGGCAAATACCTACACAGTTTCTGAATGTTTGAAAATATCTTTATTTCTCCCTCATATTTGAAAAGATAATTTAGCAGGATGCAGAGTTTGTGGCTATTAATTCTTATCTACTAATACTTTGAATATGCCATTCCACTCCCTCCTTTCCTCTAGGGTTTGTGATGAGAAATCTGATAAAAGTCTGATTGTTCTACCTCTGTATGTGACTTTCTTTCTTTCTCTGGCAGCCTGAAATATTTTTTTCTTGTCCCTGGTTTTGGATAGTTTTACAATAATGTGTCTTTGTGTGCATCATGTTGGATTAAAAAATCTAGGAATACGTTCACCTTCTATATTTTGAACATTGCCATGTGTCTACTCACCTGTAGCTTGAGTGTGTTTCTGAAGAAGTCCTGGTCATATTTTGTTAAGTTTTCAGGTGATTTTTGTTGCTTTTCTTAGTTGACCAGGGAAGGCAAAAATGATGCTACTCCACAGCCATGCCTCTGGAAGTCCTCCTCTGCATGAGTGATCTTTAAAGTCAGACAACTGAGATAAATAAATTGTCTATGCTCAACTATAGAGGTTATCCTTGGGGTGGGATGTCACAGAACTTTGGTGGTGGGAGTGTAGAACTATACATTATCTTATAATTATCTTATAATATTGTAAACCACTATTAACTCACTAATAAAAATAAATTTGGGGGTCTGGGTGGCAGCACACCTTGTTAAGCACACACATTGCTATGCACAAGGATACTGGGTCAAGCTCCTGGTCCCCACCTGCCGGGTAAAAGCTTCACAGGCAGTAAAGCAGTGCTCAGGATGTCTCATTCTCTGTCCTTCTCTATCCCACATTTCCTCTTTATTTCTGTCTCTATTCAATAAATGAATAGTAAATCTTTTTCTCTCTGCTCAGAAATATTTTTTCCTACATGCTAGGCATAGATCTACTTAAATTTTGCTTCATACTTTCTTCTTCAAAATTATCCTTTCTGTTGTTCCATTTGTTTCAAAATCTTTATGGAGGGGGACCTCACAAATTCTGAATTCACTGTTCCAAGGTCAGTTTCCATTCAGATAGAGAGAGGGAGAGATACCACAACACTGGAGAACCTAGCATTTTCCAAGTGGTGACAGGGCTGGAGCTTGGACTGTATCCATTGCAAGCCTCATTCTATAGCTTTTGAGTTATTTTTCCAATGCAGTCTCATCAAATTAAATCACTAATTTATCAACATCTTTTCTACAATTATTCCTAAAATAGTTACTTCTTTTATTTATTTTTAAATATTTTTTATTAATTTTGGATACAGAAAAAAAATGGAAAGATAAGGGGGAGACAGAAAGGAAGGGAGAGACACCTGTAAGTAATATATAAGGAATTTTGTACTAGCGTATTCTATGTATTATAAGATATTTAGAAAATAAAACATCACAGATTATAAATATATAAAAATAAATTTTAATCATTAACTTTCCAGAACTCAATAAACCCTATCTTTTCCTACTTTGGCTCAGAAGACTATTTAATCTCTGAACTTGAGCTTCCAAGGTAATGTGATATCCACAATACCAAGACATTGCCCCAGTTCTAACTTCTCTTTATCCTTTGTCATTCCAGATAAACACATTTCCCTTTGCATGTAATTTGACATTGTTTAAAGGTAGGGTAATACTCCCTGTGTAACCTTAAGCATTAATAACCTTTGAGTAAAAGTATGTTTGACAAAGATCTTTTAAAACATTTTAAACTATAAAAATGTTCACCACATTTTTATCAAATATTAAGAACCTCAAAGGATATCTGTAAATATACTACTTATTGTAAATAAGTAGTATATTTGTATTTTATCTCTTCTACAAATAACTTAAAGAAATTCTTACATCCAGTGACACCTACACAGTTTAGTAAAAGACTTTTTAGAATGGAAGGGAATGATCTCATTGAAAAGTCTGTGAAAAAACAATTTCCTTATAATTTTCTACCAGATTTAAAAAAACATGATTAATAGAACATTAGAATTATTTTGAATGAGTGTCTTATTTCACATTTAAAAAATTAAACAAACAATAATTTATATCCTTTAGCTTTCTATAAATGTCATAAAAATAGGTAAAATATTATGCACAGATGCCTTAAGTACTTTTGATTTCTACATAAAGGAACATTAGTCTGAAAATAAAATAAACTTTAAGAACAAGGTACTTCAAAATAAGATCTTCCTTTGGTAAGTGCCAACAAAGAACACATTTTACATTAATTGGTTGTCTCAGTCCAGACCATCTGTCTCTCCAAATGTAATGAATGCTGGCATTTGTATTGGTATGTACTCAGTAGCTCAAATTGGGTCTGAAATAAACCCTGCTCCAAGTCTTGTTATAGTAAGAGCTCGTGAGTTATGGAACACATGTTAAGATTCCTCTTATTAAGGGACTCCCAGTGCAAAATTTAAGGTCTATTCTATTTCGTCAAAACATGAGGTTCACATAGACACAATTTTGCATAGTTGTACTTTACATCTTACTCTCCCTGAACACCCATGCATGTCTGTGTGATACACAACATGACTGTCTAGTATTTTACATGTGGATAAAAACAGGCACCAGATTAGATTGATGGAGTTTACAGTTAACAATATTTATATACTTTTCCCATATTTTGGAGCTCATCTCTGCCCCGATCCAGCTTTCTAGTCCTATTTCAAACTCTGACACCATTTCCCCAGACAATACCATTAACTCACCTGCTAGCTGTTGGGCTCAGGCAAAAATTAGTAAAATCATGGGCCCCCTGGAATATACCTAAAATAAACTTCCTAGCTTTTTCCAAAACAGAGACCCCCAAATATCATCTGCTCTATTATTACCTTTAGGTTCCTGATTACTAATCAAATTTTTCTGCTTTATATCTTAACACTTTTTCAGCCACCAAGTTACAGATTCTACCATGACACCAATCTGACTTTACTTGACAGATGACAACATCAATGTACCCTGGAACCCCACTTCTCCAGAGTCCTGCCCTACCAGGGAAAGAGAGAGACAGGCTGGGAGTATGGATCAACCTGCCAGTGCTCATGCCCAGAGAAGAAGCAATTATAGGAGACAGACCTTCTACCTTCTGCACCCCATAATGATCCTGGGTCCATATTCCCAGAGTGATAAAAAACAGGAGAGTTTCCAATGGAGGGAATGGGATATGGAACTCTGGTGGTGGGAATTGTGGGGAATTGTACTTCTCTTATCCTACAGTCTTGTAAATCATTATTAAATGAATAAATATTTTTTAAATATATATTTTCCTATATGATGAATATTCCACTGGTGTTTCTGGTGTTTGACTTTACCAGATATGTAGGAAATCACCATTAGGATTCAGTGCAAATAGATGTTATAGAGAAGGAAACTGAGAGATAGCGATAGCCTCTGTTGTAAACCATAACTATTTTGGGGATCAGGGCTTAAGCACACATAATAGAATCCCTGTTCGAGCCCCCAGCTCTCTAGCTGTAGGTGGGGGTGCTTCTCAAGTGGTGAATCAGGTCTGAAGGGGTCAATCTTCTCTCCCTTTCTCTACCTACCCTCCCCACTCAATTTCTCTCTGTCCTACCGAGAAGAAGATATTTCCCTCAGAGGGAAGCTTCATGAGCAGTGAAGCAGTGCTGCAGGTGTCTTTCTTTTTTAAGCTGTTTTTAGATATTTTGATAATTTTTATTTATTTATTATTATATAGAGACTGAGTGAACTTAAAAGGGAAGGAGGAGATAGATAGATGATAGATAGATAGATAGATAGATAGATAGATAGATAGATAGAAATCTGTAAGCTTGAACCTGGATTTCTTCATGCTTCTTTCTGAATTTCTCTATGTCAGTCTCTAAAAAACAAACAACCAGAATACCAAAATGGCGAATTCATCATGTAGGCACCAAGTTCCAGAAATAATCCTGATGGCAATAAAACTTTTGGGAAAAAATGAATAATAAATAGGCATAAAGAGGTCATAAGTGTGCATACATGAGACCATGGGTTCATTATCAGTGCTGAAAAATATATAAATAAATATAATTAAAATAATAGACATATAAGTGTGCTACTTTAGGTAGTAAATTCCAGGGAGAGACACCGTGGCACTGTTGTACCATCTGTGGAGGTCTCTCTACTTTTATGGTGCTCCCAACTGGTGCCAAGCTTCTGTCAAGTGAACAATCTCCTGAGAAATAATATTAAATAGATTCTGTTTGTACTTGACATGAGAAACTCAGGGAATTTAATAAGTAACTAGAATAAATAGTGACTATGTAGGTGAAAATTGGACAGGGATTAAGAATGTTCTAGAGGGAGGGAAAAGTAAATGCAAAGGTCTTGAGAGTGGAAGGAATGAAGCACACCAGCATGTAAAACCTCCTAAAATTTCTAGTAAGGCCACACCTACCACCTTATATAATCTTCACATCTATCCTTTAAAATAGATTCCCCTTTCACCTCACAGTCCAATAAGGAGACAGATACATGGTAAGAATTAATAATTTGCTCAAGGTCACATAGCTACTAAACTCAGAGTTGAACTCAGATCTCATATTTCTTATTGAAATTAAACTCAAGCTCATTTGAAACAGGGAATTAACTAGGAAGTTATCACAGGAAGTTTCCTTGGGCAGTTTGAACTACACACCTGTCTGATGAATAGGTAAAATGTAAGCATCTGGATAAATCAAGTTGTTCTGCATCTAGAAAGTCTAAATTAACTTCCAAAGCACTTTTGTTCCTTATTCACTTGTAGAACTAGAATTAAGTGATGGTATTAGAAAAGAAAAAAAAAAAACATCTAGCATCCTACACTTCCCTTGCAAGCAAAAAATTTCTTTGAAATTATTTAAGAAAGCTGACAGACGCTTCAAGATTATTTACACCTGTTCCAAGAAGAGGAAAACAGACACCACATTCCATTTATTTCAGTTCTACATATTAAGCTCATTCTAAATTTAACGACGAAATATCTACCTTTGAATGTGGAACTATTTGTTCCAAAATGTCATGCTGGCACATATGGTTTATATCAAATAGCCTTTTCTTCTACATAAAAATAGCAGAGGGGGGTAGTGGAATCGATTCCTAGAAGCAGTTTTCATACATGTCATAGTGGTTGACAACTCTGAAGATAATGATATCGTAGGGAAAAGTTTCAGCTTTCACAGCTAAATGTCTTATCTAAAGCTTTAAAAATATAAAGGCAGAAAAAAAAAACAACAACATTTACCTTTCAAAATAAAATAGCAAATTTCCTGTGTATTTTGTAGTCTTATTGGATCAGCAATTCCTGTTACAACATCCATGATAAAATATTGAGTCTCTTTAAAGTCTCAAGATATTTCCAAATCCTAGGAACTGGAAACTAAATGTGACAGTGTGTATTCCATGCTGCTACCAACAAATGTTTGCCCAGTCATGTTTCAAATAGGCTTACAACCTGGGAAAGTGGTACTGGGCCCTGCCTCTATATTCAGATACTATTGTAGTCTGTAACGGGAGGCCAGTTGCAGGACACTACACATTGAATTTCTCTCCCCATGTTGACTCTTATGGAAATGCACTTATAAATATGTTACAAAATATCTCGGGAAGACAGTTCCAAAAGCCACGGTCATCATTTATTAAAGTACATGGCGACAGGATCTCAGCTATGATAACTAAGATTCCATTTAAAGCACACATTCCCACTGGGCTTTAAAAATACTTTTAATTTGTAGTGTCACACAGACTAAGGAACTTTCTAAAACCCTTCCTACACAGAAGGAACACAGTTTTTACATTTTCTGCTTCCCTGTTTAATTCGGTAAGCTGTCTCTTTCTTCTCATTTGAGCAGCTCTAACTCTTCTCTGTTGAGACCCTTTGGGTACAAGCAACAGAAACTTAATTTGGTCAGCCTAATCTTTCTAAGCAATTGGTTGAAAGGTACTGGAGAGTCAAAAAAAAATGTATAACTGTATATGTGGAAAAGTCCTCGCCTGTTGAAAAACATTAACAATCAGTACGTCTGCACAATCTTAGTACTCCTGTACTTAACATTTTTCTAGACAACATGATTTTGCTAGAATTTAAACAGTCTAGGAACTGTTTCAGCTAGAGTTCTGAAGTCACTTTGCTTGGGAGGAGATATAAAGCATTATTATGAAGAACTCTAACGGCACAATATGAAATGTGGGAGAGGTATCTCAAACAATCACTGAGATATCATTACCCAAAGTGGGAAAAAGGAAACAAATGCCAAGAAACATTGTTTGGCTTGGTTTGTTTTCTTTGATTTATTTCCATTTGTTGCTGTGTTGTTAAACCCATGTTCTTTTTTAAAAATTTTTTAAAAGCTTTATTTTCCCTTTTGTTGCCCTTGTTGTTTTGTTCTTATAGTTATTATTGTTGTTATTGATGTCATTGTAGTTGGATAGGACAGAGAGAAATGGAGAGAGGAGGGGTAGACAGAGAGGGGGAGAGAAGCAGCTCCTCTACAGGTGGGGAGCCAGGGGCTGGAGCCAGGATCCTTATGCCAGTCCTTGTGCGCTTAACTGGCTGTGCTACCGCCTGACTCCCCTCACATGTTCTTTTTTTAAGTTGCTTCAGGAAACTTCAAACGCCATCAGTAGTAAAATGAATAAAGTAGGTTATAGTCATACAGTAGAAGGATGTCTAGCAATGAAAATGTGCCTTCTATAAATGAACACAAATACATATAAATTTTAAAAACACAAAGTTGAGCAAAAGAAGTCTAGACCAAAAACAGACATATCATTTGACTCCAATTATATAAATTTAAAAAATATGTGTAACTAATTTATAATGTTAAAAGACAGGCTTTGGGGCTGGTTAGATAGCCCAAAAGCCTTTTCCTGGGAGTGTCCCTGCTTTGTCAAACAAGTGACCTAGGTTACAGCTCAGTCTTTCCACCACACCGTGGGAAACTTCAGTGTTAGTGTATTTCCTTATCTCCTTCTGCTTTTCTGTCTCTGTCTTTAATTTCTTTTCATTTACTTTATTTTTATGAGAGAGTGAATACAGAGGCTGAGATAGAGAGGGAGAGAGAGACAAAGAGACAGAGAACCAGAGCATAGTTCAACTTTTAAAAAAATGTTTAAGTATTTATTTATTTATTTATTCCCTTTTGTTACCCTTTTTGTTTTATTTTTGTATTTACTGATGTTGTCCTTGTCGGATAAGATAGAGAGAAATGGAGAGAGGAAGGGAAGACAGAGAGGAGGAGAGAAAGATAGACAGCTGCAGACCTGCTTCACTACCTGTGAAGCAACTCCCCTGCAGCTGGAGAGCCCGGGGCTCAAATCGGGATCCTTCTGCCTGTCCTTGCACTTCATGCCACGTGCATTTAACTCGCTGCTCAACTCTGGTTTATGGTGGACTGAACCTGTCTTTGGAGCCTCAGATGAGTGGCTGAGTAAGTTGTAGTATATATACACAATGGAATATTACTCAGCTATTAAGAATGATGAAGTCACTTTCATTTCCTCATCTTGGATGAAACTTGAAGGAATCCTGTTAAGTGAGATAAGCCAGAAAGAGAAAGATGATACAGGATGATGTTACTCATGTATTTAAGTTGAGAAATAGAACAGAAAGGGGAAACACAAAGCAGAACTTGAACTGGGGTTGGTGTATTGCACCAAAGTAAAAAGAACTCTGGAGAAGGGGTTCTTTCAAGCCCTGGTGCATAATGGTGGAGGAAGATCTATGTGAGGGGTGAGAGTGCTTTGCTGAAAACGGAGAAATTTTACACATGTACCAATAACTGTATTTACTGTAAACCATTAATCTCCTCAATAACTCTTCATCTGCACTACTGCAGCCTTTAGGTTCATGATTAGTCAACAACTTGTTTGGCTTTATATGTTAACTCTCTTTTCAGCTACCAGGTTCCAGATGCTAGCATGATGACCAATCCCCCAGAACCCCGCCCCACTAGGGAAAGAGAGAGGCAGGCTGGGAGTATGGATTGATCTGACAATGCCCATGTTCAGCGGGGAAGCAATTACAGAAGCCAGACCTTCCACCTTCTGCATCCCACAATGACCTCGGGTCCATATTCCCAGAAGGTTAAAGAATAGGAAAGCTATCAAGGGAGAGAATGGGATATGGAATTCTGCTGGTGGGAATTGTGTGGAGTTATATCCCTCTTATCCTATGGCTTTGTCAGCAATTCCTTTTTATAAAGAAAAATAAAAAATAAAAAATAAATATATATGAAATATACTATTTAGTTTTTTCCAAGATGTTTAATTTTAAATCCATCAGTGATTTCCTAATATTAATTATCTTCCTCAAGAGAGATTAATGATAAGTTAATCATCAAAAAAAAGTTGTAAAGCAAAGAGTGCATGATTTTCCAATTATTGCCTCATATGATTTTTTTGCCTTTTCTTTAATGATAAGATATACTTAATGTAATTTGTTTCTTTCTCTTGACACTTCAAAAGTCTGTCAAGTACTTTGGTTCCTTCATTTCACTGTGCTTTTGCTTTTGGATTGCCTATTTGTGATTAGCAGAAACTTGAAAGTCTCTTATTTGGTAGTCAATCAGAATGTAGCTGTTTAATAATGGTACAGTGAGTAGTTGACACTTTGCTGGGCTAACATCTTTTCAACAAAATGATTACATCTACTGCACATCAATCACTTGACATAACCAAAATAAAGCTAGTTTAATAGAACAATATCTCATGATAAATACCTCCCCTTGAAACTTCCCATCTTTGCCTCCACAGTTATATATTGATAAATGACGTTCCTTTACCCTGGTGCTCTTTTTCACTAGGCAGGAGGCCCATTGTCCTATGACAGCATCCTACTGAATACATTACATTACCTAGATGTTTAAGGCTGTTTGCAAACAGAATCTTCTCTGTCTCAGTAAATTGCCAGTTAAATCAATAAGTACTGAGATATAGCCCAAAGTTTAGAAGGGCATCTACTTACCCCCCCTCTGAGAGAACTAGGTAACATGACATACATTTCTCTCTATCATCTTTACAGCCATGAGCAGAATTATAGTTTGATATCAGAACCCTACCCTTTCTTAGCATTTTTACAGGTCTCCAATGGATCTGAACTCTGTCTAAACTACCATTTTCAGTAGTTTCTTCCCTTAGTGGAGTGGGACAAACAGTGTTTAGTTCTTGAATACTTTCAGTAAGAAAATCAAAAGCCACTGTTGGAAATGGCACAGGCTTGATAGTTACTATTTTATATTGATAGTTACTATTTTACTTCATAAATCTCTTTTTGCTTTCCTCCTGGATGAGTTCACCTCTTCTCCTATATACATTCTGTGCTAGTAAGCTCTTGTAAAATAAATAAATAAAAATCCACTTTCAAAATCTGCAGCTGTAAAGAATAAGTATTTGTTATTGTTCAGGAACCCATAGTCATCAGGTTGATTAGGGCCAGGCTCTGTCATGTGTCAGCACTCTGTGGCAGGTCAGGTGGGGACTGACTGGACTAGACTGGCTTCACTTACATGGACTGGATGGCAGTCAGCTGTGGGGATAAGGTGACTGGGTTATTATCTGTCATCACCTCACAAACTAGCTTCAGCTTATTTACATGACAGAGGTCAGGTCCCCAGGGGGTAAAAGAAAGCACATGGTAAAACAATGCATTTCTGGTGTATCACACCAAAGTAAAAGATTGGGGTTGGGGGGGGGGAGTGGGGTGGAGAGCTCAGACCCTGGAACATGATAGCAGAAGAGAACCTGATGGGGGTTGAATTGTTATGTGGAAAACTGGGAAATGTTACACATGTACAAGCTATTGTATTTTACTGTCAACTGTAAATCATTAATTCCCCCAATTCTTCTAGCGTTTGCCCTTCTTCCGTAGCCAGTCAACAGCGTCAGGTTGAGCCTGATGTAAAGTTTCGAGACCTCCTTTGAATCTGGAGAGGTGGCAGTCGTTGACTATGTGGGTCATAGTCTGTCTGTAGCCGCAGGGACAGTTCGGGTCTTCTCTGGCTCCCCAGCGATGGAACATAGTGGGGCACTGGCCATGGCCTGTTCAATAGCGATTGAGGAGGGCCCAATGATAACGTGCTAGGTCAAAGCCGGGTTGACGCTTGCAGGGGTCTGTGATGAGGTGTTTGTTCTTTACCTCAGCTGACTGCCAACTCTGTTTCCAAGAGACTGGAACAGAGAAGTTCAGTGTAGGCGTAGGGGACCAGATTGGGTGACGAGACGTCAAGCGTTGGACAGGGTGGGAGAAGATATCCACGTATATTGGCAGGTCCGGTCCCCCAATAAAGAAATTTTAAAAAACAACGCATTTGGTTCACTGTTATAATCACAAAGATAGCACAGAATTATGGGATAAAAAATAGCAGCTTACCCTTTAATGATAGGAGCTTCATGGCCATGGAAAAGAAAAAATATATATACATCCCATCTTGTAATTAAATTCACAAGTTCTCAAATAAAATGCATACATTTATAAAATTTAGAAATAATTAAAAATTAGCATCTAATTTAATTTTTCAACTAAATTTTTGAGGAGCCAGCTAAATGAAGTTATTTTATTTATAAGATTTTTTTTTTAAGTCTCTTCTGACTCAAACTATAGAAGGAATTCTAGAAACGAGACATTAAGACCCAAACCTTCAAATTCCATATGAACCATGAATCCAATTCTGTTTCTGATAGAACTGCCTACTGACATTGAAGTACAGATATCAGATGGGGAATTCATGGCTCTTTGCTATGCAATTTTTTTTTTAATTTAAATTTTATTTTATTTTTGCCTCCAGAGTTATTGCTGGGGCTCAGTGCCTGCACCATGAATCCACTGCTCCTGGAGGCCATTTTTTCCCCCTTTTGTTGCTCTTGTTGTTGTAGCCTTGTTGTGGTTATTATTGTTATTGATGTCATTCGTTATTGGACAGGACAGAGAAATGTAGAGAGGAGGGGAAGACAAAGAGGGGGAGAGAAAGATAGACATCTGCAGACCTGCTTCACTGCCTGTGAAGCGACTCCCCTGCAGGTGGGGAGCTGGGGGCTCGAACCGGGATCCTTAACGCTGGTCCTCATGTTGGTCCGTGCACTTAACCAGCTGCGCTACTGCCCAACCCCGTGTTATGCTAAATTTTAAACATTTCATTGATGGTCTTATTTTAACTATTGGCTATCTATTATAGAGAAATTGACATTTTTGGTTTTGAACTTCGTGTGCATTTTTATTTTGATGATACCACTTCAAGTTCATATAAAAGATATATGAAGTATATTATTGTTAGCATTAGAAGTTTAGAATTTTGAGGCTGGGCAGTGGCTCATGTGGTTTAATACACACATAATGTACAAGGTTCTGAGTTCAAGAGTCCAGTCCCCACCTGCAATGGGAAAGTTACACTAGGGATGAAGTAATGCTGCATGTGTCTCTATTTCCCTCTCCTTCTCCTCTCAGTTTCTCTCTGTCCTATCAAATAAATAAAATTAGAATAAATAAATAAAATGTATTCAAAATAAGAAGTTTAGGATTGTATGTTATCTCTATCTGAGAATAACTACAACTGTAATACATATTTGATTTCAAGTAACACAAACCTTGATGTAAAGTGTGAAGTGTTCATGCATCATATGAGGCAAAGTAAATATTCTACTTGTTTCATTTGGTCATCACACAGATGTTTTTGGCTTGTCTTAGTGAAGTCTCATGAACATGCTACACTCTGATCGTCCTAGAAACTTTGTAGAAAGCAGTTTGAGATAATATCATTCACATCAAGGAATTCAGGGCTGGGGAGTGAGCACATTGGTAGCTCACTAAACTTGAAAGTTTATGATCCCAGAGGTTCTAGGTTCAATCCCACCATGGTCATGTGCCAGAACCAAGTAGTGTGTTGCTTCTTTCTCTCTTTCTCTTTGCTTCTCTCACTGATGAAAATAAAATAAATCTTAAAAAAAACCTTTATTTATATGTTAATTTGATGGGGACAGAGAAGAGGGAGGGGGAGGTAGAAAGAGATAGAGAAAGACACCCAAATCACTGATTCATCACTCATAAAGCTTCTTCCCCCCCTGCAGGTGGGGAGCAAGGGTCTGAACCCTGGTCCTTGAGCACAGCAACATATAGCTCTACAGGTGTACCACCATCTAGCCGCCAAATAAATCTTTACCAAAATTTAAAAAAAGGAAGGGCAGGGCAGTGGGGCACCCACTTAATCGCACATAGCACAAAGCATAAGGACACATACAAGGATTCAGGTTCAAGCTCCCAGCTCCCCACCTGCAGGGAAGAAAGCTTCACAAGTAGTGAAGCAGGTCTGCAGGTGTCTATCTTTATCTCTTTCTCTCTATCTCTGCCTCCCCTCTCAATTTCTCTCTGTCCTATCCAATAAAATGGAAAAAAAAAAAAAAAAGGTCTCCAGTGATTTGTAGTGCCAGCATTAAGCCCCAGTGGTAACCCTGGAGGCAAAAAATATAAAAATAAAAAAAATAGAAAAAAAATACAGGAATATAAGGGGTTGGGTGGTGCTGTGCTCAGTCAAGTGTATATATTATCATATGTAAGATCCTGCATCCACGTCCCCAGTCCCCACTGTAGAGACGAGGCTTCATGAGCAGAGGAGCAGTACTGCAAATATCTCTCCTCCTCTTTCTCCCCACACACCATGAATCCCCTCCTCTCTTGCCCTCTATTAAAAAAGAGAGAGAGAATGAGAGAGAGAGAGACAGAGAGAGAGAGACACACACACACACACAGAGAGAGAGGAAGGAATGAAGGAGAGAAGGAAGGAAAGAAGGAAGAAAAAATGGCCACTGGGCTTTGTAGAGTCTTTGTACAGGAACCAAGTTTCAGCAATACTCTTGATGGCAAAACAAACAATTAACAAACCAAACAACAAGTTTAGAAAAGGAAATGTAAATAGAGGAAATGCTTAATTATTTGACTTATTAAAGTACAAAATTAAAACATGCATGAAAAGAACTAGTAGTGAATACATAGCAATACTTGTATGCTATAATTTTGCATAATATTTATTACTTTTTAGAAGCTAGCATAAATGTTTGAACGAAATTCGTAAAAAAACATACATATATCACTGTGATAAATTTCTTATATTTATTTCTAACAAGTAAATATCCTTATAGTCTGACATTTAATTAAGCCATTTTTACTATTGTTTGTAGGCATTATTTGCTATCAGTTTAACTTTTAGAAGACAACGTTTCTTTTTCTTTTTTTAAAAAATTTCTTTATTGGGGGATTAAAGGTTTACAGTTAGCAGTAAAATACAATAGTTTGTACATGTATAACATTTTCCAGTTTTCCAAATAACAATTCAACCCCCATGAGGTCCTCCTCTGCCATCATGTTCCAAGACCTGAACCACCACCACCCCCACCATACCCAGAGTCTTTTACTTTGGTGCATTATACCAACTCCAGTTCTGCTTTGTGTTTTCCCTTCTTATCTTGTTTTTTCAACTTCTGTCTATGAGTGAAATCATCCCACATTCACCCTTTTGTTTCTGACTTATCTCACTTAACATGATTCCTTCAAACTTCACCCAAGATGAGGTAACAGAAGTGACTTCATCATTCTTAATAGCTGAGTAATATTCCATTGCATATATATACCACAACTTTCTCAGCTAATCTTCTATTGTTGGACACCTGGTCTGCTTCCAGATTTTAGCTATTACAAATTGTACTGCTATGAACATAGGTATACACAAATCTTTTTGGATGGGTGTGTTTGGTTCCTTAAAATATATGCCTAGAAGGGGGTCGGGTGGTAGCACAGCACAGCAGACTGACCACACATGGCATGAAGAACAAGGACCAGTGTAAGGATCTGGGTTGGAGCCGTTGGCTCCCCACCTGCAGGGGGATCACTTCACAAGCAATGAAGCAGGTCTGAAGATATCTCTTTCTCTCCCCATCTCTGTCTTCCTCTCCTCTCTTGATTTCTCTCTATCCTATCCAACAACAGCAATAACAATAATAATAATAACCACAAAATGATATAACAACAAGGGCAACAAAAAGGAAAAAAAAAAAGCCTCCAGGGGCAGTGGATTTGTGGTGCAGGCACCAAGTCCCAGCAAAAACCCTAGAGGATATATATATCCCTAGGAGAGAAATTGCAGGGTCATAGGGTAGGTCCACTTCTAGCCTTCTGAGAGTTCTCCAGACTGCTCTCCACAGGGGTTGGACCTACTGACATTCCCACCAGCAGTGCAGGAGGGTTCCTTTGTATCCACAAACTCTCTAGCATTTGTTGTTGCTACTTTTTCTGATATATGACATTCTCACAGGAGTGAAGTGGTATCTCATTGTTGTCTTTATTTGCATTTCTCTGACAATCAATGACTTGGAGCATTTTTTCATATGTCTGTTAGCCTTTTGGATCTCTTCTGTGATGAATATTCTGTTTATATCCTCTCCCCATTTTGGGTGGGATCATTTGTTTTCTTGCTACTGAGTTTTGTGAGCTCTTTATATATTTTGGTTATTAGCCTCTTGTCTGATATATGACATGTAAAGATCTTCGCCCATTTTATGGGAGGTCTTTTTGTTTGGGTGGTGGTTTCTTTTGCTGTGTAGAAGTTTTTTAAATTTAATGTAGTCCCATTGGCTTGTTTTTGTTTTAGTCTTCTTTGTAATTGGATTCATATCATTGCAGATGCCTTTAAAACTTAGACAGAATTGATCTCATATCACAGTTAGGCTTCACTCCTACCCACACAGATGCTTTAAGTGTAGCTGACTTAAATTTAATTTTTTTTCCCCATGTACAGGGTCGTAGACAATTAAAACTGCTCATGGTCACAAATTAGATGGTGGAGAGATACAATGATAGCACATCTTTCAGTTAGTACTTTCTGTATACCTGTCTTTTCCAAAGCAGTCTCAGAAATTTTATTTTTACACAGAGTTGAAGGTTATTTCCAAGCAAACTATATTCTCTGGCTCATCACAGAAACATTTACTTTAGCATTCAAAATTGTATAAGAAACCAAAGTCAGGAAGTCATGATTCCCCTACTTAACTGTCTGCCTTACTACTTTTTCTGTTCTAGAATAGAGAATCAACACCCATGTGCTTCTCTGAGTTCTTTTGGAGTTGACTATTGTCATGTCTCTTAGGTATAAGGTTAGTTAAGGGAAGAAACTGCTGATTGAACTTGCTTTGCAGTATACAAGGGAACAGAGCTAAAAAAGATACTTAATCAATATTGACTAAGGATGATAATTTGAGAAGTGAAAGAAAATCTATGAGGATTTCTTTGGAAAAGCCTGAACCATCAGAAACAAGACGTCAATTTAGAGCTTAATTTGTTGTAACAAATTCATAAGAAAATAATGTTTCAAGTACTCTACTATCACATCAGCATTTTTTTTTTGTAACACAGCAAGCTGGCTAAGTGCTTTTTGCACGCAATATAAGACACTCCTTTCTCTTCTGGAAGAAGGCTTCAGCAGGGGAACAGTCTATGGTGGCATTTTCGGAGATGTTAACATTTTAAAAAATTCAAGAAGAGTAAAAGGAATTGATTTATGATATATGAATTGATATATGAATGAAAATGTAAGCACAAGCTGCATGTAAATCACATCAAGGCAATTATGATCCACTCATTTAACATGAAAATGCACTAATCAATTGAAAAAAAATCTACACTTTGCACTCATGTGCTTATTCTCTTAAAATTTTAATGTAGAGGAATGTAGTGATAATTAGAAGTACAAAGCTACAGGTGAATTTCTAGAATTGAGCCATCTTGCATAAGTGAAACAAGATTTTTCAATGAATCACAGAGTACCTTGGAATCAAGAATAAAAGTGTTAAGAAAAATAACTGAATATCCTTTGAGGAGGAATCTGTAACCCAGGAGAGAGTTTATATTGCTCATATCTGTGCATTTCCCCCTTTCCCCTCTTTCACAATTTTACAAGATCTTCCCTCTGACATCTGCTATAAAGACACCTTGCTTAGCAAGGTGGCAAGACCCTTATTTCATTTCAAGACCACTAGCTGGAATTGGTACAGTGGGGAGTCCTTCATCCAAGTTCCCTATGCCACTCCCTAAACTGTTCCCCAAGAAATTTCTCCCAAAGTAACAGTTGTGCTGCAGTGTCTTCCCATCCTGCACCTTATAAAAAAAACCTACTATAACTCCCTTTCTGGGGCCTTTGATTTCTTTAATCTTTGGTGCTCCTCTTCTTCAGTGGAAATAAATTTCTAATTTTAAAAAATTTACTTATAAAATAGAAAATATACAAACTATAGGATAAAAGGGGTACAATTCCACTTAATTCCCACTAGTAGAGTTCCGTATCCCATCACCTCCATAAAAAAAACTCTCCTATTTTTTATCCTTCTGGGAGCATGGACCCAGGATCATTATGGGGTATAAAGGGTGGAAGGTCTGACTTCTATAATTGCTTCTCTGCTGAACATGGGTGTTGGAAGGTTGATCCATACACCTAGCCTGTTTCTATCTTTTCCCAGTGGGCAGGGCTCTGGAGAGGTGGGGTTCCAGGATACATTGTCCTGGGAAGTCAGCTTGGCTTCACGGTAGCATCTGCAACTTGGTGGCAGAGTACTGGAGCTGAAGGGTTGACATCGCAGGCCTGTCATCTGTGGATACAGTCCACAGTGAAACATGTTGAGGTGGTGCTGGTTGTATTGATTAGGCTGAGGTCAGCAGATGCAATATTGGTATGGGTCAAAAGAAGCCTGCTAGGAAACGAGCCCCATTGTTGAGGTTCGTGGACTGGGAGAAATATGGGTTTTATAGAGAATGGGGAGGGTTCCTGTTGTCTTAGGGTTTACAAAGGCAATAGATAGTTATAATGATAACCAAATTTTTTGTAAATTTGGTTGACTTTAAAAGTCCCACTGTTAGGATTTTCTGTATCATACAAGTCTTCACTGTGATTTATGTCATTTAATGCTATTTACATATAGCTGTAGCTTATATAGTGACACAGACAATTGCTTCTGGTCTCTCTGTTCTCAGATTATAGGTGATTTAATATTTCAAAGAAAATGTCATTATTAGAAATGTATTAACCAATTAATCCCACTGTTAAAATTCAATCAGGTTGCCTATCTGAAGGCTTAAGTGCTTAGATTAAAGGAATATATATGCAGAACTGGGGTCTATGCATTAAAAAGTTTGAGACATACAATCTATTTCTCTCATTGATTAAATAATGATTGATAAGAATATAGGTTAATAGGAGTGTATAGTAACAGTATTACCACCACCGAAAGGGAAAATTTCTAATTTTAAAACGTTTTCCTTGTCTAGCTACTTTGTCTTCTTGCTGTGTCACCCCATCATTTACCAGTAAGTATTTAAAGGAACATTTTGCATATTCAAAACAATAATCTACTAACTAGTCCTTAATTATAGTGCTCATTTTTGTGCAAAACAACAACAACAAAAAGTAGAGAGGTAAGAGGGTTTTTCCACTTGAGTCAGTCAGTACCTTAGATCTTCACAGAGTTTAAGGAACTACTCTGCTAATACCATATCAACTAGAACATAATCTCTTGACTACGTTAGGCAAAGTGGCACATTGACTTTGAAAAATATCATGGTTTACTTTTTAAACTTTTTAATCCTTTTTGTTGTTATTTTGTGTGTGTGTGTGTGTGTGTGTGTGTTTATTTATAAAAAGGAAATATTGAAGAAAACCATAGGATAAGAGTGGTACAACTCCACACAATTCCCACCACCAGAACTCTGTATCCCATTCCCTCCCCTTTAAATAAAGCTTTATATAATAGCTTTCCTATTCTTTATCCCTCTGGGAGTATGGACCCAGGGTCATTATGGGGTGCAGAAGGTAGAAGGTCTGGCTTCTGTAATTGCTTCCCCACTGAGCATGGGCATTGACAGGTCGATCCATACTCCCAGCCTGCCTCTCTCTTTACTTAGTGGGGTGGGGCTCTGGGGAAGTGGGTTCCAGGACACATTGGTGGGGTTGTCTGTCCAGGGAAGTCTGGTTGGTATCATGCTAGCATCTGGAACCTGGTGGCTGAAAAGAGAGTTAACATATAAAGCCAAACAAGTTGTTGACTAACCATGAACCTAAAGGCTGGAATAGTGCAGATGAAGAGTTGGGGGGGGGGTCTCCATTTTGTAGATAGCTAGTAGGCCTATTTTAGTTATATTCCAAAGGGCCCATGACTATACTAGGTTTTTTTTTCCCCCTGAGCCTGAAATCTGATATATACAAGTTATTGTCTGAAGAGATGATGTCACGGCTGAAAAAAGGACCAGAAAGGTGGATCAGGGAAGAGAATAGTTTCCAAATATGGGAAAGGTACATAAATATTGTTGACTGTAAACCCCATTGATTTGATTTGATTTGGGGCCCATATTTAGCTTAGGAGCCTATGTGACCTCTGTATCCCTGTAGATCTGAGCTCACTTTTTTTTTTGCCTCAAGGGTTATTGCTGGGGCTCAGTGTCAGCACCATGAATCCATTGCTCCTGGAGGTTATTTTTTTCCCTTTTGTTGCCCTTGTTGTTTTATCATTGTTGTGAGTATTATTATATTATTATTGTTGTTATTGTTGGATAGGACAGAAAGAAATGGAGAGAGGAGGGGAAGACAGAGGGGGGAAAGATAGACACCTGCAGACCTGCTTCACCGCTTGTGAAGCGACCCTGCTGCAGGTGGCGAGCCCAGGCTTTGAACCTGGATCCTTATGCCAGTCCTTGCACTTCTTGCCATGTGCACTTAATGCGCTGCGCTACTGCCCAACCCTGTTTGTATGTTTTAACCAGAGCTTTGCTCTGCTCTGACTTCAGGTAGTAGCTGCCACTGAACCTGAAACTCTAGAGCCTCATTTAAACTACTTTGCATTTAAACTACTTTGCATAATCATTGTGCTATCTCAACTTACATATAAAGACTATTTTTCTATGAAGGAAGTAGTTTGAGGAGGCCAGAGGAAGGGGACCTGAAGACATTATTAACTCTACCCAACAAATCCTATCCAAAGATTTAAGAAGAGAAATCAGGTCGGACTCTTAAAACTACCAGATTTTTCTCTTTTCACTCATTTTTTCAGGTAACCAAAGCTACTATCTTTTTGTTTTTTAATCCCTTCTGTTTCTTATATAATATCCTGGAGATAAGGAATACAGTAGCCCCTTTTTAGAAGAGGGACTCTTCTTTCACACAGTTTTCAGTGCTATAAAGGAGACTGATTAGAGAATAGGAAAATAAAATACAATTTGTTTAGTCTGTTAAAGGCCAAAGAACTGTGATGACAAGTAAACAATACCTATTCAGCTTAGTGGCTACTATTTGGGAAAACTATGATCAGTTAAGAGTACAGATGACTAGAGTTGGCCAAGTCAGATTTGGAAATACAAAAGAATGCTTCAGTAAAAGGATAGCTCATAGATCAATTTAAGAACACTGAGGTCCTGATATTTGAGGGATTTAAAATTAAATGTG
Organism: Erinaceus europaeus; assembly: GCF_950295315.1. NCBI lineage: Eukaryota > Metazoa > Chordata > Mammalia > Eulipotyphla > Erinaceidae > Erinaceus > Erinaceus europaeus. The sequence continues at coordinate 149,314,458 of NC_080163.1, forward strand.
ACCTTTGTCATAGGAATATAACAATACACATGGCAATATATATATACATACAGGATTTTTGTTTATTTTTGTCTACAAGGATTTAAGTCTGTAAGATTCCACTGAAAATATTCAGGTGGGAGGGGAAAGGGAGAGAGTAGGAGAGGGGAGAGGGAGAGTGAGAGAGAGAGAGAAGTGCACTGCACTACACCACTATTTATAGAGCTTTTCCCATGCTGTGTCTGTTGTGCCCATGTGTTGCTGGTGGCTCAAACCCAGGTCCTCGTACATAGCAAAGTAAGCTATCTTCAGATCATCATAAATTGAATTCAACAAACCATTGAGTTAACTCTGGTTTTGCTTTAAAGTTGAATAGTACAAACAGAAGTATAAGCTTTCCTCTAAAGTATTTAGCTTCCCAATGAATGGTAACTGATATACTAACTAAAAATCTTATCTGTTTTGAATCCAAATTTAGAGACTATCATGAAAAGTAACTGAGATTGTGTTTCTCTTAGAAAATCTAGACTTATTTATCAGTTTTTTCCCTTTATTTTTTTTAGGGCTTTATTTCATATGATATGTGTACTCTTTGGAATAATATACAGGATTTATCACTACTTCTAAATTCAATTTAGAAAGTTCTTAAAATAATTTCCATATCTTTAATGAGTTTTTTTGTATATCACCTCTGAGAACACAGAGACTAATATTCTTTGTGAAGCTTCTGGAAGAATGATACTCATAAAAAAGGAAACTATGTTAATGAGTGAATTGTATCAGAATATTCTTTTCAGTGTATGTTTTCCATTATTTTAATCAAGCAAGTAACAAAAAGAATCTCCATGCTTATTGTGCAACAAACAACAGCAACACCTGCAGAAAAATGAGAGCTGTGACAGCTAACAAATGTAAAACATGAAGTGTGTTAAAGTGAGCTATATTTTATCAGGATTGAAAATAATTCCTCAGCACTACAGTAGAAAGAGTTTATATTGTCATCCACAGCAGTTAAGCATATAATTATAACAGACCTTGAAATATAGTCAACATAATCACTATCTCTTAGTTATCGGCAGTTAAAAAAAATAAGAAGGAAAAATCTATGATTATAATAGAAAATATTTTTGTTCAGAGAGAATTATTAATCAGAAAAAATATCCTCAGCTGAAAGAAAAAAATGCTCTACCTAAAATGGAATAATTATTGTATTAATTATTCCCATTGAGACTTCCTTACTGATATAAAAATGCACATGCTTATGTGCCAGATAATTATAATGTCCTCAAGAATGAGACATATGAAACTTATTCAATACGTGTTCTAGTATCAAAGAATCAAGGCATCAAAATTATTTTGGAGACTCCTTACTTTAAGAAATACGTGTCCTTTATCCAACTATGACACCATCTCCCCAGAGAATAACCTGGGTCCACCTGCATATCAGATGTTAGACATAGGCAAAAATGAGTTAAGTCATGGGCTCTTTGGAATATACCTTAAATAGACCTACTAGCTTTTTCCAAAACAGAGACCCCAAATCTTCATCTGCAATATTCTTGTCTTTAGGTTCATGATTAGTCAATAATTTTTTCTGCTTTATATCTTAACACTTTTTCAGTCACCAGGTTCCAGATGCTACCATGATGCCAACCTGACTTCCCTGGGTAGATGACAACCCCGCCATGTGTCCTAGAGCCCTGCCTTCCAGATCTCTGCCCTACCTAGAGAAAGAGAGAGACAGGCTGGGAGTAAGGATCGACCTGCCAATGCCCATGTTCAGTGGAGAAGCAATTACAAAAGCCTTCAATTACCTTCTACCTTCTGCACCCCATAATGACCCTGGGTCCATGCTCCCAGAGGGACTAAGAATAGGGAAGCTATAAAGGGAGGGGATTGGATATAGAGCTGTGGGGGATGGGCATTGTGTGGAACTGAACCCCTCTTATCCTATGGCCTTGTAAATCAATCTTGCATCCCTGGGATAAACCCCACTTGGTCATGATGGACAATCTTTTAAATATACTGCTGTATCCGATTGGCTAGAATTTTGTTCAATATTTTAGCATCTATGTTCATCAGAGGTATTGGTCTGTAGTTTCTTTTTTGGTTGTGTCCCTGTCTGCTTTTGGTATCAGAGAGATGTTGGTTTCATAGAAGCTATGAAATATTCCAGTGTCTTCAATCTTCTGGAAGACTTTTAAAAGTAGAGGTATTAGTTCTTCTTTGAAGGTTTTGTAGTCCCATTTATAGTCTATAGGTTCTGAGGCAACTATTCACTATGTTGTTCTCAACAGAACAATATGGAAAGGCTCCCACTACACAGCCCAACCGCTAGGCCACCAAGGTGTAGATCTTCTCCTGAGTTCCTGGTTAGTTCTCTGTCCCCCAGTGTCAGCACAGGGCCTCCCTGCTGCTGCTCCAGCCTCTGAGGGCAGTAGCAATGGAGATTCACAGTTGCATTTAGTGAGTCTTAGGGGAGTCCTCTCCTCCCTTCAGCAGTCTTTTTGTTGGAAAAACAAACGGGAGGTGGTGCCTCAACTGGTAAACTGCCAGACTGTTACTAGCCACTTAATCTCTCCCTAGGCTCCTCTGTGTCCACGAGCCACACATATTTGCACTCACCATTGATTTGGTGGGTTCCTGTAGTCCCTTCTCGTCCTGCCTTGTTGCAGTCCCAGATGATTTTAGTTGACCTGGAGAGGAGAGAAACACAGCTGCTGCTGCTCCATAGCCCTGCCTCTGGAACCCTCATCCTTCTCATTATGGTTTATCTAACTTAACATGGTATCTTCAAGTTCCATCCAAGACGAGGCAAAGAAAATCATGACATCATTTTAACAGCTGAGTAGTCTTCCATCATGTGTATATACTCCATAGACTGTTTTCTCTCTCTTTTTTTAAATTCTAGCCTTCCTTCCCCCCCACCCTTCTCCCCATTTTATTAATGGGATTAATGACTTAGAGTGCAGTTGTAGACACCAGGGTACAATTACTCATCTCCTTATGCATCATGCAACAGGACCTCAAGGTTCTCTTCACCCTGTCCTTCCTTCTCCTTCCCTTTCCTTTCCCAGAATTCTTTTGCTTTGGTGCAATATACCACACCCAGCCCAAGTTTTACTCTGTAATTTCCTCTATGATAGCTTTTCTAACAGGAGTTAGTTAACATCTATTTAACATCTATTTCACTCTGGTTTTGATTGAATTTTTCTCATGAATAGCAATGGTATATGAGGACAGGAATTCATTCTCCCTTAATTTTCTAATAAAATTTACCAGTGAAAGCATGAGGACCCCAGCTTTTCATTACTGGGATGTTTTTGATTACTGACTCAGTTTCCCAACTCATCTATTGATGTGTTCAGATTTCCATTTCTTCATAATTCAGTGTTGGTAGATCGTGTGCTATTAGGGGAATTTATCTATTTCTATTATGATATCTGTTTTTTTGGCGATGTGACTATCTTCTGTTAGATCAATGTGTATATATATAAATATATATAAACATATATATATATACATATATATTTTTCCCTACATATTTTGAATGTATATGAAGCACTATTCTGAGAATGTATTTGAGTTTCTCTTAAAAGGCTTAGTTAATTCATGGCATTGATAAAGCTCATCCTGCCTAAACCTGAGTAGGATTGGAGTTTTGGGTAAAGAACAGTTTCTTTCTGGAACATAACAACAAATATTTAGGAAGTTGAATTATTAGTAGATTAAAAGATAATGGCTCTTCTGTCATAAAAATTTGTCCTAGGGCCAGGCGGCGGTGCACCTGATTAAGAGCACACATTACAGTGCACAAGGACACAGGCTCAAGCCCCTGGTCCCCACCTGCAAGGGGATAGCTTCACAAGTGGTGAAGTAGGGCTGCAGGTCTCTCTTCCAGTCTCTCCCTCCCATCTCAATTTCTCTCTGTCTCTACTCAGTAATAAAAGGTAACTAGTATCTGACTTCTGGTATTTATTTAACACACATATAAGCATCCATATTGTATGATAAAGACCATTTGCTTTGGGTTTTCTTTGTATGGTTTAGGAAATGAGGCAACTGCATATTCACATAGCTCTTGCATTGAGTTTTAAAAGTAAACTTTTAAAAGCTTACTGCTTATAAATCCTTTAAACCATAAAGTGTATTCTGTGCTGTTCCTTCCAAATGCTGAAATAATTATTTTTAAAAGAATAAAAGTTCATTTTAAAGGGCAAAGTAATTAGAATAAGAAAAGTGATATACAAGCTAGCATACAGGGCTGGGTGATAAAAATGAACTGTGCTAGGAAGGCAGAAATCAGAATGTAAGTAAAGCATAAAGGTTGGTTGAGTCTGGGATTGTGATGGTGGGAATAAACCAGAGATGTAAGTGTCAATGTGCATTAAGATTGAATACAGCCTACAGCTTTATTAGTAAGTAATATATCCTGTGATACTACTCAAGGAAGACTCATCATGCTAAGTGTGAAGTCACACTAATTTTGACTTAGCTATAGCCATTCTCCTTAATTTTTTCTAGAACAAAATGAATGATGGCTATGAGAAATAAATTCTTATGATATATTCTCTAATATGTATGTTAAGGCCTGGGGAGACAGAATAATGTCTATGCAAAAAGACCTTAAGCCTGAGGCTCCAAGGTACAAGGTTCAATCTCTGGCACCACCATAAGCCAGAGCTGAGCAGAGTTCTGTTCTCTCTTTCTTTCTCACGTTAAAATAAAATAAATGAGGAGTTGGGTGGTAGTGCAGCGGGTTAAGCACATGTGTTGTGAAACGCAAGGACGGCTTAAGGATTTCGGTTTGAGCCCCGGCTCCCCACCTGCAGGGGAGTTGCATCACAGGTGGTGAAGCAGGTCTGCAGGTGTCTATCTTTCTCTCCCCGCCTCTGACTTCCCCTTTCTCTCTCCATTTCTCTCTGTCCTAACAATGGCGACATCAATAACAACAACAACAAAACAACAAGGGCAACAAAGAGGGAAATAAATATTTAAAAAAAATAAATGAATTAAAAATATGCATGTTAAGTAGTTTTGATCAATTTCTCTTCTAATCAATAAAGCATAAGTGAGTGGGAATTATATTAAAGGTCTTATCTGATTTTGAATTACTCTATTAGAAAAAGAAATAATCTTCTTGTTAGCATGTTGCCGACCAGACTTCCCTGGACAGACAGCCCCACCAATGTGTCCTGGAGCTCCACTTCCCCAGAGCCCATCCCCACTAGGGAAAGAGAAAGACAGCCTGGGAGTATGGATTGACCTGTCAACGCCCGTGTTCAGCGAGGAAGCAATTACAGAAGCCAGACCTTCCACCTTCTGCATCCCACAATAACCTTGGATCCATACTCCCAGAGAGTTAAATAATAGAAAAGCTATCAGGGGAGGGATTTGGATATGGAATTCTGGTGGTGGAGATTATGTCAAGTTGTACCCTTCTTATCCTATGGTTTAGTCAATGTTTACTTTTTATAAATAAAAAATTAAATAAAAAAGAAGTAATCTTCTATTGAAGGTACTACTGTAACTAGCCATCACTTTCTTCATGACTCTCCTCATTTAAAATGCTATAAGCTGGGAGGGCACCCACTTTGCCATGTGTACTGTGCAGTTTCAAGCCCCTGCACAGGACACAGGAGAGCTATGTGACTTCGATAAGCTTCGATGCTATGGAGTCTCTGCCTCCTTCTCTGTCAACTGGCCTGGAGCAGTAAAATTGTTCATGTACAACCCCCCACAGATTGTGTGCATAAAGAAACTTCCTACATAGTTAAAATATAGTTCTACATAGAGCTTGTTCTATGTAGTTGGAACAGTACACCTAGTTAAAATCTAGAGTTGAAAAAGGAGAACATTAAGCAGGTATCTGAAGACTCAATTTAATAAGCACATTAGAATGAAAATGATCACAAAGCCCAGTGCCTGGCAGGGAGTCTGGCACTTAGCAGGAACTAATAAATGCATGTTGAAAATGAAAACTCCCAAATTTTAAAACTGGATGAGATCCAAAAACATTCCCACAGCAGCAGACTTAATGCAAAACTGGAAAAACTAAGCATTTGATTTTTTTTTTTTCTTTCTGAGATTTAGAATACACTTCAAAACTTAAGACTACAGGATGGCTTATCCACTTATTTACTCAATGATCATGAGCAAATTATTAAGTTCTATAAGCCTTACTCTCTTAAGCAGTAGCAAGTGTTTGAAGTTATATCTATATAAAGTGACAAAATTCCTGACTTGTTGCGACACAGAGTTTCTAACACACCAGAGGATAGGATTTCTGTATTCTATGTTCATCACTATTTATAACTCTGTTTCCAAATTCTAATTGAGCTAATATTTATTGTGTTTCTATGAATACATGTTAATTTCACATATGATTTTCTATGGTTATGTCAAGCTGCCTGAATATCAATTTTCTGCTAGAATTGATCTGTAATGTAAAAAGACACTACATTCAGCTCATTTCCTAGTAATATTTCTGTTATAATTTTTGAGCACTCCAATTCATCTATGTTAAAGATAATTTCCTCCCCTCATAAAACATTAACATCCCTTTTTGTATGACTAAGAATTGTCTTCAAGCAACTTCTTCCTGCCATTAATTAAAATAATGAGTGGTGTAACACTAAATGTGTAATTCTCTGACAAGCACTCAAGTGTTTGCTGAGAAGTCCCTTTCTATCAAAAACATCTGGAAAATAATATGGTAAATTAAAAAGCTGATACTTTAATATACTACAGGGTAATCCTCAAGTCTAGGTAGGCAAAGTGCCAAATTGGCAAAGCGTTCACTCCTGGCATGGTGCCATGGCTCCCTCATTTTTCTTTTCTTGGTGTGTTATATGAGAATTTTGCTCAGCCCCTCTCTATTTTCACTTCTTTACTTATCAGATAAGAAAAATCACAACAAACACATTCTGACATAGGTTAGCTCTTCTGCTTGTAAAAGAATATCACACAGACCCAGCTATCATAAATATTTTAGGTCCTCCAATAGACTTGGGAACAGCTGTAGTTAGTAAAAATAGTTGCATGACTCCTGCCCCAGCAGTAAAAGTAAATTGCTCCTTCTCATTGGTTTTATGTCCTCTGCTAGGTGCATTTTAATGGGTATTCAGGTCCCGTTCAAAGAGGTGGTAGTCCTTTTCCTACTTTTTCCCTTCTCTCAACATTATATGTTCAGTGTGTTGAATAGTATATTAAGAGCTTAAGCTTTAAAATTCAGTCATCCAACACTTTGTGAAATGAGTTACTTGATTTGTCCAGGACTTTACTGTTCTGACTCCTAGCCATGTAATGTTTTACAGTTTGTAGAAGACAGTCATATTCCTAACACCTTTGAGCTTCAGATTTACAAATAGAAGGATTAATGTTCCTACTTTTCTACCGAGAAACTCAAAGTTCAGAAAGACAAGTGACTGCTCCAAAAACCAAGACACAGAACATACAGATGTGTTTAGGCGAGTATAAAACTTGCAACACAATCATAATTCTAAGTATTATATACAGGTATGTGGAAGGACAAAAGCCTGGAACTAGAAAGCAAGTCATCAGACTCTGTCTAGAGAGCTTTCTGTGGTAGCACGTTGTATTACAAAATCCAGGTAAGAAGAAGAGAAGCAGCATACGCAAGTAGTACCTGTTAGACTTTCATATCATATATAAATACCTCTCACCAATCAAGTCTCAGGGAAAATGCTATCGAAGAAGACAAAATTACTTGTATACTATCAAAAGGAAGTCTTCAGTCATAATTTTCATGAAACTGAATGGGTGGGATATATTTCATTGTTTCTGTGAAACTTACTGTGGGGGAGATATTGCACTTAATATGAAAATCTTTTCATATCTTCTTTTCTTTTTAATAGTAATTTTTGATTATATTTTAATTATGATAGAGATAGAGAGAAACGAGGAAAGAGATGGTGAGAGAGGGAGAAAGAGAGACACCTGCAACCTACTCCATGCTATAATGCCTCCCTCTTGCAGGTGGAGACAGGGGGCTTGAACCTAGGTCTCTGTGTATGGTTAACTTGTGTGATTTACCAATGTGTCACTGCCCTCCCCTGTCATATACTATTTTCAATGCCTTTATGTGGGTCTTTTCTCTTGAAGTTTGCATCTCAGATATATTTTTTTTTATAACAGAGGTAAAGAGTGAGACAGAGGGAAAGAGTGAAAAGACACTGCAGTAGCAAAGCTTCCTTCAATTTAATAAGGACTAGGACTCAAACCAGGATGGCAGTGCACATGGCAAAGCAGTGAGCTATCCAAGTGAACTATTTTGCCAGCCCTCATCTCAAATAACTTTTAAAATTCTGACAGCAGACACTGCAACCTCATTTTTTCACATACTGAAGTAAAATCTTTTACAAGTATTTTTTCTTAACACAAAAAATTTTTAAATTTTAATGATAAAAATTTTATAAATATTTTTGAAATAAAAATTATATATAAAAACTGCAGCAATGGAAGAGGAAACAGAACTAGGATCAACTATAACCTGTGTGGCTGTCAGTGGCAGTAACTTCACTGGTCTCTGTCCTCTTGACACATATCATAAAACAAACAAACAAAAAACTATAATGACCTAGTGTCCACAAGTTTAGTTTTGACTTCTTCACAAGGCTGTAAGCTCTACTTTATCCATTTAGCCATGTTTCTGTCTTTTTCTCTAATTCTATACAATAAAACTGCTTATCCATACTCTTGAATCTCTGTGATATAGTGAACAAAATTCTCCCTTTGTATCTTAGGTAAAGTTCTCTAGTGGACTTTACTTGGACTATAGGAGGATTATTTAGAAAAACTCCAAAACAGGAGGTTTATTTAGAAAAACACAAAAAGAAGGGAGCAAACAAAACTGAACTGTGAAGCCGCTGATACAGAAACCCAAGCTAATCAATGCTGTCTTGAATAAGGCAAAGAATGTAGATTCTGGTACCCCAAATTGACCTGCTTTTGAATGTGATCTGACTCTGAGCAGGGTCAACTATATTTCTGTGGCTGAATGAAAGTAATAATAAAAGGCTCAGCTGTGACCTGTCAACAACCAACACTGATAGCAGATGAAAGAATGAAAAATTCCATCCTAAAGAGACATCAGAATGTCCACTACATAGTCTGTAAAGCCATTCTATTATCTTCAATAGCTGATACAAATACTATATCCCCTTCAAAATTCGAGGAAAATAGCTTTGCTTTTCAGATCTTTCTGTAATCACTGGAATTATTTTCATCATCACTATTCTATTATATTGTACTGTAATTCTCTGGAACAGCATTTATCATAAACTCTACTAGTTTGAAGCTACTAGTTCAATAAACATAGGCAGTGTCTAATTTATTACTTTTGCCCCAGTGCCCAGCACAACACCAGGCTCTCATAATTAATAAATATTGAATTAAAAATACACACTGAGGCAGCAGTATGGGTCATCTCTAAAATGCTTTCCTCTTATCACTCCCCAGGAGGTAGTAAAAATTAAGTCATAGACATGTATAGCTTGAGAATACCTGCTGATGTTTTGTCCTGAGTTTCTTGCATGAAACATTTTATTAAGGAAGGATTTGTATCATTTACACCTGAAGTGAAGTGAAATAAAAGAGACATTTTCAGAGGGAATTACACACAACTTAAAATTAGGAGAGTTAAAATCTAGTTCAAATATTGCTATGTAGTAGTTGGGCATTTTAGCCAGTACTAGTTCTCTTTGTAGTATGATCTCCTAGAAAGTAAATGGGTAAAATTTCATCATAGATGCCAACTGGACCTCCCTGGGCAGATGACCCCAACAATGTGTCCTGGAGCTCCTCTTCCCCAGAGCCCTGCCCCACTAGGGAAAGAGAGAGATAGGCTGGGAGTGTGGATCAACCTGCCAATGTCCATGTTCAGTGGGGAAGCAATTACAGAAGCCAGACCTTCCACCTTCTGCACCCCACAATGTCCCTGGGTCCATACTCCCAGAGGGATAAAGAATAGGAAAGCTATCAGGGGAGGAGATGAGATATGGAGTTCTGGTGGCGGGAACTGTGGAAATATTATCCTATGGTTCTGCCAATTTTCATTTTTATAAATAAAAATTAAAAAAAAAATCATCATAGAACGTTTGAGCTAGAAGGAGACTCACAGAACTTTCACTTCTTTTTATTCACCACTTTTCTTCCATACTAGTACTTCATTGGGATTCCATGCCTGTATGATTCTCTTTTTTCGTTTTCTTAAATTTCTTTATTGGGAGATTAATATTTTACATTTGACAGTAAATACAATAGTTTGTACATGCATAACAGTTCTCAGTATTCCACATAACACAATAACCCACACTAGGTCCTCTGTCATCCTTTTTGGACCTGTACTCTCCTCCTACCCACCCCAGAGTCTTTTATTTTGGTGCAATACACCAAATCCAGTTCAGGTTCTATTTGTGTTTTCTCTTCTGATCTTGGTTTACAACTTCTATCTGAGAGTGAGATCATCCCATATTCATCCTTCTGTTTCTGACTTATTTCGCTTAACATGATTTCTTCAAGCTCCATCCAAGATGGGTTGAAAACGGTGAAGTCACCATTTTTAGTAGCTGAGTAATATATATACCACAGCTTGCTGAGCCACTCATCTGTTTTTGGACACCTGGGTTGCTTCCAGGTTTTGGCTATTACAAATTGTGCGTCTATGAACAAATATTTTTGCATGACTATGTTGGGTTCCTGAGCATATATCCCCAGGACAAGAATTGCAGGATCATAGGGTAGGGACATTTCTAGCTTTCTGAGAGTTCTCTAGACTGCTCTCCACAGAGGTTGGACCAAGTGAAATTCCCACCAGCAGTGCAGGAGGGTTCCTTTGACCCCACAACCTCTCCAGCATTTGTTGCTGAACCTTTTTTGAGGTATGACATTCTCACAGGAGTGAAGTGGTATCTCATTGTTGTCTTTATTTGCATTTCTCTGACAATCAAAAACTTGGAACATTTTTTTCATGTGTTTCTTAGCCTTTTGGATCTCTTTTGTGGTGAATATTTTGTCCATGTCCTCTCTCCATTTTTAGATGTTGTTATTTTTTTTTCTTGTTGTTGAGTTTGGCAAGCTCATTATATATTCTGGTTATTAAACTCTTGTCTGATGTGTGGCATGTAAAGATCTCCGATTCTGTGAGGGATCTCTTGGATTGGGTAGTGGTTTCTTTTGCTGTGCAGAAAGAAGCTTTTTAATTTGATGTAGTCCCATAGGATTATACTTGCCTTAGACTTTTTTTATAATTGGATTCATTTCATTGAAGATGTCTTCAAAATGTATGTGGAAAAGAGTTCTGCCAATATTTTCCTCTAAGTATCTGATAGTTTCAGGTCTAACATCCAAGTCCTTATTCCAAATGATTCTATTTTTTCTTGATGGACTCTCTTGACCTTTTTTCCACAAAGGTGAAAGACACAGAGAGAGAGAGAGAGAGAGAGCAGAAACTTCAATATTGCTTTACTATTTGTGAAGCTTCTAGAACCTTTATTGAGGTGTTCCCATGTGGAGGCTTGGGTCCCAGACCCAGGTCATTGTGCATGGAAAGTATGTGCTCGGGGGTTGGGCGGTAGTGCCGTGGGTTAAGCGCACGTGGCACAAAGTGCAAAGACTGGCATTAGGATCCAGCAACCATCCCTGGCTCCACCTGCAGAGGGGTGGCTTCACAAATGGTGAAGCAGGTCTGCAGGTGTCTGTCTTTCTTTCCCCCTCGCTGTCTTCCTCTCCTCTCTCGATTTCTCTTTGTCTAATCTAATAACAATAATAACAACAACAATAAACAAAAAGGGCAATAAATAGTCTCCAGGAGCAGTGGATTTGTAGTGCAGGCACCAAGCCCCAGCAATAACCATGGAGGCAAAAAGAAAGAAAGAAAGAAAGAAAGAGAGAGAGAGAGAGAGAGAGAGAGAGAGAGAAAGAAAGAAAGAAAGAAAGAAAGAAAGAAAGAAAGAAAGAAAGAAGGAAAGAAATTGTTTGCTCTACTGGTAAGCTATCCCCCAAGCCTTGGAACATTGAATTCTTATTTATCCAAGAGTAGACTGATAAAGGATGAGGTATATTTACAAATAAAAGCCTTTTCAGAAAACAATTCCATTTACTTGAAGAAGAAATGAAGATGTGTATTTATACTTTAGGCAAAAGAAAATGAGCAAAGAAATGATAGCAACAATAATATGAGACACAGAAATTTTAGGGGCATTTCCTAAAAATCCGTTATACTTAAATTTACTCTTTAAAAATAGTATTTGGGTGGCTAAGATATAGTTCACCCTTTATACATTAGCATGAAAAAGCCTGGGTTGAATCCTCAGTCACTATAGGGAGGCACTATATAAAAGCTAAACACTGAGGAGGCACTGTGGTGTCTCTCCTCTTTTTCTGTCTCCCTCTCTGTCTCTTGTTCTTTTATCTAGAAAAAAATTGTCTTCAGAGTCTGATAGACTCCTAAAAAGTTTGATAGAAACAGTGGCATTGTGGAGGTACAAAGCGCCAGTGAAGCCCAAGTGGAAATAAAAAAGGTATCTCCTAGAAACCTCATCTTTCACATATCACTTTTATCTTCTCAAAAGACATGGCAAATCTATGGAAAGACATACCAGCCAATACTGTCATTTGCTTGGGTGTTAACAAGTTTTTGGCTATAAGCCAAAGATATTTGCTGACCAACTGGAGCAATATTTGAAGGGCATTTGAAAATTTTGAATTTTGTTCATTTTGAAAAGATACATAACCATGGATTTAGCTTTCTAGCAAAGAGATCTATATGAAATGTTTTCCCACTCTTTTGAGATATTTTCTGTTTCTGTCCTGAAATCACAGGCTATTGTTTATTTTTAAAAGTTAAAAGGGTGGTTTTCAGGGTTTAAGAATGATGACTTGATAGCGCAGCGGGTTAAGCACAGGTGGCGCAAAGCACAAGGACCGGCATAAGGATCCCGGTTCAAACCCCGGCTCCCCACCTGCAGGGGAGTCGCTTCACAGGCCGTGAAGCAGTCTGCAGGTGTCTATCTTTCTCTCCTTCTCTCTGTCTTCCCCTCCTCTCTCCATTTCTCTCTGTCCTATCCAACAATGACAACAACAATAATAACTACAACAATAAAACAACAAGAGCAACAAAAGAGAATAAATAAATAAAATAAATATTTAATAAATAAATAAATAAAACTTAAAAAAAAAAAGAATGATGACTTGAAATTGGAAAAAAAAAACTGCATCAAAATCATGGGCTGATTCTTCAATCATGGAAGCAACTAGTGGAATTTCAAGTTAAAAAAATATCAGTTTAAAGACTAGAAAAAATAAATGAGTTTTAGCTATCACCTCCACTACACTTGAGATTTGATTTTGTCAATTCAACTAGATATTATCCAGTCAAATACTCTACCTCAGAGGAAGATAACCAAACCTAGCATCTCTAAAAATGTGATATCCAACATGTTTAATATATAACAAAAATATATAGAAACACATATTAAAGATCATGTGGACTAAAGTTAAGAGAAAAATCAAGTAGAAGTTGTTCTCCAAATGATACAGACACTGTATATTTCACACAAGATTTTAAAAGAGCTACTACAAATATTTTATCAAAGTTGATCACCATGATTGGACACATAGAGAACATTAGTAGAAAACAATCAAAAGACAACAAAATTGGAATGTTTGTATAATATATGAGATGAAGTTTATTTGAGATGAATTTTAATTATAAAACACTATAATTATTATAAAATAGTTTAATTATGGGAGTTCGGCAGTAGCACAGTGGGTTAAGTGCACGTGGCACAAACCGGCGTAAAGATCCTGGTTCGAGCCTCAGGCTCCCCACCTACAGGGGAGTTGCTTCACAGGTGGTGAAGCAGGTCTGCAGGTGTCTATCTTTCTCTCCCCCTCTCTGTCTTTCCCTCCTGTTCTATCTAACAATGATTACATCAATAACAACAACAACAATAATAACTACAACAACAATAAAAAAACAAGGGCAACAAAAGGGAAAATAAATAAATAATTATTTTTAAAATAGTTTAATTATAAAACGGAGAAAGTAGAGGAATGACAAAGTGAGGAAAGGGGGGAAGGGTAGTGGTATAGCAATACATATAAAGAGGTAATGAATGCTGACTAATAAGCATATAGGAAAAGCTGGATTTTGAAATTTTTAACAGAAATGTCCAATATTCTCCCAAATTCTCAAGGTTAATAGATTCAACGAAGTGTTGGAAAAGTGATATAGAAACTAAAGTTAGATGATAACTACAGAGGCCATAGGTGTTTTCCCTGGCACTGCCATATGCTAGAGTTAAATGGTGTCTTGGTCTCTCTCTTTGGGAAAAAACAAATAAGTAAACCTTTAAAAGTTCTAGATATGTTATATAATTCTAAATAGAATCCTAGACTAGGAATTAAATGCTTATATATAACATTACTTATAAAAGTCATCAATTTTAAGTATTGGACTGTGGTTTGTTTGTATATTACTATTTTACCAGTGTACATTTTGCTAAATTTGACCACTCTACTGTGCATGCACAAGATTATGCTTTTGTGTCTAGGAATTACTGAAATATTTAGAGGAAAGGAGGCATACCATCTATAAATTGGTCTCAAAATTACTCAGTGCATATGTAAAATGTAGATCATCTAGCTTAATTTTACGTGTATAACATAAATTTTGCACATACATTCATTCACACACAGATTCAAAACAAGTAGTTGGTATCCAGGATACAGAGTTTATAACTTTCCTGTAGGCATGGAGCTATACAAAAATAAAAAGCGATAAGCAAAATATTTTACAGCATGGAAAAATGTCTGTTCAGCAATTTGTATTACATAAAGCTTGGGTGTAGACAGCTTTCTGCTGTGCACAAACATATATGGGTTAAACAGGCTTTTACATCTAGAAAAGTACATTGGCTAGTTTTAAAACAATCAGTAGGCTATTTTATTTTCACATTTTATCCTTCCCAAATAAAATTCATAATGAATTAATAATGTGTAGAATATGATTACTCAAGTATGGCAAGATCAGACGAATCCTCTCAAAACAAAACAAAATAAAATCTTAGACTCAGTGATATTGGTGGTTACTAGATGGAAAAGGCAACTGGGTGGGAAGGGTAGGAAGTAGGGGCTTTTTGAGAGTGAGTTGGTACTAAGATCTTGTTAGTGGGTATGAATAGACTTATATACATATAAAGATGTACAGCTGCTGACATTCTATTGTGCTGTAAACCAATGTTAAAGCCAACTGAAAATATCCTTCTGGTAATTCATGTATCAAATATCCATAAATTTAACTCTAGTGATATGTCATATGGCTTTTACCTTGCCCTGTCTACTTCAGTATTAAAGGCTTGCCTTATACTCAATCTGTCAAGGATGTCTATGCTACATTCATTACATTTCCAAGTATCATATATTTAATCCACTAATCGTTTACTATTTAACTAGAAGAGACTCTAGGTAAGATTTAATTAAATTAACTTTGAGAAGGTCAAATTAAACAAAAAAAAATAGCTGTACACATACAAGGTTAAAATTGCTGCTACTTACATAAACATGTCATGGGAGTTTTTATTGAATTCAGTTCAAAGTAGCTTGAAAGTATTACCCTCTATTTGATTTCATTCCTCCAGGCCTTAGATTATGCAGTTTAGGTTTGTAGAGTACCCTGGACCTTAGACTCATTGTGCTTTCATTTCTTGTTGCCCTAGTAACATATATTTTCTTTCAAGGTTGAATTCAAACCTCTCTTTTTCCAAAACATCTTATTGGGTCCTCTCAGTTAGCATGCACCATTTTCATTGGTGTGTATCTAAAATCTGCAGATACATGAATTTCTTTAAAAAATTTTTAAAATATTTATTTATTCCTTTTGTTTTATTGTTGTTCTATTATTGTTTAGTTATTATTATTGTTGTTACTGATGTCATTGTTGTTAGATAGGACAGACAGAAATGGAGAGAGAAAGAGAAGACATAGAGGGGGAGTCGCTTGTGAAGTTGCAGGTGGGGAGCCAGGGGCTCTAACCAGGATCCTTATGCCAGTCCTTGCGTTTTGAGCCACCTGTGCTTAACCTACAACTCTTAACCCGCTACACTACCACCCAACTCCCATTATATGAATTTCTATAGTATCTTAAATCCACACATTAAGTTGCATAATCCACACATTCAAGTTGCATAGAGTTTAAATATATTAATAGATGCAGAGCATTTAGAAAAATACCTGGCTCATACTGTTATATAAGTGTTTGCTAGTAATGTACTAAGCATCAGTATATTGCATGTAGGTGTTCTACAGAGAAGGGTCTGGTTATTTTGATTCATGCTCTCTGAGGAATTACTGAAAATAGTATAATGTTTATAAGAACTAGACTGACAGAATAGAATGTGAATCCTCATTATCCTTGCTAGCTTTCTGACCTTGAGCAAGTCTCTTAATGAATTTGAGAAAAGAGATGGTTAGGATGGAGTGATAAAGACAAAGAAAGCTTGTCCATAATTTCAGTGGAGAGAGAAGACAGTAAAGTGAGAAGAATCAATATGAAGACAGAGGTTGGGAAGATATAGAATAAAGTTAGCCAGTGCAGGGTACTTCCAGGTAGTTAAAAGACAGTATGAGAAAAAGAATGTTAAGGGTTCAGTTTGAAGTAGAAGCAACATTACTGACAAATAAACCAGACTTCTTTACTACTGTATTTCCAGATCCCCAATCTCTAAATCATGAGTTAAATAGAAATATGGTGAGACATAACACCAGGAAATATGGTAAGACATAATACC
This sequence comes from Erinaceus europaeus, assembly GCF_950295315.1. Taxonomy (NCBI): domain Eukaryota; kingdom Metazoa; phylum Chordata; class Mammalia; order Eulipotyphla; family Erinaceidae; genus Erinaceus; species Erinaceus europaeus. The sequence continues at coordinate 149,331,248 of NC_080163.1, forward strand.
ATATGCAAAGATATATGCAAGAACCAGGGTTTGAGACCAGCAGGGACACTTCTCTAGTGGTTAAGCAGGTCTGCAGGTGCAGGTGTCTATCTTGCTCTCCCTCTTGCTATCTCCTCCTCCCCTGGTCAATTTCTCTCTTTTTTAAGAAAAAAAAAATATGATTGGACAAAGACAGTGAGAAATTGAAAGGGGAGGGGAAGATAGAAAGGGAGAGAGACAGAGAGACATTTATAATTCTGCTTCATCACTTGTGAAGCTTTCCCCCTGCAGGTGGGAACTGGGGGCTTGAATGGGGGTCCTTGTGCATTGTAATGTATGTGCTTAACTAGGTGTGCCATCACCACCGCCAGGCCCCTCCCTGTCAATTTCTCTTTGTCACATTGAATGAAAAACAAAACAAAAAAAGGCCACCAGAAGCAGTGGATAGTACTGGCACCAGCCCCAGTGACTGGAGGTACAAAAGGAAATAAAGTAAATACTGAATTCATAAGGTAAGTACTGATTCTACTGACTAATGAAAGTTGGAAAAGCTTCCAAATATAAGTGCCCTAGTCAAACTATTGCAGAAAACCATAGAATTCTAGAAATGTTGGTATATTTAGACTTATATGGAATAAGGGGTAGGAGTTGATGGTTGAGATAACACATGGGACCCTCAAAGGAGCAGAAAACCTAACTTGTCATCTGAGCCACACTATGTTGATGAGAAATAAAACACTGTACAGGATACTTTACAATACAATAATGTAGCAACAGAGCAATTTTATTTTGCTTTTTTTAACTCTCTAGAAAACATAGGAGTACTTTTTTTTTAATAAAGCTTACAAAGAGACCTATTTCATTTCATTAAAATGAAGATATATTGACAATTAATTCCATAAAAATCATTGGGAGGTTGAAAATTTGTTTCTAATAACCTGTTGTTTCCAGGAATTCTTTAAACATTATAAAAAGATCAGGCTCAGGCAAAAACTAGTAAAATCATGGGCCCCTTGGTATATAACTAAAATAGACCTACCAGCTTCTTTTAAAATGGAGATCCCAATCTTCAACTGCAATATTCTTGCCTTTAGGTTCATAATTAGTCAACAATTTGTTCTGCTTTATATCTTAACTTTATTTTTCAGCCACCAGGTTCCAGATGCTACCATGATGCCAGCTAGACTTCTCTGGGCAGACGACCTCACCAATGTATCCTGGAGCCTCACCTTCCCAGACTCCTCTCATACTAGGGAAAGAAAGAGACAGGCTGGGAGTATGGATCGACCTGCCAATGCCCATGTTTAGCAGCGAAGCTATTACTGAAGCCAAACCTCCCACCTTCTGTACCCTATAATGATCATGGGTCCATAATCCTAGAGGGATAAAGAACAGAAAAGCTATCAAGGGAGAGGATGGGATACAGAGTTCTGGTGGTAGGCATTGTGTTAGAATTGTACTCCTCGTATCCTATGGTCTTGTCAATATTCCCATTTTATAATTAAAAATTATATAAATAATAAAAGACAAGAAAAGAAAATAATAAAAGACCACTAGCTAGAAATAGCACAGAGAAAGTTTAATCTTGTGACAGGAAAATGTACTTGATATTTATTTTAATGAGAGAGACACAAAAAGAAAGATACAGAGAGATTAGAGCACTGCTCAACTCTAGTTTATGTTGTCCAGGGGATTGAACCTGGGCTTTGGTAACTCAAGCACTTCTTCTTCTTCTAGCATTTGCCCTTCTTCCATAGCCAGTCAACAGCGTCAGGTTGAGCCTGATGTAAAGTTTCGAGACCTCCTTTGAGTCTGGAGAGGTGGCAGTCGTTGACTATGTGGGTCATAGTCTGTCTGTAGCCGCAGGGGCAGTTCGGGTCGTCTCTGGCTCCCTAGCAATGGAACATAGCGGCGCACCGGCCATGGCCTGTTCGATAGCAATTGAGGAGGGCCCAATCATAATGTGCTAGGTCAAAGCCGGGTTGACGCTTGCAGGGGTCTGTGATGAGCACTGAAAATCTTGCATAGCCATTATGCTATTTTACCTACCCAGATTATTTGACTTTGGAGGCTCTTCCTAAAAATAAATGCAAAGACATAGGGAAAAACGACAACAAAGAAGTATATAAGTAACATTGAGAAAGAACAAGTTCTGATCTGAACACGTTTATTTGAGAGTACAGTAAGTATGAAAGACAGCAGAGGAAGAATTTTAATTTCAGAAAATTCTGAAATAACTTTTGCATAGTAATGGCGCAGAAAGGGAAATTTTAATTTTTGACACAAGGAAGTGCTTGTAGTCTAATGATGCCCTTAGGGCTGATTTTATGGTGTGATCATCAAGCTTGAAGTTAATAAAACAAAAATGTACAACAGAAAAATGTGAAAATAAAATTTAAGTTGTCCTATATCTATAATGTGGTTGAAGTAACCATGTCTATATATTGTAAAAGAGATTCAGAATCTCACGTAGTATCACTCAAAAGTTACTTGAACCAAAAAAGTTTTGTGTCTTTCATAGTTTAAACAACTATATAAGCACATGACCATATTATTATTTGGTAGTAACAAACATATTTAGTATTTTACTAGAGATGCTTCAGAGAAAATACTTCCCCCCATTTTTCTGACAAGACTGTGGTTTAGCATCTTCTTGGAATTCTTTATCTGAGAAGTCAGAATATAATAAAATATTTTTAAAATCCTAACTATTCATTTTTGTATTGTTTTGGATTCTGTATTTACAGGACTCTCTTATCTCCCTCGGAAATCTTATTCTATAAAATTTTTGTTATTCTAGTTTCTTTCATTTCTTTCATTCTTCCCTCCCACTTTCTCATTCAAGTAACAACCATAAACAACTCCTTTCATCTTTCCACATTTTCTTTCTTCCTCAGAATGAATAGCTTATTCAAATACCCCTATTCTGCCTCCTGTCACTTCATAGATTGGTAAATATTATCCAGTCATTCAAACTTCAAATTAAATATCACTTTCTTAAAAACTTCTATGACTTTAAGACTATATAATTCTTCTTTCTTAATTTTCCATATTCTGCATAATACTCATTGCACTGCAACTCCTTTTTGGAGTTTGTTGCATGTTCTAGTGTGTCAAAGAAGTCAAAATACTAACATGATAGTTACATTCATTAACTTTACATATAATATTAATTTAATATGAAAAATGTTGAGAAGCAAGAAATTAGTTCAGCAGTAAGGCATATACCTTGCATGTACGAGGCTTTGGGCTTGATCTCTCTCTCTCTCTCTCTCTCTCTCTCACACACACACACACACACACACACACACACACACACACACACACACGGATTGTAAGTGATAAAATTGTACTTTGATTTCTCTTACTCATATAAAACTGTTAAATATAGATGACAAATTAATATTTGAATATCCAGAAGGATTAATGGGTACATAAAAAGATAAATGAATATGTATAAATCTACCAGATACTACTAGTAGTATTGATTATGTAAAGATGATATGTAGAGGGAGTTGGGCGGTAGCTCAGGGAGTTAAGCGCACGTGGTGCAAAGCGCAAGGACCGGCATAAGGACCCTGGTTCGAGCCCCTGGCTCCCCACCTGCAGGGGAGTGGCTTCACAAGTAGTGAAGCAGGTCTGCAGGTGTCTTTCTCCCTCTCTGTCTTCCCCTCCTCTCTCCATTTCTCTCTGTCCTATCCAACAAAGACTGCATCAATCATAACTACAACAATAAAACAACAAGGGCAACAAAAGGGAATAAATAGATATTTTTAAAAAAAAGATGGTATGTAAATATGAATAGAGCTTAACCCTTAACCTTAAGATGCCTAAGAGTTAGAACAAGAAATACATATGCAAATTACTAACGACAGGGTAATAGAATACTTCCTGTTTCAAAAAAGGATGAGCAAAGTGTTGCTAACAGACAGCTAAAGTGACTCTTAACAGGGAGCCTCAGGCAAGGAAGGTATCAGAGAGGGGATGGTTCTGACTTCAGCTTTGAAGTAAGGGCAGGAAATTGAGACCAAGGAGATGATAGTTCAATATGTTATGGCATCAACTTGCATGTCTGAGACTTCAGATGTTACAGGTTTAATCCTCAGGACCATCATAAACCAAAGATGAGTCATATTTTCATATCTCTCAAATAAACAAACAAAAAATGTTGTTCTTTAAAGAGTAGGAAACTGGTAACTATGGAGACAGGGAAAATTTTCACAGTTCAAAGGTTCAGTCAAAGATAACATCACCAACTCTGTGTAGTTTGAGCTTTGTTATTGTAGAGGCCCATAAAATGACTTAATAAGAAAGAAATCAAGAGCATTGAACAGGACATGGATGGTTTTAGAAACTAAGCTAATGAATTTAGAACACTGTCTAATTTAGAACACAGGAAGTGAGAACCTATCAAATATTTTGGGAAAATTAGTAATTTGTTAATTTCAAGATAGTAACAGTATTAAGGAGATTTCCCTATAGGGATTGAAAGTACTCAAGTGAAATAGCAAGTTATTTAAGTAACAATGGCAAGGGATAATAAAGGTAATGCTATGTCAAAAGGGCCATTAGTATAAAGTTTATATGCCCTATAATACCTGAATGACCACCCTAGTTATATTTGCAACATGCACAGCTGCTTAAATGAAATATTGATAAGCCTACAGAGAAAGCACTAAGTAAAATTTACCAAAACATGTAAAAGTCAAATTTGAAAGAAAACAGGTATTCAAACATATATTAATGCAACTGAGCGCACTATAGGTATTTATTTGTTAATTAGATCAATGTTAAATATATAAGTGTGTACGCATGTTATATATGAGGTTTAACCATGTTAAAATTTGGTTTTAATGCTATCAAAACTAGTTTTTATAATACTGTCCCATAAAATGAAATGACATGTTATATTTGTAGCTTAAAAAAAATTTAATGACATATATTGATTTGGGAACTTTTTTTATTTAGTTTTTGACTGTTTAGATTTTCCAGGTTATTAGGGAAAAAAGAACTAAAGAGAATGTAATTTAAAAGGCTATATTTGTTGTGAGGTCCTGGATGTGTTTATCTGTTTGTTTCATCCTGATTAAGCTGCAGCTTGTGAATGCATATCTTTTTCCTGATTTAATTGCAATTGCCTGGAGCTTCAATCTGCATCTAGTGCTGTGACAGCTTATAAAACAATAACAAAACAAACCAAAATTAAAGTCAGTTAAAGAGGAGGAAAGTGAAAAATGGAAGATATTCATTTCACTGAATCTCATGGACTAAATGTTTGTACTTGCCCTCCTCAAATTCATGTGTTGAAACTGTAACCCCTGTGGTCCAGGAGGTGGTGCAGTGATAAAGCTTTGGACTCTCAAGCATGAGGTCCTGAGTTCGATCCCTGGCAGCACATGTGCCAGAGTGATGTCTTGTTTCTTCTCTCTCCTCCTATCTTTCTCATAAATAAATAAAATATTTTAAAAAATTAAAAAGAAACTGTAACCCCAATGTAATGGTATCTATAGGCAAACCCTTTTGGGGATAGCTAGGTTTAGATGAGGCCATCAGAATGACACCCACATGATGTGAAAAATTATTTTGTTAGAAGAAGAAAAAGAAGAAGGCGCCAAGTGGTAGTGTATCTGGTAGAACACACATTACAATGTGCGAGCCCCTGGGCCTCTTCTGTAAGGAGAAGCTTCATGAAGTAGTGAAGCAGAACAGCAGGTCTCTCTCTCTCCTTTCTACCTCCTTCTTCCCTCTCAATTCCTCTGTGTCTATAAAAAATAATTTAAAAAATAAAAATATTTTTTAAAAAGAAGAGATCTCTCTTCAGTGCCACCACTGAGGAAAGGTCACGTGAGGACACAAGAAAGCAGCTCTCTACAGGTTATAAAGTGGGTCTTGCTCAGACATGTAGACATTGAATTGGCTGACACTTTGTCCTTAGTCATCCCAGTTAACTGAAGAGTGAGAATTAAATGTCTATGTCAAAGTCATCAAGCATATGATATTTTGTTATAGCAGCCTGAGATGACTATAAAGTGGTTATTGTGTATATTATGTTAGTGACCTAGCTTCGAACCCCTAAATCACAGGAGAGTATTACCATGGTTCCAGAGCTATGGTGACTTTTCTTTCTTTTTTCTTTTTTCTTATTTAGCTTTTTTTCCCTCCAGGGTTATTTCTGGGGCTCAGGGCCTGCACTAGGAATCCACTGCTCCTGGAGGCCATATTTCCCATTTTGTTGCCCTTGTTGTTGTTGTCCTTATAGTTATTTTTGCCATTGATGTTGTTGTTGGATAGGACAGAGAGAAATCGAGAGAGGAGGGGAGACAGAAATGGGGAGAGAAAGATAGACACCTGCAGACCTGCTTCTCCACTTGTGAAACAACCTACCTGCAGGTGAGGAGCTGGGGGCTTGAACCTGGATCCTTAAGCTGGTCCTTGCACTTTGCGCCATGGGCACTTAACCCACCGTGCTACTGCCCAACCCCTGGTGACTCTTCTTTTCTTTGTCTTTCTAACTGAATGAAAAATTTGACCTAAGGGTGGTGAAATCCTGCTTGTGTGAGGCCATGCTGCTCTGAAAACATTGAAATAGAAGCTTATACTTTGCTGTCAATTTCCACTCCAAGTAATCACAAACAAATCAGGCATTCTGTTTGTCGCAGTTCTCTGAGCTTAGATAATTCCTCACCTGGGTTAATAATTGCTACCTCATAAGCTGTTGTAAAGTGTATGGGGGGGAAGCACTAGATGCAGAGTTTCTAAAAAGTTGCCTGAGATCCAGTAGGCATTTCAGAAGCATTCTGGGCAGTGCTGTTACTGTTATAGCACTATAGCACATATGCTTATTCAAACATGAATGACTCTGGGAATGATTCTAGATGCATGAATATTGACACCAGCAAGGAAAACCACAGACAAGAAGTCAAACTCGTAACAGTCCAAAATGATGATGGTGATTAAAATAAAGAGTTTTAAAGACACAGTGTGTCCACTTAGCATAAACAAGACTGGTTTTTGTATATTAATGCCCACCAGTGAAACCCATTTCATCATGGTCTAATTATTGATAAAATAAGATCTGTGTCACTTAGCAAATAAATGTAAATTAATCTTAACTCTACTTGGTCTAAGAAGGCAACGAAGCATACATGCTTAAGATCACTACAGTTTTATGATTTAAACAATGCAGTTCTATACAACAACTTAGCAGATGGGGCAGGGGAGGGATGGTGTCCCTAGAGAAGTGTTAACACCGTAAAAGAATGGTACATTTGAAAAAAAGGAAAAAAAAATAGTAAATTGGAGCCATCTTGCATTTCTACAAACTTTTTGAGACTGCTTAGTATGCTAAGACCAGGTCACAGTCAGAGGTGGAAGTAAAAGGAAATAAATGTTTATATAATAATATAATAATTACTAGCACACGTGTGGTAAATACCTTTGTGAGAGTCTACAGTGAAGATGCTGAAATGCACAACAGACAGATCAAGAGGTGGGCCAGACTGTGGCACACCTGGTTAAGTGTTACACATACTACAGCGTCAAAGACCCAGGTTCAAGCCCGCGTCCCCATCTGCGGGGGCAAAGCTTCACAAGTGGTGAAGTAGGGCTGCAGGTCTTTCTCCGACCTCCCCTTCTACCCTCAATTTCTCTCTGTCTCTATCCAATAAATAAAAATAAAAATTAAACAAATTTTAAATCGATTTTTAAAAAGAGAGAAAGAGGGAGTCGGCAGTAGCGCGGGTTAAGCGCACGTGGCACAAAGCCAAAGACCTGCATAAGGATCCCGGTTAGAACCCCGGGCTCCCCACCTACAAGGGAGTCACATCACAAGCAGTGAAGCAGGTCTGTAGGTGTCTATCTTTCTCTCCCCTTCTCTGTCTTCCCCTCCCCTCTCCATTTCTCTCTGTCTTATACAAAGACGACAATAATAACCACAACAATAAAAAAAAGAGAGAGAGAGAAAGAGGTAAAATTCTCTCATTTTTTAACCTTTCATAGTATGTAATCCAATGTACATGTTTCATTAATTGGAACAGTCACTTGCAAGGCTGTGAAACAGAAGCTTCTCGCTGATGTGCTCTATTTCTCCTCAACCCCTGCTCACTTCCAATGTGAGGCACTCAGGATCCTCTGGGGTGCATGCCAAATTTCATTACCATGAAAAAAAAAATCTTCTCTAAGCTTCTAGTTTCAAAAAAAATCAATTATGCATTTCCTCAACAAGTCAAAAAACTATAATCAAGAAGTCAACCATCACAATCAATTATAAAAACAAGTCAATAATTCTGAGAAAATGTCCCACTATTAAACAGACATATGTAGTGGATATTTCACACCTAGTTTACTTTAGTGATTCTCCAGGTAGAAATTTGATCTCAGATGCACTGTTCTAATGGGTCTGGAATTGGTCCCAACCATACACTCAAAAATATTCTCTAATCAGATCCTGCTTTTAGTTTTAGATCTGATTAAATCCAGAGCAGGGCACCAAAGTAAAAACCCTGTGGTGAAGGGCAGGGTGGCCATTGGGCTTCCCGGTGCAGCGGGTGGTGTGGAGGTGGGGGTGGGTGTTTGGGATGGGACACAGTCTTTTGGTGGTGGGAATGGTGTTTATGTATACTCTTATTAAAGTGTAAACATATAAATAACTATTTAATTAATATGAAAGGGGGAAAATTGATCATATGTCTAGAACTTCTCAAAACACAGACTGAGTCTTTTTAACACATAGGCTGAGTCTTTGATATGTTGACTCTCAAAAGTCTAGACCAGGGAGAACAGAAGCAACCAGTAGCACAGCTATATACAAGATGCTGGGTATTATACCCCAAATCCTAACAAAGGGACTTTCCAAAGTTAACCCAATCACCAAATAATGTGATGATAACAATAACTATCCATTGTCTTCTTGAACCCTAAGACAGCAGGAACCTCACATTTCCACTATAGAGCCTGTATTTCCCCTAGTCCTGGAACCTTAGGGTGGGGCCCACTTTTCTGAATACTTCTCTCAATTCAAATAAAATAATATTGCATCCGAGGATTGCAACCCAATCAACGCAATGAGTGCCACCCCAGCATGCTTCACTTCAGACCGTGTCCAGAAACTTCAGGTGTGGCATGACAACCCTTCAGCTTCATCACTCGGGTGAGACCTTTCCTTTCATAGTATTCTAACTCCATTCCAGATGTTCCACTCCCCAGTAAAGTCCCCAAATATAGAGATACAGTCCAGGTCCCCTGAGATAGAGTATATGTTCACACGTGCCCATAAACTAGGGAAAAATATATACCTGAAAGCAGAAGTACACAAGAGCCTGCAGGGAATACCCCCCAACACTTCATCTGCACTATTCCAGTCTTTAGGTTCATGATTGTTCAACAATTTGTTTGGCTTTGTATGTTGGCTCTCTTTTCAGCCACCAGGTTCCGGATGCCAGCACGATATTGACCAGACTTCCCTGGACAGGCGACCCCACCAATGTGTACTGGAGCTCCGCTTCCCCAGAGACACACCCTACTAGGGAAAGAGAGAGGCAGACTGGGAATATGAATCGACCAGTCAACGCCCATGTTCAGCGGGGAAGCAATTACAGAAGCCAGACCTTCCACCTTCTGCAACCTACAAGGACCCTGGGTCCATCCTCCCAGAGAGACAGAGAATGGGAAGGCTATCAGGGGAGGGGATGGGATGTGGAGATAGGGTGGTGGGAATTGTGTGGAACTGTACCCCTCTTATCCTATGGTTTTGTTAATGTCTCCTTTCTTAAATAAAAAAAAAAAATGTTCTCTAGAATTCAGTACCATCCGAAGAATACCTGCTTTAAAGCTACTCTTGAAGTATGCAAATTGAATAGGAAACAGGTTTTAAGAATGCTTTTGAGATTGAAAATAGGGTCGCATATATGCAAGGCATGTACTTTACCACCACAATTAGAAGTGTCTTATACCTTCAGTTCCCAAAACTACATGTTTGGCCAGTTTTACTATGTTTTTCCTTCTGCATACAAGGGCACAGTATTTACATTACCAAAACGTGTAATCTAATGCCAATGAGTAGAATGGAAAAAGATGTTTTGAAATGGTAGCTGTATTAAAAGAATATTTTTTAAGACTGTTTTCATTATACTCCAGAACATTCCCTTAGATACTATTTGACATTGGGGAAATTGGAACACAAATGGCTTCTTTCTGACTACAGTGTTTTTGTTCATTGTCCACTTTTCACTTTGTTCCTTCATATGAACTGAAGACATTTTTTATTTTCTACTTTGGTGAAAGAAAGGTTAGAACCCAACTTACAGCCCATCACTGAACAACATACAAGTTTTTCAGACAAACTAAAGTAACTAGTGTCACCTGCATTTTCACTATTTGTTCTAATTTCTTTATGCACTTATTTTAGATTTATTGTTATTGTATATGGCAAAAGCGTAAATATCTTCAAGATACTAAAAGAGGGAAAGAAATGGGGGACTGGGTGGTGGGACACCCAGCTGAGAGCATGCATTGTCATGCACAGTGGCCTGGGTTCTACCCCCCACTTTCTTCTTCTTTTTTAAATTTCTTTATTGGGGGATTAAGTGTCTACAGTTGACAGTAAAATACAATAGTCTGTCCATTTATAACATTTCCACATAACAATACAACCCCCACTAGGTCCTCCAACTCCTCACTTTCCACCTGCAGATAGGAAGCTTCAAGAGTGGTAAGACACTGTTACAGGTTTCTCTCTATCCCCCTCTCTGTTCCCCTTTTCCCTCTCAATTTCTCTCTGTCCTAACAAATTCAATAAAATAAAATAAGTAAAAGAATTTAAAAAAACAAAGAAATGACTTAAGTCTTTACCTTTCCTTCTCCATTTCATCTCTTCCCATAAGTAAATGTGCTGTAAGATAAGTCATCTCCACCCTCCACTCTGTCACGCCTATCTATCACCACACTTTGCCACCCAGAAAAATAAGATCAATGGCATAGCAAACAGTCTTGTTTGTGAAATCTCTCAGAAAAAGATGCTGTGACTTCCCTGGGCAGAGGACCTCACCAATGTGTCCTGGAGCCCCACCTCCCCAGAGCCCTGCTCCAGTAGGGAAAGAGAGAGACAGGCTGGGAGTATGGATCAACCTGCCTTGCCAATGCCCATATTCAGTGGGGAAGTCATTAAAGAAGCCAACCTTCCACCTTCTGCACCCCGTAATAAAAGCTTTTAAGGGGTGGGGGTGGGGGCAATGGGATAGGGAGTTCTGGTGGTGAAAATTGTGTGGAATTGTACCTCTCTTATCCTATGGTCTTGTCAATATATCTCCATTTTATAGATAAAAAAAAGTTAAAAAAAAAAAAAAGAGATGCTGTACACATCTCAGCCAGAGTGTATTGCATTTAATTTTCCCCTCTCAGTTCTTAAGTTAAAATTTGAAACTGAACTCACTTATGGGTTAGAGGTGCTGGCAAAAGTATCACCAAATACTATGCAGCCCAGAGAGGCAAGATGTTGATACAGTTTTAAGAGAGGAAAATTTTTACCCTGTGAACCCAGTGAGGAGGAAACAGCCTGAGGCTCTATCAACAGGGAATTAATGAGCCACAGGACATAAAGTCTAATAGAGAGCAAAGCATATTAATGAGCTCAAGGCTCATGTTCACCCTCAACCAATTAGTCTAAGAAGACCTACCTCATGTCCCTGTCTCTGACTCCTCTTCAATGAATCACTCGTACTGTTGCTAGAAGGTCAGAGCCCTCCACATTTCAGTTCTTCATCACCTAGAGAAGGAAATTTAGATAATCTTGTCTGGAAATCAAAGTCACACATAATCCCCCCCCCATTCAAAGCTACTTTCTTAATCATTAAACAGCTTTTCATATGCTTTCTAGACACATAATTTTGTCATATCATCATTTAAATAAATCATTCAATTACAAATTCCTTTGAGGCATTTTGGGTACAAATTGGTCTTTCATCCTCAAATACTCTCTTCATCACACATTGCCTTTTCAGATTCCAAGAAGACACAGCTCAAATGTAAAATCTTTTCTGAAATCTACCACGGTGCCATCAGTCTGTGTCTTCACACATACAATTAACAATTTGACTGTGGAGAATAACAGCTAGATTTGTGGGTAGCCAGCAAAGAAAGAGAAACAAAGTAAGTTGAAAGACTAAGTATTAATGCTTACTTAAAGAGGTTATTTGGAAAATTTCACAAGACAATTAAGCCCTTGGTATTTGGTAAATATTCATTACTTTTAATATTTTTAATATTTATTTATTTATTCCCTTTTGTTGCCCTTGTTATTTTTTTATTGTTGTTGTAGTTATTATTGTTGTTGCTTTGATATCGTTGTTGTTGGTTAGGACTGAGAGAAATGAAGAGAGGAGGGGAAGACAGAAAGGGGGAGAGTAAGAGAGACACCTGCAGACCTGCTTCACCGCCTGTGAAGTGACTCCCCTCCAGGTGGGGAGCCGGGGGCTCGAACCGGGATTCTTGTACTGGTCCTTGCACTTAGCACTATGTGCACTTAACCTGCTGGACTACCACCCAACTCCCACTCTCCTCTCTTTTTAAAAATTTTTTTTGGGCATTCTCTTTATTGGTCAGCCAGAAATGGGGAAGGAGGGGGAGATAGAGAAGGAGAGATGCAGACATTTGCACCCCTGCTTAAGCATCATGAAGCTTCCCCCCTATAAGTGGGGACTGAGGGCTTGAACCTGGACCTTGTGCATTGTAATGTGTGCTCAGCCAGGTGAGCCACCACCTGGCCCCTCTCATTCTTAAATAAATCTTGTGTTGAAGGGGCAGGTGTAGATATAATGGTTCTGCAATGAGACTCATCCCTGGGACTCTGAGGTCCCAGGTTCAATTCCACAGCACCACCATCAGCCAGAGCTGAGAAGGACTCTGGTCTCTCTTTTCTCTATCTATCTATCTATCTATCTATCTATCTATCTATCTATCTATCTATCTATCTATCATCTATCTATCTATCTATCTATCTATCCTAGTCTATCATCTATGTCTCTCATTAACTGAATAATTAATATATTACAATGAAAGAGATTCCAGCCCAAGGCTCTGAGGTCCCAGGTTCAATCCAAGCACCACCGTCAGCCAGAGCTCAGCAGGGCTCCAGGAGAAAAAAAAAAAAAAAAAAAAGTCAATCTTGTATGCACCTACTGGGTGGCACAGTGGATAATGAGTTGAACTGTCAGGCATGAGGTCCTGAGTTCAATTCCAGGCATCACATGTGCGTGAGGGAGGCACTGAGTGCTGCTTCAATCAATCGATCAATCAATCAAAATCAATCTTCACAAAAAAGACTTTTTGAAAGCGACTTTCTTCCGCAGAGAGAACTACTGATGTTATTTGATTTTAGTTTGAATAGGGCACTGCTCAGCTCTGGTTTGTGGCAGGGCAGGGGATTGAACCTCTACTTTAAATATTGATGTTATTTAATAAGTGAAAATTCATAAACTCTAAATGTGGGCCATCTGACTCTAAGAGTAGTGCCCAGGTAAACATATCTGTATTATAAAAGTATTATGCTATTCCAGTACCACAAACTGTTTTTAGGTTGGTTTATTTACTCTTGGCCTCTTTAAAATTCACTTTTAAAATGAACATGCTGAAGCTCCTTTTTTTTTTTAAACTATATTTCAGAGACAATTATGAGATCATCCAAGTCTGAAAATGGAGATACAGATGGTCATGGAATAAGGAAGAATTAAGTAGTGAAAAGCTTGTAGTGCTTTACCAAGCCACAGGGAATGGCTCGCACAAGATGGAATTTATCAGATTGGTTTGGAGTTTTGACTTTGCCATATGGGTTCAGACGAAACTGAAATGCAAAACAGAATTGTAAATCATTCAAAGCTGTGAGTGGAAATTGCCAAGTTTTACAGCCTCAACTATGAGGTGGAAAGACCATGGGAGGAGGGAAAAGTAGTGCCCTACAGAAAGAAAATAGTATCTACTATGTATGAGAAAAGTGCTAAAGATGGTGGAGAAAGCAAAGAGGATAATACAGAATTCAGTCTACAGCCATACCACCCTGAACACGCTCAATCTCGGCTGATAATAAAGAAGCAATCTTTCTCTTCTTCAGCCATACAAGGATTTAAAGTATGCTGAGAAGAGAATGAGGACATGAATTTGATTCTCCTTAATCCATTGTACAATAGTTGTGATACCCTAAGAAAAAATTTCCTTCAATAAGCATTAGTAGGGTGGGAGAGATAGCACAATAAAGGGTGGGATAGATAGCATAATAGTTCTACAAAGAGACTCACATGCTTGAGTCTCCAGAGTCCCATGTTCAATCCCTGGCATCAATATAAGCCAGAGCTGAACAGTGTTCTGATAAAAATAAAACAGTTAAAAAATAAAAATAAATAAATAAATAAGCATTACTATACCTTTTTGAGTCAGGAGCCTGGGTAGATTTAGCGATATGAAAATGAAGTATCATGATAGCTGAGTTTAGTGTGGTCACATAGGACAATTCCCATAAGTATTTATTATTGTAAAACTTTCTTAAGATGAAACAAATAAAAGTGAATGTTAGTTTCTCCATTTATTTATTCAGATTTTTGCTTTAAAAGGAGATGGCTCAATGGTAGTGATCATATTTTGGTTTAATCCCTGATACTATGTATTATGGAAGTGTTTTAGTCTCTCTCTCTCTCTCTATCTCTCTCTCTCATACACAAAAATTAATTTAATTGAAAAATTCAGATTTACAGAGAACTTTTTGATTAGAGAGAATTGACACCCTATACATGTCAGATCTTATGTGTCATTCACCTACTTTTATTCAATGGCAATAGTTTGCAAATCTACAGTAATAGATCACAACCAAGTCATCAACATTGATAATCAAGATACAGAGCATTTGCATCACTACCGGAATTTATTATTTGATAGTCTTTGTACCAGAAACCAGACTTTACATTCTATCTATATGACTCTGTTATTTCAAGAATGTAATATACGGGGTCGGCGGTAGCAGTGGATTAAGTACACATGGCGGGAAGCGCAAGGACAGGCATAAGGATCCCGGTTCAAGACGCCCGGCTCCCCACCTGCAGGTGGGTCGCTTCACAAGTGATGAAGCAGGTGTGCAGGTGTCTATATATATATATATTTTTAGTGTGTTTCACCTGTATTTAATAAGTATTGTATCTTACATTGATATTACATTTGTCTTTATGTAGTTAATTTTTTAAATTTTTTATTTATAAAAAGGAAGCATTGACTAAATGATAGGATAAGAGGGGTACAACTTCACACAATTCCCACCACCAGAAATCTATATCCCATCCCCTGATAGCTTTCCTATTCTTTAACCCTCTGGGAGTATGGACCCAAGGTCCTTATGGGATGCAAAAGGTTGAAGGTCTGGCTTCTGTAAGTCCTTCCCCACTGAACTGAACATGAGCTTTGACAGGTCGATCCATACTCCCAGCCTGTCTTTCTCTTTCCCTACTGGGGAAGGGCTGTAGGAAAGCAGAGCTCCAGGACACATTGGTGGGGTTGTCTGTCCAGGGAAGTCTGGTTGGCATCCTGCTAGCATCTGGAACCTGGTTGTTAAAAAGAGAGTTAACATACAAAGCCAAACAAATTGTTGACCAATCATAGACCTAAAGGCTGAAGTAGTGCAGGTGAAGAGTTGGGGGGGGGGCTCTCTGTTTTGTAGATATCCAGTAGGCATATTTTAGTTACATTCCAAAAGGCCTGTGGCTATACTAGTGTTTTGTTTGTCTGAGCCTGAAATGTGATATGCAGGTGGATCCTAATTATTGTCTGGAATGATGATGTCATGGCTGGGTGAAGGACCAGAAAGCTGGATTAGGGAAGAGAGTAGCTCCCTAATATGAGAAAGGGGTATAAATATTGTTGACTATAAACCCCATAGATTCATGATATTGATGTGATATTCAGCTTAGGAGCCTATGTGACCTCTGCATCCCTGTAGATCTGAGCTCACATTCTGTGATCATAAGTAGGAAAGTTCCAAGCTGCCCCAATATCAGGACCCATCTTCCTCAGGGCAGATGTCTATCTTTACCCTCCTCTTTGTCTTCCCCTCCTCTCTCCATTTCTCTGTCCTATCCAACAACAATGTCAACAATGACAACAACAATAATAATAACAACAATGATAAACAAAAGGGAAAAATATCCTCCAGAAGCAGTGCATTCATGGTGCAGGCACTGAACCCAAGCAATAACCCTGGAGGCAAAAAAAAAAAATCTGTAATATAAACAGTCCAGGGAGCTGGCACACAGAACTTGCATATATGAAGTCCTAGGTTTGATCTCTGAAGCCACCAATATTCAGAGTGGATCAATACTCACTTAAAACAAAAAAGAAAAAGAAAATGGAAGAAATATGATATAAACAGAATCAAAGAAATAGGTAATCTTTAGGATTGGCTTTTTTTTTTTTATTTAAGAAAGGATTAATTAACAAAACCATAGGGTAGGAGGGGTACAACTCCACACAATTCCCACCTCCCGGTCTCCATATCCCATCCCCTCCCCTGATAGCTTTACCATTCTCTATCCCTCTGGGAGTATGGACCCAGGGTCATTGTGGGTTGCAGAAGGTAGAAGGTCTGGCTTCTGTAATTGCTTCCCCGCTGAACCTGGGCGTTGACTGGTCGGTCCATGCTCCCAGTCTGCCTCTCTCTTTCCCTAGTAGGGTGTGTCTCTGGGGAAGCTGAGCTCCAGGACACATTGGTGGGGTCTTCAATCCAGGAAAGCCTGGCTAGCAACCTGATAGCATCTGGAACCTGGTGATTGAAAAGAGAGTTAACATACAAAGCCAAACAAAATGTTGAGCAATCATGGACCCAAAGCTTGGAATAGTGGAGAGGAAATGTTAGGGAGGTACTCACTGCAAACTCTAGTGTACTTCTGCTTTCAGGTATATATTTTGCAGTAGTTTATGGATACGTGTGAACATAAGCTCTCTCTCACAGAAACTGGTGTATATCTAGGTTTTTGGACTTTGTTAGAAAGTAAACCACCTGAGATGAAATTAGAGTGTACTATAAAAGGAAAGGTCTCACCCGAGTAATGAAGCTGAAGGGTTGTCATTCCACACGTGAAGTCTCTGGACACAGTCTGAGGTGAAGCATGTTGAGGTGGCAATCGTTGCATTGGTTAGGTTGTGGTCGGCGTATGCAATATTATTTGATATGGATTGGGAGGGGCATACGGGAAAGTAGGCCCTATCCAAGGGTTCCAGGACTGGGGGAAGTAGGGGCTCTATAGTGGAGATGTGAGGTTCCTGCTGTCTTAGGGTTCAAAAAGACAATCGATAGTTAATGTTATCATCACATTATTTGTTAATTGGGTTAACTTTGAAAAGTCCTTTTGTTATGGTTTGCTGTACAGTATCCAGTATCTTGTATATAGCTGTGCTATTGGATGCTTCTAATCTACTTGGTCTAGGCTTTTGAGAGAGTCTGCATATCAAATACACAGCCTATATATTAAAAAGATTCAGTTTGTGTTTTGAAAAACTTTGAGACATACAATTGATTTTCCCCCTCTCATATTAATTAACTACTGATTTATATGTCTACATTTTGCTAGGAGTGTACATAAACACCATTCCCACCAGCAAAAGACTGTGACCCATCCCTCCCACACACTCCCACCCCCCACTGGCCCAGGAAGCTGCATGTCTACCCCTTACCACAGGGCTTTTACTTGGGTTGTAACATGCAGAAGAATGAAATTGAACCACTTTCTCTCACCAGAAACAAAAATCAACTCCAAATGGATCAAAGACCTAGATGTCAGACCAGAAACCATCAAATACTTAGAGGAAACATTGGTAAAACTCTTTCCCACCTACACCTCAAGGACATCTTTGATGAATCAAACCCAATTGCAAGGAAGACTAAAGCAGAAACATTCCAATGGGACTACATCAAATTGAAAAGCTTCTGCACATCCAAAGAAACTATTAAACAAACAGAGAGACCCCTCACAGAATGGGAGAAGATCTTCACATGCCATACATCAGACAAGAAACTAATCACCAAAATATATAAAGAGCTCAGCAAACTTAGCACCAAAAAAGCAAATGACCCCATCCAAAAATGGGCAGAGGATATGAATAAAACATTCACTACAGAGGAGATCCTAAAGGCTAACAAACATATGAAAAACTGCTCTAGGTCACTGATTGTCAGAGAAATGCAAATTAAGACAACACGAAGATACCACCTCACTCCTGTAAGAATGGCATACATCAAAAAGGACAGCAGCAACAAATGCTGGAGAGGATGTGGGGACAGAGGAACCCTTTTACATTGCTGGTGGGAATGTAAATTGGTCCAGCCTCTGTGGAGAGCAGTCTGGAAAACTCTCAGAAGGCTAGACATCGACCTTCCATATGATCCAGTAATTCCTCTCCTGGGACTCCATGGACTACCCCAAGGACTCCATGACACCCAACCAAAAAGAGGTGTGTACTCCTATGTTCATAGCAGCACAATTCATAATAGCTAAAACCTGGAAGCAACCCAGGTGCCTAACAACAGATGAGTGGCTGAGAAAGCTGTGGTATATATACATAATGGAATACTATGCAGCTATCAAGAACAATGAACCTACTTTTTCTGACCCATCTTGGACAGAGGTAGAAGGAATTATGTTCAGTGAGCTAAGTCAGAAAGATAAAGATGAGTATGGGATGATCCCACTCTTCAACAGAAGTTGACTAAGAGGATCTGAAAGGGAAACTAAAAGCAGGACCTGACCAAATTGTAAGTAGGATTGGCTTTTTAAGAAATTCATGATAAATTTCTGGAGATTGATTTTGATTATTGGATAGGTGAATCTACCATTAATTCCACTTGTTGCTTAATAGGATTTCATGGCTGAGAAGTACCAACATTTAGTCAAACATTCATGGATATATGGATTGTTTCCAATCAGAACTTGGAAGTGGAATTACCATCAGAATAGTAGAGACAAATCTTAGCTATAATTATACATTTTAGAGTCCACCAAAAGTTCCAGTCTCAACATTAAAGTGAAGTAGACAGCTCATGTATTTAGCTGTATGATAAACGACTTCACTTAGGAAGATTTCCACGACAGTACTGAAAGTGCATTATATTATGACAAAAAGGGAAATGTCAAAACTGTTTCCCGGATTTGAGGAGAAAATGTGCTACATCATATGTCCTGATCTGTCTATATTTTACTGAATCTCTGAGTATTGTCTAGGCTTGTCTAGTCTTTGCTTCATTAAGTGTATTTAGTTCTGGGACTTCAAGAATATTTCAACATAGCCTTGACTCTGAAATCTCAGGTTTTTAGCTTATGTTGAAAATTCTTATATCTTATATCCCAATCGATCTGGCTAAGAAGCCTATATTGAAAGCACATACCTGAAGGAAGACTTTAGATTTGAGCCACCCATCACAATATGATGTTGCCCAGTAACAGCCCATCAGAAAGGAGAAAGAATGTGTGATTTAGGATTAAAATTATTATTTTTTATTTTATTTTACTTTATTTTTCCTCTCTCATATTAATTAAATAGTGATTTATATAATTATAAATTGATAGGATTGTACATAAACACCATTCCCACCACCAAAAGACTGTGTCCCATCGCCCCCGCCCCATGAAGCTAAACATTCACCCTCATCCTCCACTCAGGGTTAAAATTATTAATCACGATTTTTGAATAGATAGTAATATAAAATTTCAATTAACCTAAGTAGTTATGGATATAGTTGATATTTAATTAAAAAATGAAAAGAAAATTTCTTTCTTTTTTTAGAATTTATTTATTTATTCCTAAGAAAGATAAGAGAGAGAAAGAACCAGACATCACTCTGGGTACATGTGCTGCAGGGGACTGAACTCAGGACCTCATGCTTGAGAGCCCAGTGCTTTACCCACTGCACCACATCCTGGACCACAGAAAATAAAATTTCTTTAAATGCCATAATGATTATGCATCTAACTTTGTAACAGAATTTTAGGTCACAGAAGTCAGCACATCTGTCAGGAATGACAACCAAGACAAGCTAGAGGTAAAGTTCTTATCAAACAGGACTCTGAAGTATTGGGGAACTTTCCAAAATCAGCTTCTTTCAAATCTCAGGTTCTGAGCACCTCCTTTGTGTCTTCACCACTTCTACACTTACAGGTGCTAATTGTCCTCCATTTTGCAAATGAGTATTAAGGTTTTAGGAGTTGTAAAAACCAAAATGTTCACTCCTATTTCTCCGCTTTCAAGAGCTAAGCACTGTTCAATATAAATCTACTATCTTTCTGGCTTGCTTTTCCTTAGTTTGAATTCTGAACCAAATGTCCCATTAGCCAAATTGATACAGCTTTTAAAGAAACTTTGGAAGGAGCACAGTGCATCCCTGTGGCTAGCACAATAAACAGCAAAACTCAAACTGAGATTTCAGAGGAAGAGAACATGTAGTGTTGGCTGCCTTATAAACACTGGAAATAA
This sequence comes from Erinaceus europaeus, assembly GCF_950295315.1. Lineage (NCBI taxonomy): Eukaryota > Metazoa > Chordata > Mammalia > Eulipotyphla > Erinaceidae > Erinaceus > Erinaceus europaeus. Next base: position 149,351,720 of record NC_080163.1, read on the forward strand.
GTTGTCCCAAAATTAAGATCCTAAAAATTAAGAAGGAGGTTTACTTCCTAGGAGGTTAACTTTTTATTATTTTTTAAAATTTTTTTGGCATATGTGCAGGCTTGTGTGTATATGCGTGTGTTCTCATGTATGTTTTATGGTGTTAGGTTTTTAAAAAGTATTTCCTATGTAACAAAATATAGTAAAGAACCTTTTATATATATAATCTCATTTAGTCCAAACAATAGCCCTATAAGATTGGTGCTACTAGGGAGTCGGGTGGTAGTGCAGCGGGTTAAGCGCACATGGCACAAAACTCAAGGACAGGTGGGTGTAAGGATCCAATTGCCCGGCTCCTCAGGCTCCCCACCTGCAGGGGAGTTGCTTCACAGGCAGTGAAGCAGGTCTGCAGGTGTCTCTCTTTCTCTCCCCTTCTCTGTCTTTCCCTCCTCTATCCATTTCTCTGTCCTATTCAACAACGATGACATCAATAACAACAATAATAACTACAACAATGAAAAACAAAATAAGATTGTGCTACTAATCACCATCACTCATCAATCTATAATTGAGTTTTAGAACTGCTATGTAACATGACTGGTAAGGTATGGAGTCAGTATATCAGTTCAAACCTAGTGATTAATCACTCTGTATTTCTCTATCACCATTTTTCTCTCTACTTAATGGAACAGATGGAGACAACACAATTATCTGAAATTCTCATAAAATTAAGAGTTTTGTTATATATCTGACATAACCTGAATATTGATGGCATCTCTTTGCACCTTGATTCATATTTGATATTGGCTAGCTTACTCCATCTTTGAAACCCTTCAAAGTTCATCCAGGTTCTAGTCTAGGCCCCAATGCATTGATGGAAGCTTTGGTGTTATGGTCTCTTTCATATTATCTCTCTCTCTCTCTTTCTCCCTTTCTAGAAAAGAAAAAAAAAAAAAGTCATCCAAGAATATACTTTTAAAATTTGTCCTTTTTATTTATTTCCTTTTACTCCTCTGTAGAAGTTCCAAAATAGACTCTCAAAAGATTCTAAGAATTTCTGCAACCTCTACTAATAAACTAAAAATCAAGACAAAATAAAACAAAACAAGAACAACACAAAACAAAAACACCATTGTACCATTGGTTATTTTAACTGTTTGTCAACATAAGTAAAATTCTATTCTTCCATCCTCTTTCAGATATAGAAGCTAAAGACACACAACCATGTTATGCATGCATCCCAAGCAAAATGATGGAGTGACTGTGTTACTGAAATGTAACTTGCATTTATGGGAATTTCAGGTTAGACAGGAATTACTTGCGCTAGTTTTAATACTAGGTTACACACCAATTTTCTTTTTTCAATACAGTTGTGGTTATTTATTTATTTATTTATTTATTTTGCTTTAACCAGAACACTACTTAGCTCTGACTATTGGTGTTCAGTATTGAACCTGAGGGTCTCTCCTATGCAATTCCTGTGCACTCCTCAGTCCACCAATTTTCATTCATCTAAGTAGTTAATGGAGTGGTAAAAGTTTCTTTTAAAGCTGAAGTTAATATGGTTAACATTAGATTAAAATAATCAATGCCAAAGTGACACATTTTGGAAAAGACTGCTCTGAGATGTTTAGGAAGATCTATTCTGAAAATCCTGGCAAGGTCAATCCTGAACTTCTTGGAAAGAACTACATTTATAAACTAGTCAATACAAGTTCCTTGAAAAAGAGACTTTGACCCACCTGCAGGGGAGTCGCTTCACAGATGGTGAAGCAGGTCTGCAGGTGTCTTTCTCTCCCCCTCTGTCTTCCCCTCCTCTCTCCATTTTTCTCTGTCCTATTCAACAATGACATCAACAATAACAATTCTTCTTCTAGCATTTGCCAACAATAACAATAAAAACAACAAGGACAACAAAAGGGAAAATAAATAAATATAATAAAATTTTTTTTTAAAAAAGAGACTTTGAGGGGCAGGATGGCTAGCTCATCTGACATGGTGCTACCTTACCCTGAATGTGAATGAACCAGGTTCAAACCCTGGCACCACATGGGGGTGTCATGGTAACAAGGGAAGCTCCAGTGCTATAGTGTATTTCCTCTCTCTCTCCCTCTCTCTCTTTCTGAATAAAGGAGTTTTCTGAGGAACGGTGAACTGTAAAGTGAAAGGGCCCAGTTCCTCCAAAAAGGAAAAATGAACACTGTTTTGGACAAATGTCTCAAAACTGGAGAGGAAAGAGAAATTTAAAGACTAAGGATTGAACTATTTGACCAATGGCTAAGATAAAATTAAGGTTAGTGTATAAAACTGGAGGCTAGTATGCAAAGAAGTATAGATACAGGCACACCGAAATATTCAAGCTAGAAGGAAGTAAAGTTTGAATTTGTTTTCCACTACCTCAAAAAACAAAGTAACCCAGAGAGATCAAGTCCCTTGCCTGAAGATACACAGCTCATAAATAATAAAATTGAAATCTCAGATTTCTAAGCCCTCAGTTCTGTTATGGAAACTATTCAGTTTTCTTAGCTTCCAATTATACTTCAGTATAAGTGCTAGATAATCAAATTTAAAAAAATGAAAAGCTCCAGCAATTCAACCAGACATAAAATCTTACTATGTATTTTCCCTTCCTTCACTGCCTTATTTTTGTCCCACTTTCATTATTCTGTTTGTCATATTTTTATTCCACATTGTGATTTCCCTTGTTTCTCCATCTGGCAGAATTCTTGAATATCCTTTTTTATTTAGTTAAAAAATTCTTTAAAAAATCATGCTACAGTGTTGGCTGGAAAAAAAAAAAACTATTTTAACTAGACGACAGTCATAGAAACTTTTAAACAATTAACAGTATTCACAGATTCAGTTGATTCTGCCACATATAGGCAATGGATCAGATTCTCTACAATGTGTTTCCCATCAGCCCTCTACAAAGTTCCTATAGAGAAAGAAAATAAAAGTCGGAAAAGATAATTGCCATATAACCTCAGGCTGGATATTCTTTTAGGTGGCAGTTTCAGAATTCAAACCCAGATCTCAATGCACCAATAAGTACATCCTGTTGTAATGCAGAGTGCCTTGTGATTAAAATTTTGCATTTTTAAACCTTTGGAGGTTATGAATTTATAAGTAGATAAGGGGATGGCAGTAGATACTATTTTCACTTTACTTGTCCATTCCTATCTTATTAGAATTTTAAACATTAATTGATATTCATTAGAGAAATCTAGATGACAATCACATAGATCTAATTTGCCCAATATTGGAAGGAGAGATTGTAAATTAGAAATGATAATGAAGTCATCACAAATGCTTGGAGACTGGAAGAAAAAAATTAAGGGAAATAAAGTAGTCAGGAGTTAGATTAAAAAAAAAGAAGCTGAATTATTACAGTTATTGAATATGTTGATGGAAGACAAAACACTTTCCCAGTAGAGTCTTGTTGCAGTTCTGGTAAAATCATCACAATACTAGAAATATCCTTGGATATTTTAACACTTTAAACTTAATGGTGTGTGAATATTAGTTTTCCAATGCATAATCAGAATTACAAATTGATTTTCAAGGTCTTTCTTGACTTTGCTTTCTTCTATGAAAAGACATACACTACTTCATAGCAAGTCTTTTTTTAAATCTCTTGTCCCTATTTCAATAATATAATAATTCAATAATACAAATATCACAGATAGACACAAGTAATAAATTCATTATAATGTTACATTATAATGGGACAGAAGTTTAGATATTAACATTAGTAAGACTATTAAGCCTATCCTAAAAAATATATTTCCACTTTTCAATATATTATATAAAATCATCTTTATAATACTAAATAAATTATATTTGTTTGCAAATGATCTAAATCTAATTGGTTGATATGTAAAAGACTTAAATATTTTAAAGTTTGATGATCTTAATTCTTTGTATTCTACATGAAAAAAAGAAAAATTTAAAAGAAGAAAAAAATAATGAAATTCTTAGGCAAATATGTAATAAATAAGAACTGATTTCTTAAAAAAATCTATATACAAGATATACAAAAATGTATCTTGTATTCAAGATTCAAGATTTTTCTGATCTGAGTTTTATGGATCCGGCAATCCATGCCTTTTTGACATTTAAGGACTCTTCTCATTACAGGACTCATCATTTCCCAGAAATGGTGTTCAAATAACTCTTTAAATAGTGGCTTTTCATTATAAATTTTGCATATAAACACTTTGCATGTTCTGATTTAATGAGGCCATTCAATGCTTTCTTAATATCACTGAAACTTTCTCCCCCCAGGACTCATTTGATTGCTCAGAAATATCTTTGATTCATTTGCATTTACTAATTCAGGGAACCATAAGAATATTTTCTGAGCTCCAACTAAATTCCTGATAGTAAGCCCTGGGGATACAGCAATAAACAAGACAAATGTGGGCCTTGCCTTCACTAAGCTTGTAATCCACTGACCAAACAGATTTCTGAGAAAGTAATTACAAGACCAATGAATTTCATAAAGCAGCTTGAGGCACAATGCACATGTAAATATTTTATAAAATATAAAATGAACATATGTCAAAATATTTTATAAAATTGTTAATTAATATGGGAGGATATATATTAAAATAGTTTCAATGGGAATCTAATTGGCAGAGATTTATATTAATATTTATTTATTTATTTGTTTGTTTATTTATTTTTACCAGAGCACTGACCAGCTCTGGCTTACAGGGGATTGAACCTGGCACTTTGGAGTCTCAGGCATGAGCGTCTCTTTGCATAACCCTTATGCTATCTAACCCTGTTCCTATATTAATAATTTCTATCAAGTGAAATTTGCATCAGTACTATGAACAGGAATAATTTTGTCACTCTGGACAGGAAGCATTTATATTACTAAAACAATTTTCTTCTATCACTATATAGCTGTAAAAAAGAAACCTTTCTTATTTAAAGACAGTCCTGTGGAAGCAATTAATCCCCTGAAGATTCATCAATTAATATCCAGCATTGTTGCAAAAAGATACTCAGCATCTCTTTTCCCTACTTCCAAGTCTTTGACAGTTTTCTCTGGTAACTTAAAAGGGAGAGCTAGGGAAAAATTTGGTAGTAATTGGTACAAATTGATAGTCACATATCTTAATGATTACAACATAATAGGAACACTGAAGGAACTAATGGAATATAAAACCAAGGGGGACAGTAATCATGTACCTGCTAAAACTCTTTCCTAAAATATGTCACCTTTTGTTTCCAGAAAAGACTTTCAAAGAAATCCATGCTTTCTTAAGTTCAACCAGAAATGTATTGGAACTACTCATTTTCTTTCTTCTTTCCTTCCTCTCTTTTTTAAAAATATTTTTTATATTTGTTTATTTATTCCCTTTTGTTGCCCTTGTTGTTGTACTGTTATAGTTATTATTGTCATTGTTGTTGGATAGGACAGAGAGAAATGGAGAGAGGAGAGGAGACAGAGAGGAGGAAAGAAAGATAGACACATGCAGATCTGCTTCACTGCTTGTGAAGCGACTCCCCTGCAGGTAGGGAGCCGGGTGCTCAAACCAGGATCTCTCCCTTTCTTTCTTTTTCATTCTTTCTTTCTTTCTTTCTTTCTTTCTTTCTTTCTTTCTTTCTTTCTTTCTTTTCTTTCTTTCTTTCTTTCTTTCTTTCTTTCTTTCTTTCTTTTTTCCCCTTCCTTCCTTCTTTCCTTCCTTCCTTTTTTTCTCTTTCTCTCTTTCATTCTTTCTTTCTTCTCTCATTGTTTCCAGGATTTTTGCTTGGACTTGGTGCAGTACTGCAAATCCACTGCTCCTGGCAGCCATTCCCCCATCTTTTTTTTTCTATTTTATTTAATAGGGAAGAGAGAGATTGATAGAGGAGGAGGAGGAGGAGGAGAGAGAACAAGAGAGAGAGGAGAGAGAGAGAGAGAGAGGCAGCAGACCACTCATCAAGTATTCCTCTCTGGAGGTGGGGAGTGGGGGCTCAGGCTTGGGTCCTTAAGCATGGTAATGTATGAGCTTATCAGGCTGTGTCATTGTCTGGCACCCAAGCTACTCACTTTTCAAATTCAAATGCCCAAATATATAGTCAATTACTATACTGTGTAAACGTTTCTATGAGAGTCTGAACAGCAAACATTCATGTATTTTTTTTTTAACAACTAACATTTAAATCAATAGACTGAGTGAAACAGTCCTAACATATGTGTGGGCTATACCCACCAAATGGCAATCTGAATAGTACAAAAGGCTGGAATTTCCTCAAACCTGACTACCTAAAGTCAGAACATCATTTTTTTTTCTGTCTTCAGAAAAACAAACATTGGCATCTTCTTGCATCTTGAGTCTACCAGCTTTCATACCAGAACTGCACTTTTGCTTCTCTTTATCTCTGCCGTTTTTACTGCTCATTCTGAACTTTTCCCCTTCTCTTACCATCTATCTAAAAAGAAAAAGTAGGTCTCCCTAATTATAGGAATCAATTTCATAATTTCTTTCTTTTTGTGTTCTTTTTTTCCAGAACTGGGGATCTGTATATAAAGTACGGTATCACTCTGGATCATGGTTTTATTTTTGTTAATGCTGTTGTTTGTTTCATTCATGTAGAGAGACAGAGAATGGGAGAAATGTCCCAGCACTAGAGCTTCCTTCAATGCCATAGCACCTCTTATGTGGTGCTTAGGTTGAACCTGGAATGCACACATGGAAAGGAATATGTCTAACTTCTGAGCTGCCTTTCAGATCCCCAATATCTTGTATATCTATCTACTGGGCTGTAAGAAAATCTGTAACACATTTTTTTGCATAGAAAAATAGATTACAACTTTTCCTACAACCTAATATATAGAGAGATGATTATATTTATGGTTATAATCATAAATAGAGAACCACTTAGTTACTATTATAAGTATTTAAGGATTGCAATTTGGGGACTCAGAGATAGCTCACCTTGTAGAGCACACATATGCCATGTATGAACACCTAGGTTTGAATTCTGATGACCACATGGGAGTATCATATAAAGGGAAAGCTTCATGTATGATGGAGTTGTGCTATTTTATCAAGCATCTCTTCCTCTCTCTGTGCCTCTCATCTTATTTTATTTTGTTTCATTTTCTATTTATTATTAATAGTATGTTACAAGAGTGTAAGATTATAATGTACAGCCACCACCACATTTCTGTATCCCCATCCTTCTACCTCCCAAAGATAATCACCATAGTTCTCACTAGTCTCTTAGTTTGCTTGAGGGGCTGGGCAACAGCACACCTGCTTAAGTGCACATAGCACTAAGCACAAGGACATGAGCCCTATTCCTCACCTGCAGGGGAGAAGCTTTGCAAGTGGTAAAACAGGTCTGTAGGTGTCTACCTTTCTCTCTAATTCTTTTTATCCCCATCCTTTCTCAAATTCTGTCTGTTCTAGCCAATAAAGTGGAAAAAAAAAAAAAAAGCTTCAAGAAGTGGTGGATTCCTAATGACAGCACTTAGCTCCAGTGATAACCCTGGAAACAAAAATAAAAGCAAAACAAAAACAGTTTTCTTGCTTCTGTTTTGATTTTTTTTCTTTTTGGCAAGTTCCTGCGAATAAGTTCTCTAGAGGGATGCATTGGATTGACCTTCTCGTGGTGCATCCCGTGAGTACCCATTCATTGGGGAAACTGACGATCCTTCCTAGCCGACTGAATCCACATGGATCCCAGTCACTTTCAAAGCCAGCAACAAGCAGCTCCTGACAGCTTTCAACCTGACGCTATTGACTGGCTACGGAAGAAGGGCAAACGCTAGAAGAAGAAGTTCTCTAGATTCCATATATGAGTGACACTATCTGGTAGTTGTCTTTCATCTCTTTACTAATTTTGCTAAGCATAATTACCCCAGTTCCAAACATTTTGTCCCAAAGGACACAATATAATTTTTCATCTATTTTCCATCTATTCCCACTTTTTTGTAGTGTTTTGATCATAAAGGGATGTTGTATTTTGTCAAAGGCTTTCTCTGCATCTATTGATATGACCATGTGGTTTCTGGTCTTGCTTTTGTTGATGTGGTGGATCACGTTGATTGATTTATGTATATTAAACCAACTTGCATGCCTGGGATAAACCTCACTTCGTCATGATGAACAATATTTTTAATATACTGCTGTATCCTGTTGGTTAGAATTTTGTTCAATATTTTAGTATCTATGTTCATCAGAGATATTGGTCTCTAGTTTTCTTTTTCGGTTGTGTCCTTGTCTGCTATTGGTATCAAAGTGATTTTAGCTTCACAGAAGCTGGAAGGGAGTATTCCAGTGTCTTCAACCTTCTGGAAGACTTTTTAAAGTAGAGATATGAGTTATTCTTTGAAGATTTTGCAGAATTCATTTGTAAAACCATCTGGTCCAGGACTTTTATTTTTGGGAAGATTTTTGATAACTGTTTCAATTTCATTAGCTGTGATAGGCCTGTTCATGTTATCTACCTCCTCTTTACTTAGTCTTTAAGATGTGCAATCAGGCTGTTTATTTGTGTTTTTTCTTCTTTCCTTATGTGTGCTTGTATGGCTATGAACTTCCCTCTCAGTACTGCCTTAGTTGTGTCCCAAATATTTTGATAGCTTGTGTCTTCATTTTCATTGAACTCTCAAAACATTTTGATTTCTTCCTTGATTTCCTCTTTGACCCAGTAGTTGTTAAGAAATGTACTGTTGAGCTTCCACATTTTGGAACTATTACTAATCTGTTGTTGATTGTTAAGTGTTAGTCTAACACTTAACAGGGCAGGCTTGGTGATAGTTGATTCCTTCAACTGTTGCTTGTCTGAGAAGGTGTTTATGCCTCTATCTAGTCTGAATGATATTCTAGCAGGATACAGTATTCTTGGTTGAAAGCCTTTCTCATTGAGCACTAGATAGATATCTTGCCATTCTCTTCGGGCCTGTAGTGTTTGTGTGGAGAAGTCTGCTGCTAATCTTATGGGTTTTCCTCTGTAGGTGACTCTTTGTTTTTCTCTTGCAGCCTTCAGGATCCTTTCTTTATCCATATTCCTTTCCATTCTAAATAGGATGTGTCTTGGTGTCTTTAAGTCTGGGTTAATTCTGTTTGGGACCCTCTGGGCTTCTTGAATCTTTACGTCTTTGATGTTGTCTAGACTAGAGAAGTTTTCAGCTATTATGGCCTATAGAATGCTTTCTTCTCCTCCCTCTCTTTCTTCCTCTGGTAAGCCAATAATGAATATATTATTTCTTTTGAAGTCACCCATAGGTCTCTGTTGTTATTTTCAGTATCTCTTAATCTATTTTTGAGATCTCTTACTTCTTTTTTAGTTGTCTCTAATTCATCCTCAATCTTGCTAATTCTGTCTTCAGCCTCATTGATTCTATTCTCTTTCCCCTCTACTGTTTTCTGAACTTTAACTATTTTGTTACCCTGTTCTGATACTGTTTTAGCTTGTTCAGCTAGTTGTGTTCTTAGCTCAGCTATTTCAGCTTTCAGCTCTCTAATAACCTTGAGATAATTACCCTTTTCTTACAGAGTCTCATTTGTTGTTTCTGTATTTCTGATGACAATTCTTTCAAACTCTTTATTCACTCCTGTGATTATTTCCTTAGCTAGGGTTTGGATGTTGACATCATTATTTTGTGCTTCACTCTTTGGGGGGCTTTTAGCTGGTCTCTTGTCCTGGTTCATTTCTCCAATATTTCTTCTTGTTGGTTTAACCATTTTATATATTATGTTATGAGATCCCTCTCTCAGCACTTTTCAAATTACTGATCACTACTGCCTGGATTGACTTGTGTCTAAGTAAGGTAATTAAAGGGTTCACAGTTTTGGAAGTTAAGAGTTGTTTCAATAGTATTTTAATCCCTGGTTTGGAGCTCAGTGGCTTAAAAGCCTCTTTTGTGATTTTTCTTCCCTGTAGGCTATGGGAGCCTGAGGGCTTTTAAACTATAAGTAGGCTTCTTAGCTTAATTACTGACTCCTGACCAAGAGATAAAGCAGGGTGTGGCAGAGATATTCTAGTGGTTATGAAAAGAGTCTTTCACAGCCCCACCTCTATGCCATGGAGGCATAGGTCTTCTCCTGAGTTTCCTGGTTAGATCTCTGTCCCCTGGTGTCAGCCCAGGGCCTCCCTGCTGCTGCTCCAGATTCTGAGGGCACTAACAACGGAGACTCAGATTTACACTTGGTGAGTCTCAGGGGAGTCCTCTCCTCCCTTGAGCTGTCCTCTTGTGTGGAACAGACTGGAGGTGGTGTCTCAACTGATAAACTTCAGGACTGTTACCAGCCACTTAATCTCTCCCTAGGCTCCTCTCTGTCCACCAGTCACACATGTTTGTACCCACAGATGATTTGGTGAGTTCCTGAAGTCATTATAGTCCTGCCTTGTTTGGGTCCCAGGTGGTCTCCTTTGGTATTATTAGTTGATCCAGGAGAGGAGAGGAGAGAAACAGATCTGCTGCTGTTTGTATCCCTGCCTCTGGAACCCATACTTCTTTAGACAGTCATCAGTTGATGGACGTTTAGGCTGCTTCCTCTAATAATAATATAGCTATGAACATATGGGGACATATGTCCCTTCTAATTTGTGTTAGTGTGTCCACTGAATAAATGCCTAAGAGTGGTATTGCTTGGTCATAATGTAATTCCATTTGTATTTATCTAAGGACTCTCCATATCATCTTCAAAAAACGTTTGCACCAGTTTCCATTCCCACCAGCAATGTAGCAGAGTTCTTTCTTCTCCACAATCTCTCCAATACCTGTTATTACCTGGTTTGCGAGATTTAAACCATTTACTCAGGTGTTTCACTTACTAAATTATCCTTATTTATTGGATAGAGACAGACTGAAATTGAAAGAAAAGAGGGGAGATATAAAGGGAGAGAGACAGAGACACCTGTAGGCCTGCTTTACCACCTGAGAAATTTTCCCCCTGCAGCTGGGTGCTGAGGGCTTGAACCTGGGTCCTTGTGCACTGTAACAGATGCACTCAACAACCTGGCCCCAGGTGTCTCACCTTTTTATATGGGAAAGAAATATTCACTGGGAGCAGATATGAAACCCCAGTGAAGTCCTGACAGGGAGAAAAGACAGAGATTTCAGTTCTGCTTTGCAAAGAGAACATTTAAATCCCTCCTCACCCTATATATAAACATTTCTTTGCCTTGTCTCTTTTTCTCTTTTGGTAAATTGAGAGAAAGATCATGAAGAATGTGAATGTTAATAATTTAAAGGAACCCAAAAGGGAGAAAAATAGTCTACTTAATTTAAAATGAAAAGGTGCATAACCACCAGAAACACTTTACTAGCAAGATAAAAATAATTTAAATCATTCCAACTATAGAATAAAGAATACAGATCACTTTTTAATGCTTTTTTGAATGGTGCTTCATAGTCTCAATAACTTGAGAGCTGAGTGGCAAGTAGCAAAAGAGACAAGACATTAAGTTGCCTAACTTTAGAATTCAATTTTAAAAAAGTGTTTTGAGAGCAAAATAGATCAATACTAGGTATATACAATGCAAGACTGCAGTTTCTTTCATGGAGTTATTTACACAGAAGTGTTTTTTCCTCTTAATAATTTAACATGTGATACTAACTCCTAAAATTATTTGTCATCAGCAATGTGCATGGTCTATTTGGTTATAAATTAAAATAATGAACTTCACATATGCATATTTTCCAAGTGGTTAAATTTAATGCTGTATTTTTAATTTATCTCATGTCAGATATCCCATCTTCATTTTTATTAAATCTACATCATAAGGAACCACTGAATTATTAGACTATAGTTACACACTTAATTTTGCATGTTTCCATTAACATCTCATGCTTTTTCTGTACAATGATTTAAGGGGCTAGAAAATAGCTTACTTGGTAAAGTGAACATTTTACAATACATGAGAGTCTGGTTTAAGGCCCCAGCAGTACATGGGGATATTCTACAAACCAACAATGGGAAGCTCTATGAATGGTAGAGCTGTGGTGTTGCTATCTCTCTTCTCTTTTGACCACCCTATCTCTATTTAAAAGTAAAAAACTTCTACTGGGATTTGAGAACTTGGGCAGGTAGTGGTGTGTGTGAGTGGGAATATTCTCACATAATTAACAATATTAAAAAAGAGAGAAAATTAGTAAAATAAGTGATGAAAAATGTCCAGTTATCAGGAATATAGCATTCATTAAATTACTAAGTATTAAGAAATACAGTTCTGTATTCATAAAAATAACATCAAAAAGAAAGTTTTTAAAGTTATATGACCCTCATTTTCTAGAAGAAGACATAAATATCTGGTATATATATATTTTTTTCTGACACTGATGTCTAGAAAAAATTAGTAATTAAGCTTTAGTTAAGAAAGATTAGAGGGCATGCTCAAAAAGCACTTAACAAGATCCAACATCCATTTATAATAAAGATATTACAGAAATTGGGAATACAAGGACAATTATTCAGCATTATAAAGGTCATAATAAACCCACTTGCAAACATCATTTTTATGGGGAAAAGCTGAACTGCCAAAGCACTGTTTAGATAAAAAGGGATAAATATGGAGGTATCATGCTTCCTAGTTTCAGTTTATGTTACAGAGCAACAGTAATAAAAACAGCATGCTATTGAAATAAAAATGGACACTTGTATCAATGGAACAGAATAATGAGCCCAGAAATGATCCCACACATATACATCCACATAATATATGATGAATGGGGCAAAACCATTTTATGGTGCTGGGAAAATTAGACAGCCACAAGTAGAAAAGTGAAACTAGACTCCCACCTAGAACCATACACCAAGGCCATATCAAAATGGATTACAGATTTAGATATTAGACTGAAAACTCTAAAATGAAATGACAACAAGAATAAATAAATAGGATGATACGAAACTAAAAAGCTTCTACACATCAAAAGCAAATTACACAAGGATAACCAGGCAAGCCAGTAAATGGAAGAAGATATTTGCACATCATACATCAGTCAAGTGACTGATATCAAATATTGATACAGAATTGGTACAGATCTACAAAAGAAGCAAAAATAACCCAATAAGAAACTGGACCAAAGAACTAAAGAGGCAGTTTTCTAAAGAAGAGATACTGTATACCTTGTAACCCTACAATCTTGTAACTTACTATTACTCACAAATAAAATAATAAAAAAAGAAATTTTAGGAGAAGTAGTATAATGGTTATACAAAAGGACTTTCATGCTTAAGACTCCAAAATCCCAAATTCAATCCCCTGCACCACCACAAACCACAGCTGAATAGTGCGATGATAAAAGTGGATGAATAAAAAATACGTAAGTTTTAAAAAAGAAATATTAGAATGTTTGTGTCTTATCCACATTAATATATTAAAATTCCATGTCCCATAGTTGATGGTGTTAGGAGATAGATTAATGCCTATGACTTTAAAAGAAGAAAGATAGGAGAGACACAACAACACTCAAGTTTCCATTGGTGCCATAGTGCTACCTGTGGTCATGAGGACTCAACCATGGGCTTTGTGTATGGCAAGACAGGCACCCTATAAGGTAAACTATCTCACAGGTACTCCAATTCTATTGTATTTAGGATCAGTCTCTCTCCTCTCCCTGGTCAACTAGGAATAGCACAGATCACCTGAGATAAAGATCACAGATCACAACCAGGTAAGACTAAGACTATTTGGGAACCCACCAAGTCACAGGTGAGTGCAAATACTTGTGGCTCATGGACAGAGAGGGGCCTAAAGAGAGATTCCTAGGGCTAAAGCCTGTTATCTACCCGGGAGCAACTGGTAACAATCCAGCAGTTTGCCAGTTAAGGCTCCACTTCCAGTCTGAGTTCTACCAACAAAAAGACTGCTAAAGGGAGGAGAGGACCCCCCCTAAGGCTCACCAAATGCAGCTGTGAGTCTCCACTGCTACTGCCCATTGGAGACTGGAGCAGCAGCGGGGAGGCCCTGTGTTGACATGGCGGGGGCTGAGAACTGGCCTGGAAACTCAGAAGAAGATCTACACTCCTGGTGGTCCGGAAGTGGGGCTCTATAGTGGGAGCCTTTCCACACTGTTCTCCCAATGAATTGGGAGACACGGTGAAGTACTTGCCTCAGAACCCATGGAGTACAAACAGGATTTTATTTATTTATTTATTTTGAAACTCACAGGGCCAAGGAGTGCTGCGTAACTTGGTGCTGGCTGTTGTCAGAGCAGCCAAATTAGGCCTAAGGCTTTGGACCCTTGGGGTGTAGGAGTCTCTTTGCATAACCACTGTTCTATCTATCCCCTACCATTTTATGTTTTATCTCTTGGTCAGGAGTAAGTGATTAAGCTAAAAAAAAAAAAATCTATTTGTAGTATTTATGATTAGCAACCTCATAACATTTTGGTATTTTTACTTTAACATTGATATTTTAAATACATTTTTAAGAATTAGAAAAAAAAATCTCCTCTAAGATACCTAATCACCATTTCTGTTGCTTTTTATTCATTTGTGCATATACAAGGCTCAGTCTGTAATCTTCCTCCTTATTTTATGATATGCCTTACAGACTTCTCAGTTCTTTGGATCTATAAATTTATATTTTTTATGAAGTAATTTTTAAAAATTATACTTTAGTATTCCCTCCTTTCCCTTCCTTATATTCTGATTGCACACATTTCAGATTACTTTATAGTTTCCTACATACTGTGTTCAGTTTCAATAGGTCGTATAATTGTTTTACCTTGTTCAATAAGTCCCCCACCCCTAAAGAATTTTATTCACTGTTAATTCAAGGACTTTACACTTGAGTACTATAATTTTCATCTCTAGAAATTCCTTTTTATTTATTTTATATTCATTTATTTTCCCTTTTGTTGCCCTTTTTTACTATTGTTGTAATTATTGTTGTTGTTATTGATGTCATCATCGTTAGACAGGACAGAGAGAAATGGAGAGAGGAGGGCAAGATAGAGAGGGGGAGAGAAAGACACCTGAAGACCTGCTTCACCTCCTGTGAAGCGACTCCCCTGCAGGTGGGGAGCCAGGGGCTCAAACCGGGATCCTTAAGCCAGTCCTTGCACTTTGTGCCACAGGCGCCTAACCCGCTGTAATACTGCCCGGCTCCCCCTTTTTATTTTTATCTTTATTTTTTTCTTATTAAATTTTGCTTTTGGGGGGAGTGGGGTGGGGAGGGTTCAGGTCATGGAAGACAGAGGAGGACTTAGTGAGGTTTGAATTATTATGTGGAAAACTGAGAAATGTTACACATGTAAAAAGTATTGTATTTTATTTTACTGCTGACTGTAAACCATTAGCTCCCCAGTAAAAAAATTAAGAAAAAAGTTTTCATTTAAATTCTGGAGAACATCTTTAAATAAATCCTCTCCTAGCCATAGGCCACATCCCTCCCCTCCTTTAAAAAAAAATTTTTTTTTTTTAGTACATGCTGATAGGTTGCTGGACATAATAATTTCACATGGTTATATAATATATTTTACTGTTTTCTCTTAAAATATGGTGAAACATGATTGACAGGCAGCTAAATTATCTAAGGATCAGTTTTATGCACTACACTTCAAAAAAATCTCTGCAAACACAGATTGAGAATATTCTTTGTTTTGAACAACGCTAGTCTTTTGTTTTTCCTGATTTTACTGGGAGGGTTAATAGTTATATTATGGTTGCTGATACATGGGTAGATTTTCTTATCTCCCCATGGGAGGTCTCTGCAGAACATTCTCCCTCCCAACATAGGTCCTTTTCTATCATCATCCTATACCAAGACCCCAGGCCCTAACTTTAGTCATAATGAGCTGTGAACCTTCTGATTATCTACTGGATTCCCTATTTCAGTTTGGTTGGAGCACACGTAAATACCTAACCCTTTGTGGGAGTTCTGGTTTTAATATGTAGACCCCTGACTGCTTTTTGTCTGCCCTTATGGAAAGTTGCTGATATAAGATGGACTTACTATTTGGCAAAAATCAGTTTTGCAGGCCTATTTTAAATCCTCTTTCTCTGTATAGCTGCCTTTTCTCAGGAACTCTACAAATACCAGTTGCCTCCATCTTGCTAAACTATCTCTGACACCCTACAAAGACCACCACACTCTGTTGGTAGGAGTTTCACTCCTAGCAACAAGGTCTAGAAAACCCTGCTGGGCAGAAGACTGAATTGACTGTAGGATTCACCCAACAGTCCATTTCCTTGAGTATCATAGTCCTGATTCCTAATATTTTCTGCTTTCTTGAAGTTGTTGTTTCATATATTTTTGTCTGTGTTCTGCAAATCATGCCTTGAGGGCAAGTTCAGTATTAGTAATTCCATCATGTCTAGATAAGAAAATCCAACTCAATTTCTTGTATTTCCCCAGAGCTAGATTCATCTCAAAGTTTATAACAGAAACTCTTCTAGGAACTGTGTTAACAGTATAGTCAGAACATAAGGAATATCATTGATCCACAGATAGCTATAATGGTCTCATTTGCTTAAAGAATACATGAGAAAACCAGTTTATCAGCAAAATATTATTTCTACTAAAGACATGAGTGAAGTGCTATGACATTTTATCTCAACATTACATGTCAAAATACCTTATGGTTTCTCAAATCTGTGACTTCTTAAAATAATATAAAAATTTGCTGTGTTGTCTGAGTCAACAAATTACCTTTATAGTCACATTTTTCTAGAAGATTATCATTAAGAGAAACTTAAAGTTATGTTTTTTAAATAGCCAAGGAGTATATGTTCCTGTTTGTAAGATTGTAAGATATGAAATATATAATATATACTTTATGCAATATATATAAAATCAGGAGGCTCATACCTCATTAAGATTAAAGTTAGGACCTTGGGGTATTCCTGCATGATGATGGAAAAGTACCTCAGTTAGTGTGCAGACAGTTTTTATAGGTATATAGGAAACTGTACCTCTGTGCCAAAAACTGTCCTGTAAATCATTATTTCCCTAATTCTTCTAGCATTTGCCCTTCTTCCATAGCCAGTCAACAGCGTCAGGTTGAGCCTGATGTCAAGTTTCGAGACCTCCTTTGAATCTGGAGAGGTGGCAGTCGTTGACTATGTGGGTCATAGTCTGTCTGTAGCCGCAGGGGCAGTTTGGGTCACCTCTGGCTTCCCAGCGATGGAACATAGCAGCGCACCGGCCATGGCCTGTTCGATAGCTATTGAGGAGGGCCCAATCATAATGTGCTAGGTCAAAGCTGGGTTGACGCTTGCAGGGGTCTGTGATGAGGTGTTTGTTCTTTACCTCAGCTGACTGCCAACTCTGTTTCCAAGAGTCTGGAACAGAGAAGTTCAGTGTAGAGGTAGGGGACCAGATTGGGTGACGAGACGTCAAGCGTTGGACAGGGTGGGCGAAGATATCCGCGTATATTGGCAGGTCCAGTCGAGCGTAGACGTGGGAAATGAACTTAGATGATGCCGCATCCCGACGAATATCTGGCGGGGTGATGTTGCTAAGAACTGGCAGCCATGGAACCGGGGTGGAACGGATGGTTCCAGAAATTATCCTCATGGAGGAATATAATTTGGAATCAACCAAGTGGACATGGGAGCTACGGAACCATACTGGGACACAGTATTCTGCAGTGGAATAGCATAATGCCAGAGATGATGATCGTAGTGTGGAAGCGCTCGCGCCCCATGAGGAGCTGGCCAGTCTTGCAATGATGTTATTCCTCGCGCCCATCTTTGCTGCAGTTTTTATGAGATGTTTGTGAAATGACAGGGTGCGATCGAGAGTAACGCCAAGATAGACTGGCTGGGCTTCATGCCGGATTCTCATATCGCCAAGCTGCACATTAAGCTCACGCGAGGCCGAGGCATGGTGTAGATGGAAAACAGATGATACCGTTTTTGCAGTGCTAGGGATTAGTCGCCATTTTTTACAGTAATCAGATATCAGAGACATGTCTTTCGTGAGTGTTTCCTCGAGGATGTCAAACTTGGATGCCTGAGTTGCACAGCAGATGTCATCAGCGTAGATGAACTTCCTTGAAGAAGTTTCTGGGAGGTCATTGATGTAAATATTAAATAGCGTAGGAGCCAGAACAGAGCCCTGGGGGAGGCCACTTGAGACAAGTCTCCATCTGCTAGACTTGTCACCCACATGCACCCGGAATCTTCTGTTTTGGAGAAGAAACGATATAGTGTTGGCCACCCATGGAGGCAGGCATCTTGAGATCTTGACTAGGAGACCACGGTGCCAGACCGTGTCATAGGCTGCTGTGAGATCAACAAAGACAGCACCCGTCTTTAAATTCTTCTGGAGTCCATTTTCAATGTAAGTTGAGAGGGCCAGGGCTTGTTCGCAGGTAGATCTTCCTGGGCGGAAACCAGCTTGGGCGGGTGATAGGAATTTCTCTGTAAGAGGAGAAATTCATAACAGAAGCAGCCTCTCAAGGAGTTTGTAACACACGGAGAGGAGAGAAATTGGTCTATAGCTGGTGGCCAGTGTTGGGTCTTTCTTTGGTTTCAAGACTGCTATTATCTTTGCATGACGCCAAATTTTGGGCATAGATTCAGATTCCAAGATGTGGGACAGGAATGAAGTGAGCCACTTCTTTGCCGTGGGGCCCAAGTTAAGAATGAGTTCTAGGGTGATGTTATCATAGCCAGCAGCTGTTCCCGGTTTAACGCTCTTCAAAGCATCTTCCAGTTCAGACAGTGTAAAGGGAGAGAGTTTTGGAGATGGACAAGATAAACGGAAGTGGGATGACCACTCATGGGAAATTTCTCTTTTCCAGACTGGGTCGATCTTAGCACGTCCAACTTTAGTTAGGTGACTGGCCACTGAGTTTGGTGATACGGGAGGATGGGAGACGGGAGGGGGTTGGCTTCCAGGCCTTCCTACTTGAGTGGGTGAAGTTCAGACTTTCTGTGAGTTGTTGCCAGCGGGCTTGGCATGCTGCATCCAGGGAGGCAATGAGATGGTCAGCCACATCTGGGTCGCCCGACTCATCATACTGCTTTAGTAGTTGCTCGCATTCAGCATCAATGGGATGCATTGGATCGACCTTCTCGTGGTGCATCCCGTGAGTACCCATTTATTGGGGAAACTGACGATCCTTCCTAGCCGACTGAATCCACATGGATCCCAGTCACTTTCAAAGCCTGCAACAAGCAGACATCAGGCTCAACCTGACGCTGTTGACTGGCTACGGAAGAAGGGCAAGCGCTAGAAGAAGAAGCATCAAGACAAGGTGTATAGTTAGCACGTCTCCCACGAGGAATGGCTTGGGAAGCTGCTTTGAAGATGGCTTGGCGGAAGCGCCTGTAGGAATCTTCAGAGGGGATAGAGTTAATTGGAATTGCAGGAATAGATTTGTTGGTAAGATCACAGAACAGAAGCCAGTTTGCTTTCCGAAAGTTCCATCTTAGTTTCCCTAATAAAACTATATAGGGCGGGTGGGGGAGATAGCATAATGGTTATGCAAACAGACTCTCATGCCTGAGGCTCCAAAGTCCCAGGTTCAATCCCCCATACCACCCTAAGCCAGAGCTGAGCAGTGCTCTGGTGTTTCTCTGTGTGTCTCTCTCTGTCTGCATCTCTCTCAAAAATAAAAATAAATTAAAAAAAGTATATAGGGAAAAATAACTCATTGGGCAGGGGTAGATAGCATAATGGTATGCAGAGACTCTCATGCCAGAGGCTCCAAAGTCCCAGGTTCAATCCCTGCCACAAATCAGAGCTGAGCAGTGCTCTGGTAAAAAAATAAAATAAATAACTTGTTCATGCTAATTACTACTTTCACTGACTCTCTTAAAGCATCCTTCTTGAGATTTTTTAAAGTCATTTTTGAAGTGAATGATTATTTTTAAAAATATTCCTTTAAAAATATTTTATTTATTTGTTTCATAGAGATGGAGGTAAATTGAGAGAGGATGGGGAGATAGGGAGAGATGCAGAAGACATCTACAGCACTGCTTCACCACTTGAGAAACTTCTCCCCTGCAGGGGGGGACTGGGAGCCTTGAACTCAGGTTCTTGTACATGGTAACATGCGCGCTCAACCAGGTGTACCACCACCCAGCCCCTTGAGATTTTATTTTTTATTTACTTGACTGATACACATAGGTTATTAATTCTCATTCTTTTTACAGACTCATAAAGTTTACCATCCTGTCTTATGACCTAAGAGTACCCTAACTTTGTATCTTCTTCCTTTTATTATACATCTATCTCTAAGTATCTTGCCAACCAAGCTTCATCCTTCTTGTCAACTAGGAAAAACTCATCTGCTTTACTGATTTCAAAATTTTCCTATTAATATCATACGATCCAGCAAAATCACTCCTAGGTATTGATCCAAAGGATAGGAAAATATTAATTTGAAAAAATATCTCTTCCCTTATTTTTACAGCAGCATGGACTGCAATATTAAATTAAAAAAATATATATGCCCACTGATAGATGACTAGATAAAGAAGTTGTGCTCATCAGTGGCATACCCAGTAGAGCACACACATTATCATGTGTAAAGATCAAGGATCAAGCTCTTGGTCTGCACCTGCCAAGGGGAAGACTCATGAATGATGGAGCAGTACTGGCTCCCTTTCTCTCTCTCTCTCTCTTCCACTCTCTCTCTCTCTCTCTCTCTCTCTCTCTCTATTTATTGGAAAAATAAAGAGAGAAAGTGGAAGAAAACTTGCCACTGGGAGAAGTGGAGTCATCATGCGGGCACTAAGGCCCAGCAATATCCTTAATGGAGAAAAAGAAAAAAAGTTGTGATGTGATGTATACAGTGTATATATACTCAGTGGAATACTATTTCATTATTTAAAAGAAAAATGAAGTTATAACTCTGCCATGACATACATGCACAAAACCTGAGCTGATTATGCCAAGTAAAACAAATCAGCAGGAAAAAGAAACCTAGTGATTTCACTAGTATGTGGAATATGAATAGACAATGAAGGGGGCAGGCGGTGACACACTATGTTAAGTGCACATGTTACCTTATGCAAGGGCCTAGGTCCAAGCCACTACTCCCCACCTGCAGAGGGGTACACTTTAGGAGCTGTGAAGCAGGTCTGCAGGTGTTTTTCTCTCTCCTCTATTTCACCCACCACTCTCAATTTCTCTCTGTCCTATTTAAATATATATATGGAAAATAATGGCTACTGGGAGTAGTGGATTCACAGTGATTGTCATCTAGCCCGATCAATAACCCTGGTAGAAAGACATGATGATGATGGTGATAATAATAATAAAATAACCAAAGCAAACAAAGTGAAAAAACACAACAAAAAGAATTCTTGGACTCTGAAAAATATGGTGATTATCAGATAGGAAACAATGGTAAAGTAAGTCACTTGATAGTGTGATGATACTGGTATTTTGAAGGCAGATGTAATTAAGTCTGACACAAAGACAGAGGTGAAAGTTACCACTCCTGAAATTGTATTGAAACCAATGTTTAAATTACTAAGATTTGGAGGGTTGCCGTATGCCCGTTAGTAGATGAGAAGCCTTGGGACTCTTTTTATGCCTGGTTTTTCCTGAATCTGAGATGCCACCCAAGACTCCCATCCCGGAGATATATAAGACTGCTATGAATCACCTAGCATCTTTTGAACTCCTTGCCAGCAATGCTTATTTGTATATGGCCTATTACTACTATGGAGACACAGAACCACCTATTTTTGTATCATTCTTTGAAGACCAAATTGAAGTAAAAAAGCACCATGCACAGTGGTTCATCAGATATCTAAAAGCTAAGATCTGCCTTCCAGTGATCAAGTGGCCTGATTTAGTTAACTGGGAACCTGGTGTGAGAGCTCTAAGGCTTGCTCTGGAGTTAGAGGAACATTTAGGAAAACTTCTAAAAGAACTGAAGGACAGAAATCTCAAAAAGTTCCTGGTAGACACCCTGAGTGCACAAACAAGGAACCTAAGCAATCTGGGAAAACAGATTTTCTATCAGGAGAGAAAAGATAAACTGGCCCAAGAAGAAGCAGAGAGGATGACCCAAGAGAAAGCAGAGAGATTGACCCAAGAGGAAACAGAGAGACTGGCCCAACAGGAAGCAGAGAGGATAGTCCAGCTGGAAGCAGAGAGGATGGTCCAGCTGGAAGCAGAGAGGATGGTCCAGCAAAAGGTTGAGAGTCTCTACCAGGAAGCAGAGCAGCTGGCCCAAGAGGAAACAGACTGACCTAGCTGGGAGTCTTCTGCTAGAAGTAAGCTGAAGAGTCCAGGAAAGAGACTTCATCTCTACAAAAACATGGCAAGTCCTAAAGTCAATGGAAGATTTTGCCTTTTCTATTTAATCAGCCTTTTTATCTACTGTCCAAATCCTCATTGTTGTGAATAAACCTATTTTGCATTGGAAAAAAAAATAAATTACTAAGATTTGATTAGAGAAAAAAGATCCCTTTCACTAGTATGATAAGATTACTATCTCCAGACCCACATCAACATATGCAACTTTCCTTACAAAATACATTTCTTTAGTTATATATTTTAAAGACAGTACTGTATTTTAAAATAATAAACTTTAACTTGTGAAAACTATGGCAATTATCCTTGTGGGGAGGTGTATCAAGACTGTGGTGGTGGATTCAGAGTGTAATTATACCCCTATAATCTTGGGATTTTTGTAAAGCATTATTAAATCACTTATAAAGAAAATAATGAAAAATGAAACAGCACATTTTATTGACAATACTTAGGGAAAATTCAAGTTATTGGTTTAAAATTTTTTTTATTGTTGTCGTTATTGTTGATGTCGTCATTGTTGGATAGGACAGAGAGAAATGGAGAGAGGAGGGGAAGACAGACAGGGGGAGAGTGAGATAGACACCTGCAGACTTGCTTCACCACCTGTGAAGTGACTCCCCTGCATGTGAGGAGCGTGGAGGGGGCTCCACCCAGGATCCTTGCTGCAGTCCTTGTACTTTGCGCCACATGCGCTTAACCCACTGCACTATCACACAAATCCCCTTAAATATTTTTTTATTATTTGATAGAGACTGAGAGGGGAGGGAGAGACAGAGAAATAGAGACACCTGTAGCACTACTTCACCACTTGTAAAGCTTTCACCCTGCAAGTGGGGACCAGGGGCTTAAACCTGCATCCTTGTGCATTGTAATGTTTACTCTTAATCAGACATGCCACTACCTGGCCCACTGTTATGTGTTTTTTTTTATTTTTAATTATAAACTCTCTTATCTTCAAGTATTTTTTCTCTGTACACTCAAAAGTGAAGCCTGTAATTGTAATGTTAATATTCAAGTATTTCATAGAAGAGTAACTATTGTTTTATTTCACACAACAGACTATTTTTATGCAGCTTGAGGTGACTCATTAGATTAAAATATAAGACAATTATAGCTCTTCAATAACAACTGAGAATGATGTGAGGAATACTGATAATGATATAAAGAGCAAAATAATAATATGATGACTATTAAAGTTTCCGAGGGAAAACGTGGCATTTTATACATGGTGGTATGTTTATAGCTTACACAGACTGATTTCTGTGACACTTAATGCCTGAGCTGTCATCTACTCACCACTGAACTGTAACGTGGGAGACTGGGAGTCAAAGAGAAAACTCAAGTTTAAACCATGCTTGCTGGTAACACAGATTCAATATCCTATAGTACTGTTCAATGCTGTTTGTGTGGTAAAAGCAACTAGAAACTTAGTTTTTATTATTAAGCATCTAAAGTTAAAATAGATTTTGTTTTTGTCACAGACATGCCACTAGGCATGTCTTTTGTCAGTTATATAAGATCTATAATAGCTTTTTTTTCCCTTCTGTTTTGCTCACTGTGAGTCCTAGTACAATGGCTGGTACACAGAAGTTATTCATTAAATATTTGCTAAATGAATCAACCAATTTTGAAAAGTTATGATATATCTCTTTACTGTCTCATTTACTCTCTGAACCTTTTTCTTTCTTTTTCTTTCTCTTTGCTTTTTGGTCATTACTGGAGTTGCATTATTCTAGTGTAACCTTTTTAGATATAAAGAACTTGCAACAAAAGAGGCAAAATCAGCATGTCATATCAAAGTGTTCAATAAGGTATGAAAATAATGCCTTTATATGCAGCTATGAAGAACAATGAACCCACCTTCTCTGACCCATCTTGGATAGAGATAGAAGGAATTATGTTAAGTGAGCTAAGTCAGAAAGACAAAAGATAAGTATGGGATGATCCCACTAATAAACAGAAGTTGAGAAAGAAGAACAGAAAGGGAAACTCAAAGTAGGATTTGACTGAGTTTGGAGTAGGGCACCAAAGTAAAAATCTCAGGGTTGAGGGTGAGGGTGGATGTACAGCTTTACTGGGGTTGGGGGTGGTGGTGGTGGAGGATGGGATAGGACACAGTCTTTTGGTAGTAGAAATGGTGTTTATGTACATTCCTATTAACTTGTAGTCATATAAATCACTATTTAATTAATATGAGAGGGAAAATTTTTATTGAATGTCTCAAACTTTTCAATTAACAGACCATAGACTGAGTCTTTGATATGTTGACTCTCTTAAAAGCTTAGACCAGGGAGAACAGAAGCAACTGGTGGCATTACTCTATAAGACACAGCTATATACAAATAATGTCAAAGGATATAAAGTATGGTGATGTTGTGTATGACACAGAAAATCCTAACAAAGCAATTTTCAAAGCTAACTCAATTTCCAAATAATTTGATTACAGCAATAACTATCTATTGCCTTCTTAAACCCTAAGACAGCAGGAACTTCCTGCTTCCTCTATAGAGCCTAGATTTTCCCCAGTCCTGGAACCTCTATGGTAGGGCTCATTTTCCTGCATGCTTCTTTCAATTCATACCAAATGATATTGCATCCGCTGATCCCAACTTAATCACCATGCTCAGCATGCTTCACTTTAGATTGTGTCTAGAGATGTCAACCTCATTACCACCTCAGCATGCTTCACTCTAGATTGTGTCTAGAGATGTCAACCTCATTACTCGGCTGAGACCTTTCCTTTCATAGGATTCTCTAGTTACATTCCAGGAGGTTCACTTCCTAACAAAGTTCCAAAACCTAGATATAGACCAGGTCCCATGAAATAGATCATATGTTCACATGTATCCATAAATTAGGGCAAAATATATACCTGAAAGCAAAAGTACACAATAGTCTGTAGTGAGTCAGTATCAAGTTCATAATGAAATAGTGTCTACTTAGACTTAGATACCCTCCTCACCTACTTCACAGTACAGTTCTCTCACTCACTCCAAAGCTAAACTTAGCAAAGCAGGGACTGCAAAAGCTGAATAAGGGCAAGACACTGGCATACTTTAAGGATGACTTTTTAGTCACTATCAGGCCACCCCATCAGCTGGGGCCCTAATCGGGGAGTACTTCTTCTTCTAGCGTTTGCCATCGGGGAGTACTGAGATTCTCAAACAGACATGATGGGCCTAGACCTCGAATAAATCCCTCTCTCCATTGTTACCAGTCATCTCTTTCTATAACAACACAATATAACCCTTTGTGGGCCACCATAGGACCTTGCCCTCAACTTGGATCAACAATGGCAGAGATTGTTCCATCCTCCGAAGGGAGACTGGACAACATACTCTATGTCTCACCTGAGGAAGATGGGTCCTGAAATTGGGGCAACTTGGAACATTCCTACTGATGACCACAAATGTGAGCTCAGATCTACAGAGATGCAGAGGTCACATAGGCTCCTCATATTCATATGGGTCTCAGGTCAAATAATGGGGTTTATAGTCAACAATATTTATATACCTTTCCCATATTAGGGAGCTACTCTCTTCCCTGATCCAGCTTTCTGGTCCTTTTTCTAGCCATGACATCATCTCCCCAGACAATAACTTGGATCCACCTGCATATCAGATATCAGGCTCAATGATAAAACAAACAAATAAACAAAACAAAACAAAACAAAACCAAAATCAACTAGTATAATCATGGGCCCTTTGGAATATAACTAAAATGGGCCTACTATCTACAAAATAGAGACCCCTCAACTCATCATCTGAACTATTCCAGCCTTTAGGTTCATGACTAGTTAACAATTTTCTTGGCTTTTTATGTTAGTTCTTTTTTCATCCACCAGGTTCCAGATGCTAACATGATGCCAACCGGACTTCCCTGGGCAGACGACCCCACCAATATGTCCTGGAACCCCACTTCCCCAGAGTTCTGCCACACTAGGGAGAGAGAAAGCCTGGAAGTATGGATCAACCTGTCAATGCCCATGTTCAGTGGGGAAGCAATTACAGAAGACAGACCTTCCACCGTCTGCACCCCACAATGGCAGTGGGTCCATACTCCCAGAGGGACAAAGAATAGGAAAGCTATCAGGGGAGAGGATGGGATATGGTGTCCTGGTGGTAAGAGTTGTGTGCAGTTGTACCCCTCTTATACTATGGTTTTTATCAGTGTTTCTTTCTTATAAATACAAATTTAAGGAAAGAAAGAAAATAATGCCTTTATAGAACTGATAGCATAATGGTATGCAAAAAGACTCTTATGCCTGACGTACCAAAGACACCAGACTCAATTATCAGCACCACCAAATGCAAAGCTGAGTAATGAGATGGAAAAACAAACAGATAAACAATTCCTAATATAAAGAGAATAACATGCAGAAGACACATACACACATAAAAAAATACACTTATTTATGACCACAGAACATGAGTTTAGACCTACAGGGATGCAGCGGTTATACAGACTCCTGTGTTGAATATGGGCCCCAGATCAGATGGATGGGGTTTACAGTTAACGGTACTTACATACTTTTCCCATATTTGGGAGCTACTCTCTTCCCTGATCCAGATTTCTAGTCCTATCCTCAACTCTGCCACCATCTCCCCAGACAATACCTTTAGTCTACCTGCATGTTTACTTTTGGACTGAGGAAAAAATTAGTAAAGTCATGGGCCCCTTGGAATATAGCTAAAATAGATGTCCTAGCTTTTCCCAAAAATGGAGACCCCAAATGTCATCTGCTATATTCTTACCTTTAGGTTCCTGACTATTAAACAATTTGTTCTGCTTTGCATCTTAATGCTTTTCAGCCACCAAGCTGCAGATGCTACCATGATGCCAACCTGGGCAGAGGATTTCACCAGTGTCCTAGAACTCCATCTCTCCAGAGCCCTGTCCCTCTAGGAGAGAGATAGGCTGGGGGTATGGATCAACCTGTTAATACCCATGTGCAGTGGAGAAACAATTACAGAAGCCAGACCTTCCACCTTATATAGCCATAATGATCTTGGGTCCCTACTCCCAAAGGGATAAATAATAGGAAAACTTCCAATGGAGGGGACGAGATGGAGAACTCCTGTGGTGGGAATTGTACCCCTATTTTCCAATCTTCTTGTCAATCATTAAATAAATCATAAAAAGCATACATTAGTGTACATCAATTCAAGATCAGTTGACAGATTTGAATAGATTTCTTTGAGGAAACATTCAGACTTAAAACATGTGTCTTTTTACTTGAACTGATCCAAAAATTCTTTGTCAATTCAGAACTGAAAATAGAAACTATGAAAATGTATTTTTTGAGTCAAGGAGGGGAGGAGGTGTGGTTATTATACAAATAGCTAAATACTGGCATCAGGCAATCTGCATTTGAGAACTGGCTTTTATCATCTGTTAACCCTGTATCATATTGTTCATTCTACTTGAAAGGACTGTTCTGTAAAATGAAGTTAACACATAATAACATAACTTATTTTTAAACTAAGATATAACAATATCAGTTAGTTTTTATTTTATTTTTGTTCTTCATATATTTTATTTTAATGAGATAGATACAGGGTAGAGGAGATAGCATAATGGTTATGCAAACAGACTCTCAAGTCTGAGGCTCCCAGGTTGCAGGTTCCAAGTTCAACCCCAGCACCACCAAGCCAGAGCTGAGCAGTGCTCTGGTGAAAAGAAAAGAAAAAAGAGAAGAAGAAAAAGTTTTGTTTTTGTTTTGAAGAGAGAGAAAGACACCAGAATACTGCCCAGCTCTGGCTTATGTAAGTGCTGGGGTTGGAACTTGGGGTCTTGAAGCTTCAGGCATGAAAATATTTTTTACATAAACATTATGTTGTATCCACAGCCCTCAGTTGTTTGTTTGTTTTTTCAACTAGGTAAGTTTTCTATGGGAAATTTTTCTTCCAGGAAATTTAATTGAATTTATATATATATCACCAATTTAAAATATAATCAAATTGGAATAAAATATATATATCTGGAGAGAGAGAAAATGCCATAGCTTTTTGTTTATTTTCTCAAAGGTCCTTACAATAATATATAGATCATAACTCCATTATTTTCCCTAGATGAAGTCCAACTGAAGCATTA
Source organism: Erinaceus europaeus (assembly GCF_950295315.1). Lineage (NCBI taxonomy): Eukaryota > Metazoa > Chordata > Mammalia > Eulipotyphla > Erinaceidae > Erinaceus > Erinaceus europaeus. The sequence goes on from NC_080163.1 coordinate 149,379,968, forward strand.
ACTGGCTTTTTCTAAAAAGAAAAAAAATAACAATTTGCTTTCCTCTACAATGAATTTCACTCTTTATTTTTGCTGAGCAAGATTGAAAGCAAAGGAGAAAAATATGGATTAAGAAAATTTCAAACATCCACTGGATGCTTTGATGGTGAGTGTAAGTTTTATGCCTGCAGATGGAATGCCTACTGACAAACGTGGCCTTTCCAATATTTATTTTGAAACTAAACATTGCAGTACATAAAAATCCTGTAAAATCTTTTTGAAAACATAAGCATTTAAAACAAATATGTCTCTTGCTTCAGTGACGACTCAATAGCCTAAATGTTATAATTGCTTTTAAGTGCCAAGGAAGTTGAAGAAATAAAAGATAAAATTACAGTCACTGCTTCCCTCATGAAAAGTCAATTCTTTTAGTATTTCAGTAAACAAAGGCACTTATATAATCCTGCTCATCTGTGAAAAATACTTTATGACAAAGATGTCTCTGTGATAAGAATTAATTAAGATCAACCATCTGGTTTGAAGAGTTTTTTTCTCTAAGAGAAAAAGGAAAAAGTACTTGAGTTATACAAAGAAGACAGCATTATTTAAAGACAGAAAAATTAATAATAATACTGTTTTAGTTAATTCAAGCAGAAAGGCATGTTTGTACTTAGGAAAGAAGGAAGTTACCTGATTGGAAATAAAGTTCAATAAATATGCTGTATCTAATTGTACATCTGTCTATCAACCTAACATGACATGTGGCTTCGATTACTATAACTGTTAATTCAGACTTCATGTACAATATGTAGGGCTTTGGAAAACATATTTTTTAGAATAAATAATTCATCCCTATTCTCTTCTACCCCTATCCTGAAGTAAATTTACAAAGCCTTCTGCTTAGCTGAGTATTTTAATCATATCTTTCTTGAATTTTACCATTAAATTTCACAGAAAAAAAGAAAAGCCATTTAAGCTCTATCACCTAAAAAATTATTTTTCTGTCCTTAATTTTTATTATCTTATTTTAAATTAATTTTTTAAATTATCTTTATATATTTATTAGATAGAGACAGCCAGAAGTGGAGAGGAAGGGGGAGACAGAGAGGGAAGAGACAGAGAGACACCTGTAGCACTGCTTCACCACTTGCAAAGCTTTCCCCCTACAGGTGGGGACCGGGGACTTGAATCCAGGTCCTTGAGCATTGCAATGTGTGCTCAACCAGGTGCACCACCACTCGGTCCCTGTGTCCTTAATTTTAAGCCTTTACAGCACACCTACATTATCTTGCTCCTAATAGGGAAGACAATGTTGTTTTCAGAATGATTGTAATGTTAGTGTTGCACCCATATTACCTTTAAGAATATTTATGGAGTGAGTTTATTGACCTGGGTTGGTAAGAATAGGATAGTTGGTCTTCAATGTTCATAAAATTCCCCATCCACTGAAAAGAACTGGATTTAAATCTCTGTGTCATTTATAAGTCATGTGGCCTTGGGCTCTTTTATAGGGCAGTTTAAAAATAAAGTTCTGTGTTTTTCTCATAATAGCTAGATACTTATAAAATGTCTAGCACAACATCTAGCATGGAAAGATATCCAATCAATAAAAGTCATACAAAAGTGACAGGTTCTTAGAAGAACCTTTAGAAGGAATTTATAGTCCTGTTTCTGGATCTCAAAGAAACTTCATGAAACTAGTTGATTGTGAACATGATAATTATTATGTGGGGGACACGTGCTCTCTCATGTTGATGTAATATATGCAGAACTTCTTTTACATTATTCCGATTATATATGTGTGCATATATCCACAGAGTAAATCTATCTAAGATCTATCTATGGAGGCAAATAAATTGTGTATTCTGGAGATGTGATTTTATAATCTGAGTATTCTAGACAATGCTTACTCAGCACCTTAACAATTCTCCATTATTGGAGGATACAATTTCCAGGCGAATTTGATCTATGAAGCTGAAGGTCTTTCTTCCTTTCTAATATGAGGTAGAAATTTTTAAGTAAAACTGCACTGCTCAACATTCAAATCGAGTAAGAATAATATGAAATTTCTGGCTTTGTGTCCAGAATGCACACATTCCAGGTACAACAGTCAAGCCGAGTATTCATCACAGGCATCTGAATTTGTAAGTATCTGAGAAGGCGTGATGTGAAGTGAAGCAACATTGGGAAAATCATTATTATTTTCTAGACATAGATCATTAAAGACACAGATTTTTTATCATGTATAAAAATTCATGATAGTGTACCAGGTATAGGTCAGTTAAAGCACTAGCTTGCATGTCTGAAGCCCTAGAGACCATAAATTCAGTCCCTACCAGCACCATATGCCAAACTTGGGCAGTGCTGTAGACTCAATCTCTCTCCTTCTCCTTCTCCTCCTCCTCCTCCTCCTCCTCCTCCTCCTCCTCCACCTCCTCCTCCTCCTCCTCCTCCTCCTCCTCCTCCTCCTCCTCCTCCTCCTCCTTTTTCTGGCAGTGCTATAGACTCAATCCCTCTTCTTCTTCCTCTTCTCCTTCTTCTTCTTCTTCTTCTCCTTCTCCTCCTTCTCCTTCTTCTTCTTCTTCTTCTTCTTCTTCTTCTTCTTCTTCTTCTTCTTCTTCTTCCTCTTCCTCTCCTTCTCCTTCTTCTCCTCTTCTTTCTCCTCTTCCTTCTCCTCTTCCTCCTCCCCCTCCTTCTTGTAATTCTAATTCTTTTCTTTCTTCTCCTTTTTCCTCTCCAATTAATTCATAATAAATAATAGTTTTTTTAAATAGTACATAGTAGGGACTGGGGAGATAGCATAATGGTTGTGCAATACACTTTCATGACTGAGGTTCCAAGTTTCAATGCCTAGTTCCACCATAAGCCAGGGCTGAGGAGTGCCCTAGTCTCTCTCTCTCTCTCTCTCTCTCTCTCTCTCTGTCTCTCTCTGTCTCTTTCTCATTGAAATAAAATAAATATTTTAAAATTATATTTTAAAATAATATATAATAAAAGAATATATACATACATTATGATTTAATTCAGTATAAACTACTTTTAAAGTAATTACAAAATGAAAAGGAAGAAAAAGAAGACACTCAAGTATAGAGAAAATAACTTCAGGAAGCAGGCATCTTTCTTGGGGGTGAAGGACAAGGGTAGAGTTGTTCAAACACAGAAGCTTGAAAGTAGGATCCTGCAGAGCTGGGATTGAGGCCTCTGAGGGGGGTGTCCCACTGGCCAGATGGTGCTGATATGTGTCAGATCACAGGGTCCATGTACTTGGGATCCAGATGGTGCCAACCAGTTGGATCTGCTGCCTCTGAAAAGGGGTGACAAGACTGAAGCTGCAAGTGTTATAAAATCTAAACACTGGGACCTTCTCAGGCTGACATTGACATAAGAAAACAAAGAAGAAACAGAATCCCACTCCTTCCACTTCCTCCATCTTCTAGCTTCTCTGTACTGACAAGGGAACACAGCCTAACAAGTCATCCATCACCTGGATATAGAATAAGTAAAAATTATTTGTACTCCAAAGAGCATGGCTAGTGACAGGATCAACATCAGCATTATAATTTAACTTTGAGGACATTGTTTAGAGATGAATGATATATAAAAAAGCACAGAGGGGGGTTGGGCAGTAGCTCAGCGAGGCGCAAAGTGCAAGGGCCAGTGTAAGGGTCCCAGTTCGAGGCCCTGGCTCCCCACATGTGTGTGTGGGGGTGGTCACTTCACAAGCAGTGAAGCAGGTCTGCAGGTGTCTATCTTTCTCTTCCCATCTCTGTCTCCCCTCCCCTCTCGATTTCTCTCTGTCCTGTCCAACAACAATAACAACAACAAGGGCAAAAAAAAAGCACAGAGAGGAAAATGACACCATTTAAAATAGGAAAACTTAAAAGCCAAGAATGAAGGGATGACTGAAGAATGGAGGAGTTAAGTAAGTGGAGAATTTCTAATAATTGAGCGCTAACAGTGGATACTTCCTGCTGTCTGCCCAGAATAGCGTCATGCTTTCCTCAAAGGGAAGTCCTTGTCCTGTACTGCAGAGTTGATGAGCTGTGGGGATCATGGGTGAAGGGTGTGTGTGTACCAGTTCCATGCATTATAAAATACTTGAATATAAATATTAACCGAGTTCAACATTCAGAATAATTTACCTTCTTAGACCCAGCTGATGGACAAATCAGTCCTCTTTAGTTATTGTTATCACGGTCATGACTCTTTTTTATTGCTGTTCTCATGGGAGTTTCATCCCTTTAAGTCAAGTTTTTTTTTCAAATAGGAAGACACCATAGCACTGACATGTTCCTTAGTGTGGAACACCATTCAAGTGAGATATCTTTCTGGCTAGCATCATTATTTAAATTTTATATCAGAGAAAATACTGAGTTTCAGTGTCTCTCTTTTGCTTAATAAGCTATGAATATAGGTTCTTCCAACATCTATGCAACTCATTCAGAAGTTAATCAGAGAATAATAATTCTACTCCAAATGAAAAAGAGGAGTGGCTTGGTGAACTATGTCCCTTCCTCTGGTATCCTTGATATCTTGGCCTCTTGCAGTTCCTAGGATTTGGTGACTTTAACAAATAAACTCCACTTTCCACAGAATCTAGTTTGGCTTTGTGCTTTTTTTTTTTTTTCCCTCACCAGCTACAGTTCTTACTGGAACAGGGTATCTTCCCTGATTTAAAGCCTGACAACTTCTATTACAAGGTCTATTAAACACACCCTCCCCTTCAACACTCTTTTCACTAACTCATACCCTGACATACCCCTTTTTGGGAGAGGCTAAACCTATTTTAAGAATAACCTTGATTTTGTTCTCACATAGTTAAATAAGAACGCTTCACAGATCTAATATTACAATAAAATTTTTTTGTGTGTGAGTTACTTTAGGGAAAGCTTGTGGTATATTAAGATGATGCTTGAAAACTTTCTTTTTTAAAGAATTTATTTATTTATTAATGTGAAACATAGGAGGAGAGGAAAAAGAGCCAGACATCATTCTGGTACTTGTGCTGCCACGGATTGAACTCAAGACCTCATGCTTGAGAGTCTGATGCTGTATCCACTGTGCCACCTCCTGGACCATGATGCTTGAAAACTTCACTCAAGCTATTAGTGCATTTCACTCATTCCACTTCAATTTCTATACACAAGGATACTTTTTTTTTTCTCTGCTTCCAATTATGAACTGACTTTGAAACACATAGAAAACCTAAACATGCAAATGCCACCTGCTCCATACAATCTTCCCAGATTTCTTCTCCTTTTTCTTCTTTTCCTTCTCCTTCAACTCTTTCCCTCTTTCTCCTCCTCCTCCTTCTTCCCTCCTCCTCCTTCTTCTAACCAGAGCACTGATCAGCTCTGGTTTATGGTGGTGTGGGGGATTGAACCTGGGACTTCAGAGCTTCAGGCATAACCATTATGCTATCTACCCCCACCTACTGATTTCTTCTCAGATCTGAAGTGTATTAGTTCTCTCACCTCTTTATTTGATTATATAAGGTAGGCCATACCTGAAAATTTAGCTGTATATTTATACAAATAACATCTCATTCTTATGCAACTGTAAGTTTCTAGTTGTAATTACAAGTTTTTTTTTACCATTAATTCCTATAATTAAGGTAATGGTGTCAGATAGTATATCCATGCAGAACAGCTTTGTACTTTGTAAATTATTTAATTTTAGGAGTCCTGAAATTCTCTAGTATATATGAAATAGTTTTTTATATATTTAGATTTTATTGCTATTACTGCTTTCATTATCTAGATTGGGTAAAATTTTGCAATTTAAGGATATACTTGATTTAAAGGGTGACTCTACTATTCTATTTCTTTTTATTTTTCTCCTCTGTCACTATCCTCTATCTCAGCTATATACCCTATTCTCCCAACTGTTTCTAAACTGTTGATTATTCCTGTTTCCAGGTTGTCTGAAAGACATCTGAAAGCCTTTGAATAATTGGCAAGAGTTGTTTTGCTCCTGGATATATGAAACCACTTTATTTCAAAGTTGTTATTTTATTATTAATTAACAGCATCCTGAAAGTCACGATGCTCTTAATTATCCATATTTCTTGCAATGTTTTGCATAGTTAATTTTTTTCCGCAGCAGTTCAGGAAGCTCTTAGTTTTCAATTGACTAAACATAGTGCTTTTGATTATACATACCCATCCCTGAAGACAGACCATATGTCATGCTTTGACATCCCTGGTGCTCAAATGTAAAATGAGTGCATGCTGATGCTGGGACTCAGCAAGTCCTTTAACTGATGAGTGAACTTTGTTGAAGACTTAGATTTCAGATTCCCACAGTAGTTTTACTATAATAGCACTTAATATACAAATTCAACTTTGTAGAAAACACTACTTTTTAATATTATTATTACAACTACATTATCACAACTACTACTACTACTACTACTACTACTACTACTACTACTACTACTACTACTACTACTACTATTTTACCAGTGCACTACTGAGCTCTGGTTTATAAAGTTGCCAGAGCTTGAATCTGAGACTTGCAGTTTCAGGCATGAAAGTAATAACTTTTGCCTAACAACTGTGTAGTCTCTGTGACCCAGAGAATATTCATCTTAAGAATTCTTATGTTCTACTTTCTGAAATGAGTAGTTATTGGAATTTAGAGGAAACACTTCTGAAATATGGATTAAAAAAAAAAAGAAGAAGCTCTTAAGAGGGGCCATGTTCAGATTTTAGTGTTAGTACCTTCTTGTGTCATTGTGAGAAAGATGACCTTTACTTAATTTGTATTCCAACTTACAAAGCACCTTAGAGGTTAGCAGAGAAGATTAAATGAGACAGCAAATGCATGCTAACACTGGCATATAGTAGATCCTTAACAACTGAGAGAATTTTTTACAACATTTTATTTTAGTTTTTTAGCCAACAACATAGTTTATCTTATTTAAAAATATATATCCTCTATACTTTGATTTTGAATGTTTGGCATGTTTATTAGTTGATTTTCCCAGGAGACATTATAGAGGATGGTGGAGGTTTTCTCTTTCCTGTGTGACTACACTGTCTTCTAGGAGTCTTTAAATGAATTTCAATTGATTAGTAGCCTTTTTGAATTCTAACACTTCTTAGAATAAAACTCAATTCAGAATTGAAAATTATCACTATTTAGTTTAAATTTTCAGGTAAACCGATTTTTACATCAGAATCTTTAGCAGTGAAAATATCTTTTTTAAAAGACCTTTTATTCTTAAACTGTGTCTTTCATTGACTTCATAAAGATTGCTCTTTAAATGCAAAGCAGGCCCTCTAGTTGTCTAAAGAGATTTTGCTACATTGAAGTTATTTTCCATTCCACAGTTTCCTTGCAAAATAATTCCTATGACATTGAAACATATTTAACAGCCTTTTTGAGTTATAAATGATACACAAAAACTGTTTATAATTAATTTGTACAATTTGAGAATTTGGGCAGATGTGAACACATACAGTATTACCACAATCAAGCTCAGGGAAATATATATAATATATGTATGTATTATATATATCCACAATTTTTCCTTTATTCCTTTGTTTTTTTTAAATTTTAAGTAGATATAATTATTATACAAGAAACTAAACAATTTGAGTTTGGCTATATGCTGAAATTGTTACAAAAAGTAACTCTCGTGGCAGGAAAAAGAATTCAAATGGTGGAGGACTGGACTTGCATATCAGAGGTTCCTGGTTTAATGCCTGGTGTCACATGAACAAGAGTGGTGTTCTGGCTTGTCTCCTCTCATTTTCTCTATCTCATATGCAACTCTCAGATAACTAAATAATTAAAAAATAAAATAAAAAAGCCACTCCTTCCTATTTTTTCTGACCTTATTTAGACTAAGGAAGACCTTTACCACTCAACCTTATAAATTTTGATTTTTGCAACTACTCTTCCTTTCTCTCTCCTCCCTCGCCCCCTGCCCCCTTCCTCTTTCTCTTTTCCCCCTCCCCTCTCTCATTCCCTTCCTTTCCTGGTTTAGCAGTCTGCTTCTTCTGATGTTTGACTATGCTAATTTATTCAAAGCTTTGTGCCTCGAGGCAGAAACTAGTCCTTCCCACAACACACTGACATCAGGGAACTGCAGAATTCCATTCTACTATCTCCATCCTAGAAAAGAAACTTCATTTTCGTACCTGCTTGATGCAATACTCAGAATATCAAGGTGACTGTAGGAAGTTACTCTTTCCCCTCATTGTTAAAGACATCTATCCAAGTTTAGCCATTCCTCCAGAAGTACAGTGAAATGCTTATGATGTTGGACATTCACATTATTCTCTCTCCTTTTCTTTGAGAGATGTCATGATCTAGAGACGTCATGATCTCGGGGAGTACCACACTTTGCTGGCTTGGGAAAGGTCCTGATATATGCAAAGTTCATTTACTTTTTTTTATGTATTACAGAGCAGCTGATCTCATTCTTCTGGGATGTTAAAACTTCTAGGATATCCTCTCACACACATTATAGATATCATCTGGAGTTCAGCTGGTATAGGATTTTCCTTACTTGTCTTTTATATACACCTTTGATGACTAGTGGGCTTGCCTGACTATGTTCCTTTCATTGTGAAAATAGATATAGAAGGAATTTAAAAGGCTTCTTATTCCCTAGACTCAGACCTCACACAATGTCAAGGATGAAACATTTATAATTTAAAGAGGGGAAGTGCAGATTAGTGTGATTATTGGAAAGCATATGGCCACAATATTCTTATGACTAGATATGAAGTAAGCAAGCACATTTGATATGAATATTATAAAAAAGGGAGTCTAAAGCACTCGCAGTTTACTGAACAGGGTGATCGAGTAAGTAGATCAGGAAATGATATCCTAGAACACATTTCCATATAGTCATAATCAGAGTCAGTTTAAACTAGGATTTCATCAGTGGATTATCAATCCACTGATTTGTAGTACAGGTATGACCAACGTCACTTTAATTCAGAAAAATAAAAGTCTCAAAGCTTTTATTTGAGTTTTTTAAAAATTGACTTGTTATTTAATTATCAGTGACTTTCTAATTTTTTTAATCGACATGGTGCTGAGGATATTCTGCCATCCAGGAAGAAAGACACTTAATATAATGAAAAAAGAAATGAAGAGATCAAGGTCCGAGGCAACCACATCCGCTGCGCCTCATGTTGGGCAAGGTTTTTCACTTTGTGGCAAACTTAATTTTCTCAGCTATAAAGTGAGGATAATTACACAGTATTGTTGTAAAGCTCAATTAATGTACTTTATGCACAAAAGCTTTATGAATGGCTAAAACATTATGCAAATACAAAAGACTCCTACTATACCATAAACTCGAGTATGATATTGTCATGCTGGTTTTATTGGGCAATAAATGCTGTGGTTTGACTACATGTATAGAAAGCTAGAAAAAGATTTTACTAATGCCTTTTTAGCACTATCACCACCACATTCAGAATCATGGCCTTCACAGACTGCTACAATCTCATAAAGAGTGACAAGATTGCAGGGATGAGAAGTGGTGATGCAGCAATTCTCTAAGGTTTGCTGATCATGGGTATAGTAGAAAAGGACTATATAGCACTTTATTTCTGGATTAGTTTATAACCTAGACAGGGCAGAGTATCTTCTGAAACTTTTTAAATTATCTTTACTTATTGGATAGAGACAGCCACAATCTAGAGGGAAAGGGGGTAACAGAAAGGGAGAGAGACAGAGAGACACCTGTAACTGTTTCACCACTTGCAAAACTTTCCCCTTGCAGGTGGGGACCAGGGGCTCTATCTGGGGTCCTTGTGCATTGTAGCATTTGCATTCATCCAAGTGGGCCACCACCTGACCCCCCAGAGTATCTTTCTTTCATCTACATTGTAATACTTCTGTCCTCAACATAAAGTATATTCTCTATTGTAAAATGATGATAATGAATAACTAATATTAAAATATACTTACTTACTATTTTTGATATTTACTAGTCTACAGTATAGGCATTTATTTCATAATTTTATATTATATTAATAATTGTACCTGCTTTGTGAAACTACTATAACATAAGAATAAATTACTATTTCATTTTACTAGGTATTATATATAAGATAACCCAATTGGGAATGAATTATTACCTGCATTGCAAACTGAAACATGGAGAACTAAGGAGTTTAAGGAATACCAAGCAAATAGCCAGGCCAAAGTTTGAAACTGGGTTGTCTGAGTATTAGGTTCATACTTTTGAAATGTCTATATACCTATTTCTTTTTTTTCTTTTTTTTAAAGATTTTCTCTCTTTTTAATTGTTGTAGCTATTATTGTTGTTGTCATTGTTGGATAGGACAGAGAGAAATGGAAAGATGAGGGGAAGGCAGAGAGGGAGGACAGAAAGTTAGACACCTGCAGATCTGCTTCACCACTTGCTTGTGAAGTGACTCCCCTGTAGGTGGGGAGCCAGGGGCCGGAGCCTGGATCCTTACACTGGTCCTTGCACTTTAGGCCACCTGCACTTAACCAACTGTGCTACTGCCTGACTCCGTAGATACCTATTTCTACCTCTCTCTGATTGAAGTATTTAAGCCACCCACTTGAGCTGATATAACACTAATTTTTACAGAATATTATGTTCAACAGTAAGCATTTCAAATTAATCCCTATAATTTATGGGACACTTTGACATATAGCTCTGGGAAAATTCTAATGTGTCGAATTAAATCTAGTGGGAACAGATATGAATATCCTTGATGATCTTTCCACCAGTAGTCTCTATTAGTAAAGACTTTTTCAAAGTATCTCTGATCCTATTAAGTATTTTTAGATAGCACCAAATAAAAAAAGCATCTTTCTTCCTTGAGACTAGTAAAGAATTATACATACCCCATTTCTTTCTGGGTTTTGGTCAGAACTTTAATAATGTTTTAATACAGTCATATACATTTAAAGAGGTTCACATTTAATGATTAGTTGAATTTACCCTAGACAGGAAATCCCTCAAAAAAGAAATAAAGAAATTCAAGTACTTATTGAAATATGTTTTTACAGAGATCAATTCAAACATGTGTTTTTTCACTTCTTTTCACTACATTAGTCATTCCCTCCCTTGCACTCACATACATTTGTGTGTGTAGAACTAACACATTTCTTGATAGCACTTTGAGACTTTGGGTTATAATGAAGACCCTTTTTCACTATTAAAGCCCCAAGAGGCATTCTAGGAAAATCATATTATTGGGTGGTGGTGGGGATACTATTCATACAGGTACGTATCAGGAAGCAAGAAAAAAAAAAAACTCATATAAACAACCTGACTTCACACCTAAAGAATTTAGGGGAAAAAAATCAAAGGAGAACAAAAGCAAGTAGGAGTAAAATAATAAGAATTAGAGGAGAAATAAATAACATCAAACACAAACAAAAAGCAATGCAAAAAGTGAATGAAGGGAGTCGGGCTGTAGCGCAGCGGGCTAAGCGCAGGTGGCACAAAGCACAAGGACCAGCATAAGGATCCCAGTTTGAGCCCCTGGCTCCCCACCTGCAGGGGAGTCGCTTCACAGGCGGTGAAGCAGGTCTGCAGGTGTCTATCTTTCTCTCCTCCTCTCTGTCTTCCCCTCCTCTCTCCATTTCTCTCTGTCCTATCCAACAACGACAACAATAAAACAATAAGGGCAACAAAAGGGAATAAATAAATAAAATAAATATTAAAAAAAAGTGAATGAAAGTAAAAGCTGGTTTTTTGAAAAAGTGAACAAAACTGACAAATCCTTCACTAGACTCTCTCTCTCTCTCTCACACACACAGAGATAGAGAGAGAGAGAGAAAGAGAAGAGCAAAATAATATTTTTAAAATTTTATTATTTATTTATATATGTATATATTTTAAATATTTATTTATTTATTCCCTTATGTTGCCTTGTGTTTTGTTGTAGTTATTATTGTCATCAATATTACATAGGACAGAGAGAAATGGAGAGAGGAGGAGAAGACAGAGAGGGGAAGAGAAAGACAGACACCTGCAGACCTGCTTTACCGCCTGTGAAGCAACTCCCCTGCAGCTGGGGAGCCGGGGGCTTGAACCGGGATCCTTGAACCGGTCCTTGCGCTTTTTTAAATAAAAGGTGAGAGATCACAACAGACACTTTAGAAAACCAAACTATCATGCTAGTCTTCTATGAACAACAATATGCCACCACACTAGGGAAACTGGAAGAGATGATTAAGTTCTTAGAAGCATACAACCTCCCAAGACTGTACCAGGAGATAATGGAAAGCATGAATAGACCAATGACAGCTAAAGAAATGGAGACAGTAATCAAAGCCTTTCCAATAAGATAAACCCAGGCTCAGACTGTTTTAAAATGAATTATACATAATCTTTAGGGGGGGCTAATATCTATACTTTTCTAGCTCATACAAAATATTGAGGATACTGGAATACTCCCTACCAACATCTATGAAGCCAACATCACCCTGATACCAAAAGCAGAGACAAAACAACAATTAAAGTTACATATATCCCAGATGAACATGGATGCCAAGGTAATAAACAAACAGGGTACTAAAAATTGGGTTGAAACATGCAGAAGATTGAAACTGAACCACTATATTTCACCAAATACAAAAGTAAATTCCAAATGGATCAAGGATTTAGATGTTAGACCAGAAACTATCAAATACTTAGAGGAAAATACTGGCAGAACTCTTTTCCATCTAAATTTTAAAGGCATCTTCAATGATATGAATCTAATTACAAAGAAGACTAAATCAAAAATAAACCAATGGGACAACATCAAATTAAAATGATTCTGCACAGCAAAAGATACCACCACCCAAACAAAGAGATCTTCCTTGGGGGTCAGGCGGTAGCACAGTGGATTAAGTGCACATGGTGTGAAGTGCAAGGACCTGCTTAGGGATCCTGGTTGCAGCTCTGGGCTCACCACCTGCAGGGGGGTTGCTTCACAAGCAGTGAAGCAGGTCTGAAGATATCTCTCTTTCACTCCCCATCTCTGTCTTCCTCTCTTCTCTTGATTTCTCTCTATCCTATCCAACAACAGCAATAACAACAATTATAATAACCAAAACAATGATAAAACAACAATGGCTACAACAGGGAAAAATAAGCCTTTTGGTGCAGTGGATTTGTGGTGCAGACACAGAGCCCCAGTAATAACCCTGGAGGCAAAAAAGAGAAAAAAAAAGACCTCCCAGAGAATGAGAAAAGAGCTTTACATGTCATATATCAGACAAGAGGCTAATAACCAAAATAAATAGAGTTCACCAAACTCAGCAACAAGAAAACAAATGAGCCCATCCAAAAATGGGGAGAGGCTACGAATAGAATATTCACCACAGAAGAGATCCAAAAGGCCAACAAACATATGAAAAAGTGCTCCAAGTCATTGATTTTCAGAAAAATGCAAATAAAGACTACAATAAGATACCACTTCACTCCTGTAAGAATGTCATACATCAGAAAAGGTAGCCAGAATAAATGTTGGAGAGGTTGTGGGGACAAAGGAACCTTCCTGCACTGCTGGTGGGAATGTAAATTAGTCTAACCCCTATGAAGAGCAGTCTGGAGAACTCTCAGAAGGCAGAGGAGGACCTAGCAGGCGTTGAATTTTATGCGGAAAAGTGAGAAATGTTACACATGTACAAACTATTGTATTTTACTGTTGACTATAAACCATTAATCTTCCAATGAAGAACTTAAAAAAAAAGAATTTATCTATTCTAGGGTTTCTATTCTAATACATTTTATCCCTATTCTTTTGTTCCTGCTTATTAAACACTTTGTTCTGCTTTATATCTTAACACATTTCAGCCACCAAGTTACCTATGTAATTACAAGTCTATCCAGATATTTCTGGGCATATGATCTTGCCAGTATATTATCCCAGGACCTCTCCTTTCCAGAGTTCTACCCAATTAGGAAAATATAAACAGATTGACCTGCCAAATCCATGTCCAGTGGAGAAGCAATTGTAGAAGCCAGAACTCCTTCTTTCTACACCCCAAGAAGAATTTTGGTCCTTATTCCTAGAGGAGGGATATGATGTTAGATGATCACCAGAGGGCTTTGAACCCCAGTGCCACCAGGACCAAAACATTTGTCACCAGGAATCTTTTTCTTCTTTTTTTTACTATCACTGAGAGGGAAATGAATTTGGAAAACACCAAAGGAAGTCAGACACAGTTTTGCTGCTTATCTGTGAGAGAAGAAGGCAGAACACTTGTAAGTCGTAATAGGCATAGGTGTGACTTAAAAAGGAAGTGAAGGGGATCAGGCAGTGGCAAACCTGATTAAGCACACACACTATAGTGTATAAGGACCCAGGTTCAAGCCCCTGGTCCCCACCATGCGGGAGGGAGTTGGGGAGCTTCCTAAGTGAGGAAGTAGGACTACAGGTATCTCTCTCCCTAGCTCCCCTTCTCTCAATTTCTCTCTATCTATATCTAATAAATAAAAATATGAGAAAAATATTTTAAAAAAATAAAAAGGGAAGTGAAGTCAGTACTATAGAAAAAATGAGTAGAAAGCATAAATTGACAGATATTGACAGACAGACAGACAGACACACAGACAGACATGGACTGATAGATATAGATATAAAATCAACCCATATCTGTGACCTGCAGTTTTAAATGGTGGGGAATGGGAAAACAGAACTCTGTTGGTGGGAACGACGTGGGATTATACCCCTACTATCTTATAATTTTGTAAAAAAAATAAAAAGGAAAAAAATCACATATGTTATGCCAAATGACAGAATGTTCTTCCATGTTAAGGTTGAATTATACTCTGTTATATGGATATGCCATGTTATATTTCATTATTCATTCCTTAATAGACTTTAGGGTTGCTTTCACTTCTTGGCCATCTGATCAACATTACTATGAACATGAAAGTGTAAATATCTCATTCAGATACAGTCTTCAGTTATTGTCTGTTTTCTCATAGTATCACTCTGATATTAACTTTAAAAATCTTTTTATTTCTCCCCCCGTCTTCCCCTCCTTTCTCTATTTCTCTCTGTTTCTATCCAACAATGATGACATCAATAACAACAACAATAATTACAACAATAAAACAACAAGGGCAACAGAAGGGAATAAATAAATATTTAAAAAATGCTAAAAAATCCTTTTAAGAACTACTTGAAATTTTTTAAGTGTATCTTTTACTTATATGTTTATATGTTTCAAAAATCAACTGCTTTCCAGTACGCTTCCTTCTTCTCAGATAAGCACAAAACCATGCCTGACTTTCTCTGGTGTTTTCTAGATTCACTTCCCTTTCAGTGATGTAATACAATCAAAGACTCCACTTAAAATCATGCAAAAACGGATTGTATAAAGGTTTTTTTGTTGGTAATAATAACAATAACAACAATAATAACTACTTGGAAAGTTATGGTTGAGAAAATGGGTTCAATCAAAATGATTCCTTTGGAAGATGAGAGATGGCTCACTAGGTAGAGTACACACTTTACCAAATGTAAGAATCTGGTTTCAAACCCCAGGCCACCGCAAAGGAGTGATATGCACAAAGAAAGTTTTGTGAATGGTGGTGTGATACTGTCTTTCTGTTCCTCTCTGCTTCTCACTTTCTACCTGAATAAAAGGAAGAAAACAAACAAAAAAATACTCAGATGATATCTTTGACCAGTGATTTCTAGACCTATTATCTGATTTCTGTTTCATATCATATTCTGTGTCTCAAATCATTTGTTTTATTTGCAATATACAACTTTATACTATGCCTGTTGTAGGGAGATTTCATTGTTTTCAACCATCTAATGTTCACAGATTCACCATTTAATGTTTATAAATGCAAATAGAAAGTCCTAAATCACATTCATTCAACCTGTTGCAAACATGGAACTATACATATTTACGCTGAGCTGACTTCCCAATGTCAAAGGCAGAAAATGCCTGCTGCAATCTGCTTTCTACTGAGCTCGAGTTCATACTGTTTTGAGAACTCTCTGAAGTTGAAGTGGCTACTGTAGATTCTGACTCGTAAGAAGAATGGCTTCTCAGTTGTATGTGTGTGACCTGAAATAAGGCTCCCCCACTGAACAGAAGATACTGACATTTATGTTTCCTTCTAGATTGCAGTATCCAACATGCTGTTTGTCAGTAGCACCCTGTGGCTTCTTTTTTTGGAGGCAGTCATTTCATACGCTACCCATTTTCTCTTACCCATTCTAAAGTGCTGTTTAACTTTGTCTTAGATTAATATTTGCCCAGTCATTTATTAACCAAATTGAGCAGTGGATGCATTATTTCAGGTATGAACTAATATTTGCTAATACAATCATTTGCTATATTTTTGAGCTTAACCATGACATAGTTTATAACTTTCAGGCTTAAAGTAAAATAGGTCATCCTCATCTGCCCCCAG
Source organism: Erinaceus europaeus (assembly GCF_950295315.1). NCBI lineage: Eukaryota > Metazoa > Chordata > Mammalia > Eulipotyphla > Erinaceidae > Erinaceus > Erinaceus europaeus. The sequence continues at coordinate 149,396,325 of NC_080163.1, forward strand.
TCCCATGATGGAAAAAAGGTTTAGTCATCATTAAATAAGAGATGCCAATCACAAAACAATGATTCTAAATGGAAATTCATCAAAGAATAACAAATATATAGTTAATGAGTTATATCTAGAATCTTAGAAAAATAGAGTATCAAGGATATCAAAGATTAATCACTAGTAATTCTGTGTTGAAATTGCTGGAGAATAATATCACTATTGGCTGAACTATGTAATGCCCTTAACGAAAAGCTTGTCAGGACTAATATAATCAAGTACAAAATTGATACAGGGAAACATGACCCTACATCTCAAACACCACACTGGGCCTCTCCCATCCAAAGAAAGGTAATTAATTAGTTTCAGTTTGAGACTGTCTGCCAGTCTGTAATTAACAACTTGTGCACCTACTATATTCTAACCCTCCACTGTGGTAATGATATAGAGGTGATCTAATGAAGGCAAATTGCACACACACACTTCTTGGTTATTTCTCATTACACTTCAAACTCTCCAAAATGCCCATCTAACCCACCTTCCTTAACACACTTTAAATGGAATCTAAAAATAATTGAAGCTTCAAATACCTATTCCACCTCTTTCTTGATAGAACTATTCTACTTCATAACTTGAGTTGCAACTCAAAGTGAGTTTCATTTTGGTTTATTAATGCAAGACATATTAAAATTAAAAAATACAGGGAAGCCAGGTGGTGGTGCATCTGATTAAGGGCACACAGTATGAAGCTTATGGACCCATGGAGGAATTCAGGTTCGAAACCACTCCCTCCTCAGCTCTCCACAGGCGGGGGTTGGGGGGGTGGCAAGTCCCGCTTCACAAATAGCAAAGCAGATCTGCAGGTGACTCTCTCACTTTTCCTCTCTATCTCTCCCTTCTCTCTCAATTTCTCTGTCCTTTCCAATGAAATGAAACAAAATAAATAAATAAGTCTTCCAATAGCAGTGGATTCATAGGCACCAAGCCCAAGCAATAACCCTAGAGACAAAATAAATAAATGAAGAAGAAGAAGGGGAAGGAAAAGAAGAAAACACATATGCCATGTGTTCCTGTTTTTAACTTGTATATGAGAGATAATATTTATAAATATAAAATAAATATATTTCACACACTTATGTTCTTCTAGATTGTAGACTTGGATCTCTGTAATGCAGTAAACTTAATAAAAATAAATGAGTAATGTGCCCAGGGAGGTGGTGCAATGGATAAGATATTAGATTCTCAAAAACGAGGTCTTTGATATCAATCCCTGGCAGCACATGTGCCAGACTGATGATATGTTTCTCTCTTAAATAATTAAATAAATAACTTTAAGAATTAATTGGATAAGTGGAAAAATTGGCTAAATGTGGCATATATATAGCAGGCAGTTAGAATTAATTCAGAACTTGACTTTTCTACCTCTTAGTAATGTAATTTGGGGTACACTGCATAGTTTCTCAGTCATTTTCTTATTTTTCCCATGGAAATTTGTCACCTGGTAATACTATTGAGTTTGTGTAGATGCGTATTAAGTATAAACATATGAATGTACATTTCATCAATGAAGATATACACAGAGAAAATAAGTATCCACAATATGTTCAGGGAAGCAGGAAAATGAGTGGTTTTTGTACAAGGTGAGAACTAAAGAAGCAGAAAAATGAACATTTTTTCTGTAAATTTTACAAGTAAAACTGCAAAGCTTACAGGAAGGTCATTTAATAATCTCAAGTTCCCAATATTCTATGCACAGCAGTTTCTTTTAAAGGGTCTGAGACTAGACTAAGAAATGTTTACTTGTTTATTTCAGTTACACTTTTAATTAGTATTGACATTATTGCTTAAATGGACTCAGATTTCCTAAGGAAAAGAAAATTGACATGCCTGTCATCATATGTATTAGCCTGATATACCTAACACTTGTTCTTTTAATGTAAAATAATACAAGTACTATGTTCTTTAAACAGCATTACTGTAGTCTCAACAAACCACTGTTGGTATAGTTTTATTTGGGAGAAAATTTGAAGGAACTATTGGATAACTAAAAATGCTTAGCTTTGTAAATGAACATTGTGATCCATAAAGCGATATATATGGTGCTAAATTACTAGTACATTATCATTTATTTGGCTGTAGATATGCAGAAGAAAAGTTGAGGTTGTCAGCAGAAGACTATGCATAGAGGAAAAAAGATAAATAAGAAACATTATTTTGTCATATTGAAGTATGAAACTTTAGGTAGTAGGAACTAATTTTATTGCTCTCCATTATTCTGACTATAATATTAATGCAGAGAGCAACTAACTTGGCAAAACATTTTTCTGTAAAAATATCCATTCATATATTACCTAGTGAACTCTTAGGAAGAGTTTGCTGTAAACTCACTATTATTTAATTAAATAGAACTTGTTCAAGATCATTTATTTTGAATTGAGACTTTTTTAATATTTATTTTCCCTTTTGTTGCCCTTGTTGTTTTTCATTGTTGTAGTTGTTATTGTTACTGATGTTGTTGTTCTTAGGAAATGGAGAGAGGAGGGGGAAGGAAGAGAGAGGGAGAGAAAGATAGACACATGCAGACCTGCTTAACCATCTGTGAAGGGACTCCCCTGCAGGTGGGGAACCAGGGTCTCCAACCAGGATCCTTATGCAGGTCCTTGCACTTTGCACCAAGTGCACTTAATCCACTTTGCTACCGCCCGACTCCCTGAATTGAGACTTTTTTAAGTGGTCTATATCAACCCAAGACTTAGATCTTCCTACATTTAAAGTCATTCACATTATTGTACACTCTGTTATAATAATAAAAACCCCTCTGATTTCAGGATCTTTTATATTCACTCTTTCTTCAATTAGAGAAGATAGTGTCTTTTAAAATAGTATAATGACAGGCTAAGAAATCTTTAACACAGTTACATTAGAACTGTATTGAACTGCTTGAAAAAACATATTATTATTTATTTTTTTAATTATTTATTGATGAGAAGTAGAAAGAAATTGAGAAGGAAAGGAGAGGGAGAGAGAATGGGACATATTGTAGTATTACTTCACTGCTTGTATAGCTTCCCCTTCACAGGTGGGGGCCTGGGGCTTAAACCTGGCTTTTTGTGCATTGTATGTGCACTTAATTATACTAAAGAAGAGGAGCAAAGCCTCTAATCACCTGTAACCCAAACTGGGAAATGAGTGGTTAGTTGTCTTGGCTTGAGGTTTCAGGTCAGAATAACCTTAAAGCATTATCAGAAGTCACGAGAACAGAAGTTGTTATAGTCAGTTTTTTTTTCTTCCTAGAGCTTCACACCCAATAAATTCTGTATAATCCTGAAGATCGTTTTCTCCTCTAGTACAGGGATACAGACAGGGAAAAGAGAGGTAGAGAGAAAAGGGGAGAGCGAGAGAGAGTGAGAGAGCGAGAGAGCGAGAGAGCGAGAGAGAGAGAGAGATGGAGAGAGAAAAGGAAAGGGAAGGGAAGGGGAGGGAAGGGGAGGGAAGGGGAGAGGAGAGGAGAGAGAGAGAGGAGAGGAGAGGAGAGGAGAGGAGAGGAGAGAGAGAGAGGAGAGGAGAGGAGAGGAGAGGAGAGGAGAGGAGAGGAGAGGAGAGGAGAGGAGAGGAGAGGAGAGGAGAGGAGAGGAGAGGAGAGGAGAGGAGAGAAGGAACAGCTTTGCCCCATCTCTAATGAAGCTTCCACTTTGCATATTGCTCCCATGTGGTGGTAAGGAACTCAACTCCAAGTCCTCATTCATAATGAATTGTTCACTCTAAAGGGTGACTTATACGTATCTCCTACCCTTTTCCACAGTTTTAAAAGAACGAAATATTAATAGAATTTTAGGAAATGAGCATTGTGAAATCTATGTTTAATTCAATAAATTGATGTTATATGAATCTATGATACAGAAAACTGGATATGTAAGAATCTTAGAATATTAAACAGAGCTGAATTTCTGGATTGTACAATCTTTTAAAAATTTCATCTAGAGGGAGTCGGGCTGTAGCGCAGCGGGTTAAGCGCAGGTGGCGCAAAGCACAAGGACCGGCATGAGGATCCCGGTTCGAACCCCGGCTCCCCACCTACAGGGGAGTCGCTTCACAGGCGGTGAAGCAGGTCTGCAGGTGTCTATCTTTCTCTCCTCCTCTCTGTCTTCCCCTCCTCTCTCCATTTCTCTCTGTCCTATCCAACAACGACAACAACAATAATAACTACAACAATAAAAAAAAAACAACAAGGGCAACAAAAGGGAATAAAATAATAAAAATAAAATAAATATTTTAAAAAAAGATCTTTAAAAAATTTCATCTAGAATTCAGTAGAGATAAAATGAGAATAACTGAATGACATCTAGAATTGTATTCTAGGGACTGAGGAAATAGCTAATGGTTATGCAAAAGACTCACGTCTGAGGCTCCTAGATCCTAAATTCATTCACCAGTACCACCATACGCCAATGCTGAGACACCTTTATCTCCATCTCTCCATCTCTCTCCCTTTCTGTAGGAAAAATAAAAAGTACAAAAGAATTTTATTCTGAGACTGGCTGGTGGTTCAACTCATAATGCATGTAAGTTAACATGCAAGAATTCCTGGTGCAAGCCTTAGTCCTCACCTGCAGGGAAAAGCTTCATGAACAGTAGAGCTGGAGTGCAGGCATTTCTCCTCTCTGTCTCTCTTTCTATGCATTTTAACCTCAATCAAAAAAGAAGAAAGAGGAGAAGGAGAAGGAGGTGGAGAAAGAGAAGATGGAGGAGGAGGTGAAGAGCCTCTGACAGAAGTGGAGTTTTGCAGGTACCAAACTCCAGTGATAACTCTGGTGGCAAAAAAAAAAAAATTAACTTCAGCACTCTAGCCTATATATCACTCTCCACACTGCAAGAATTAAATTCTCAATATAAATTCATAATTATAGGGGCTGGGCAGTGGTGCACCTGGTTAAGTACAAATGTACAAGGACTCAGTGTCAATTTTTTTTTGAATTTTTTTGTGGTAAGGTTGAAACTATCTACAAATTATTTGACATTCCTCCATTATGGGGTGGTATCCATTTCTTTTCCTAGTGACTATAGATAAGCCCATGATTCTTTTGAACAATGAAATACAGGAAAGTCAGTTTTGCACTGAGCCTTTATAATGATGAATTATTTCCCCTTGTTGATCAGAAGTCTTGAACTTCCATCTAAGGAAGCCAAGTACTATGGTGAAGAACCCATTTAGAAGAACTCTTAGATTATATCAAGAAAGTGACCTGGTAGAAGCCAGTTTTCACATCAACTCTGTCAGGGCACTAACCTGAACGGACCTGCCAGATGAGACTAGTCACTAACTGAGTATCACCATGTGACTGCTCTGTGTCACATGGAAATAAAGTATCACCCAGCTGGGTTGTAGGAATAGTAAAACTCCAAATCATAAAATGTCATTTTAAATGACTGGGTTTTTTTTTGTTTGTTTGTTTATTCTTTCCAGAGCACGGCTCAACTCTGGCTTATGGTGGTGCAGGGGATTGAACCTGGGACTTTAGAGCCTCAGGTATGAGACTCTTTTTGCATACCCATTATGATATCCACCCTTGCCCTACATTTTTTCCTTTTTCAATGTTATTTTTATTTATTCATTTGGATAGAGACAGAGATAAATTGAGAGGGGGGAAACACACACACACACACAGAGAGAGAGAGAGAGAGAGAGAGAGAGAGAGAGAGACCTGACGAACCATTTCACCACTTGTGAAGCTTCTTCTCCCCTGCAAATAGGAACTGGTGGGGGGGGGACTTGAACTTGGGTCTTTGTGAACTATAATGTATGTACTTAATCAGGTGTTCCACCTAACACCTAGCACTTAAATAACTGGTTTTGAGTCATAATATCTTGAGGTGGTTTTTAATGGCAACAAATAGATTCTTGGAGTAGAAATGATTGGCAGAGAATTTTCCAAAGTGAACAGAACATGAAATCTTAACAAGATGAGCACAGCAGTTCACCAGAATAGTGTGTTGCTTTGCTATCTACAAGACTCAGGTTTGAGTCTGGATCCTACTTCATTGAAGAAAGCTTCAGTACTATGGTTGCTTTCCCTCTGTTTCTTTGAATCTACTTAAAAAACAAACAAACAAAAAACATTAAGTTGTTCAAGAGCTGGTACATACAGTGGTTGGAGGTTGGAGCATTGTACTTGTAAGCACAATGTCACCCCAATTCAATTGCTAGCATCACATATGTCAAAATTGTGTTCTATTTATCTCTCTCTCTCATTAACAAAACGTATTTTTAAAATAAAAATCACAAGGTTTACTCCCCAATACTACCAACAATCATTGCTGAGAAGTACTCTGGTAATGCCCCCCCAAAAAATCACATTAAATTTTAAGTTAGAGAATAAAATCTATCTGGACTGTTGTGGACAGCAAAATATAAGAGAAAAGTGATGTCTTCAATAAAGCAAAAGTAAAGCATAGATTATACACACACAATGCTAAAACTAAAAGCAGATTTTTTAACAGCAACTAAAGAAATAAGGAGATACTGAAATACTACCTTTATACTAATGTTTATAGCAGTCAACCTGCAATTCTATTCATCACTGATAGTTCCATAGGAATAAGAACAAAACATTTGCCACTAACAAAGCATGTTCAAATGAACCTCGCAGTTGTATCTCCTAAAGATATCTTTTAGCAGAAAGGAAATTAAACTTAGAAGACAACCAGAATGTATGAACCAGTACCATGCATATAAAAATAAAAACCAGTAAAACACAAAAACTAAAAAAATTGACAAAAAAAAAAAGAAATTGACAAAATGACTTTTTCTTTTGTTTTCAGACATCACTACTAGTGAGTATTTATGTATGGTAATTATTATTATTAATTATTTTATGACACTTTCAGCATGACAGAAATCATACTTTGTCTCATTTAAGTCTCTCAGCAACAAGTGAAATGTTGAATACGTTTAGTATCCACATACAGTACAAAAGAAAATAAGGATTAAATTACTTGTAATTTGAAAAACTAATAAATGTAGAAACAGGAGTTTGAAATGATACTCTAGCAAAAGCAGTGAGCAGATTGCCTACACTACGTAGTCTCATATATTATTTTAGGTGTTTTGTTTCTTGAATTTGTTTCTTTATTGCAACTGACATGGCTCATTTGTTTCCCTTCTCCCACATTCAATATCTCACCCATTTCCATTTGTATCATGTACCACTGACACCATAGCAAACACTGTTCACTCTGCAGAGAATTACCAGTCACTGGAACAAGGTTCCCCATAATAATGATGTCAACTTATAATCACCCTATATAAGAATGCTATGGAGATAGTTATAGTTAGCTATGTCTGAAGTCAGAGATGTGAACTACTATGGATTTAGTATGGAAAGTATTGCTGTTCACATTTTTTAAGTAAAGAAAAATTATTCTCAGACAGGCTATGTAATCAAATCAAAATGATAGAGCTATTAAAGAAACAGAAGAAATTTAAAATAATGTCTTATGTCTCTGAAGATAATACATCTACCAGCTATGTTGACTCTCCTAGCATAAAGGAATCTATTATGTGTCTGATATGGGAATTTGTTGCCATAAATGATTTGTGGTAAGCCCTATTAGAATGACACGATGTATCCAAGTAAAACAATTCCAAATGACAGTAGCCAACATTTATTTATTGACCACTTAGAGTTTTCTGTTCCATGAATGATTACTTTACAGAGATACTATAATTGACACATCTCTGGAATGTAAAGAAGATGTAACTTGTGCTACTTTCAACATCTATTTATGAGAAGGGGTATGGAATGTGTGAGGATTTTCAAACTACATATATCCCTTTACTGTTTTTATCTATTTTATTTTATTGTTACCATGGTAATCACTAGGGCTGGGTGCCAGCACAACAAATCCACTGCTACCAGTGATCTCATTTTCTTTCTTTTTTTTTTTTATGTGTTCCTCTGTTGTATATGATAAACAAAGAGATATTAAGAGGGGATAAAAGAGGACAGAGAGGGAGAGAAAGACACTTGGATCACTGTTTCACCTGTGCATTTGGGGACCAAGAGCTTGAACCCAGATTCTTGCTTCTGGCAATGTATGTGCTCAGCCTAGTGCACCAGTGCTAGATATAGAGAAGAATGGGACATTTGCCAGGCAGTAGTGCACATGGTTAAGGGTACACATTCCTGTGTACAAGGACCCAGGTTAAGCTCTTGGTCCTCATTTTCAAGGGGAAAGCTTCACAAGTGGTAAAGCAGTGCTGCAGGTGTCTCTTTTCCATTCCCTCTCATTTTTTCTCTGTGTCTATCCAATAATAAATAAATATTGTTTTTTAAAGAATGGAACATTTTGTCAAACTAATAAAAGTTGATTATTGTAGTGATGTCAAAGGGTGTCAAAGTGGTGGATGGGAAGAAACCCAAAAGTTGAAGCTAGGAGAAAGGTTTAAATCTAACTATCTCTTTGACTCATCACTCCACTACCCATTGTAAGTTTTATTTACTTGTTAGTTGTATGAAATAACACCTACATTTAAGTAACACATTAGACTTAAAATATTACATGAATATCTTATTCACTGAAATATGTTATATTGTGTGACAAAGGAACATAGTAAAGAAAATAAACGTGGGGAGTCGGGCGGTAGCACAGCCAGTTAAGTGCGCAAAGCACCAGGACTGGCTGAAGGATCTCGGTTTGAGCCCCCAGCTCCCCACCTGCAGGGGGGTCGCTTCACAGGAGGTGAAGCAGGTCTACAGGTGTCTTTCTCTTCCCCTCTCTGTCTTATCCAACAATGACGACATCAACAACAACAATAAAAAAACAACAAGAGCAACAAAAGGGAAAATAAATAAATATAAAAAATTAAAAAAAAAAAAAGAAAAAAATGTGGGCATTAAAGCTGTCTATTTAAGAACTGAGTATTTACTTCCACAAAAGAAGAGGAAAATGTACTTATTAAATTTTACCATACTGATTTTTTTCCTATTAATTTTAATTAGATTCTATTAAATATTCAAGGATACCTTTTAATGGCTACTAGATTTAATTTAGATGCATTATTAATTATAGAGGAAATTTCCCTTGGTTAGATGTGCTATCCTTTGAGGAATTTTGCTTTAAGCATTGTCCTACTAGGGAATCCCGAAGTATCTCCTCATGAAAGAAAGTAAAAAACTGTAAGTATTGTATACAGAGCACAGGTATTTCTCTCCATAAGAGATTTGTTCTGAATACTGCTACACTGGTAAGAATAAAAAGTTCAATGAATCAAACATCTGGAGCCATACGTTAAGAGTTATTACAAGCTTGAATTTTACACAAGTCACTGAAACAAAAATGATCTCTTCAGATAACTAAAGAATATTCTTTCCCAATCATATCAACAGTTTATGTGTTGTTTCTTTTTGACACTTTAAGAACAATCCTATTAGCGCTGGCAAAAGAGTTCACTTGGATACTGTGTTCTTTTGCCTCGTGCTCAATCGAGTTTTCAAATCAGGACCCCCACAACATTAAAGGAAGTTTCAATGATGTTGTCTGTCTATCATCTATCTATCTACCTAATATATATATCAAAGGAAAGAACAGACCTTTTAAATAGGTAACTACTTCATTAAAGATAATACATTTACATGTAAAATGATTAAGGGAGACTAAAATCTAAAAATCCCATCCCATATATAAAGAGAGTGCTTAAAAACTGACTTAACACTCTGACTAATGCTAGGTTAAAAGTGTTCTGCTTGAAATTTTATTCATTTATATTTTACTTATGTATTTTTCATAAAACATGCACAATTGATATATCAAAAATACTGATGTATCAGATTCCTGAAGAAAATGGTAAACATACTTTAGTGAGTGGGACAAAGAGAGAGAGAGAGAGGGAGAGAAATGGGGGTTAATACATTCCTAGTACCTGTACAAGAGAGCAGTTTGAAATGGCTTATCTTTAGAAGCTATAAGAATAACTTAAAGCTCAAAGGAAAATAAAAATAAAAATTAAAAAAAATCTGTGCTAAGTAGCTAGAAGTATGACCACAAATCTGTGTAACGATAGATAATGGTGGGATTTTCATGCTAAATGAAGTTTGTAATTTCTTCAGAAATTTATAAAGAGCTATTAAAATTATAACTATATATGTTGATGGATGTTAACTAGACTCATTATGGTGATGATCACTTCGCAATATGTACAACTCATATTGTACACCTGAAACTAATATCAATTAAACCTCAGTTAAAAATAAAGAACAGGGAGTCGGGCGGTAGCACAGCAGGTTGAGCACACATGGCGCAAAGCTCAAGGATTGGCATAAGGATCCCGTTTCCAATCCCCTGCTCCCCACCTGCAGGGGAGTCGCTTCACAAGCAGTAAAGCAGGCCTGCAGGTGTCTGTCTTTCTCTCCTTCTCTCTGTCTTCCCTTCCTCTCTCCATTTCTCTGTCCTATCCAACAATGATGACAATAATAATAACTACAACAATAAAAAGGGCAACAAAAGAGAATAAATAAATAAATATTAAAAATGATAACAAAAAATAAAGAAAAATTTGCAACTGAGGAAATAGCTCAACTGGTAGAGCATTTATATGCTTGAAAAGATACATGGAACAAAGTCATGTGGGGAGCAGTATGGAACTTTCATGCTATCTCTAAACACACCACAAAAAGAGAAAAAAATGTTATAACATATACATGTATGTGTGTAATATATTTTTACCTTTGCCTGCTTCTATTTTATAAAAGTTTGATAAATATTAGCTGCAAATCATTCTCATGTTATTTACAGTAAAAGGGAAGATTAGTAGTACAAAGTAGCCTAAGGGGGCTGGGTGGTGGCGCACCTGGTTGAGCACACGTTACAGTGCACAAGGACTGGTATTCCAGCTGCAGTCTCCACCTTCATAGGGAAAGCTTCAAGAGTGGTGAAGCAGGGCTGAAAATGTCTGTCTGTCTCTCTTCCTCTCTATCTCCCCCTTCCTTCTCAGTTTCTGACTGTCTGGATCCAATTAATGAATGAATTAATTTTAAGTACTTATGTATAATCACAGGTGCATATTTAAAGTTGCTTAGAAACCTATGGAAAAGAAATGACAGACAGACATGGAAAGGAGGAGAAAAAGGAAAATTTAAATTAGAATGTTATCTTTGGCCTCTTTAACCATCTTATTTTTAAAATGAACTAGTTGCATTAAATGATGCCTGATCTTAATTATTTGAACTCATGTAAAATGTTTTTGACAAAGGGAAATAAATATTTTCAAGTTCCATTTGTGGAAATTATTTATCTACTCAATATATGTATTTAATTTAACTTCAGCTGATTTGAGGCATCCAACACTCCATTGGGAGACACTTGGCTTTTCTCATAAATGTGTAATTTTCAGCTCGAAGAAGCACTTGCACCTTCAGGGAACAATATATTCTCTTCTCCCAGTAGTTCCTTATTTTATTTACCCTGTCAAGTTGCCAACAAGAACATTTTCTCATACTGTATCAGGCATAAATGAAGTTCAAGCATTCAGTTAGCCAACTTTAGAAGGAAATTAGAAAATACTCTCTTGCAAAATAATTAATAGTAGGTTTTACTGATTCATAAGACACTTGTTTGGGATTATCAATCAAATTAGCTCCTAGAATAAAGAGTGATTATTTCTGAAATAATATGAATTTCAAAAGGTTTTCTTTCTGATTTTGATATCTCTGCAAAGTGTTGGAAGAAAGGAGTCTAAACCTTGCTGGAGTCTAAACCTTGCCACATTCGTTGATTAATTGTTTCATTTTGTAGTAACCTAAGCATGAAAGAGTAAAAGTGCTTTATTTATTATTGGTCATTTAGGGAGCTACTTAAAACTGAATATGGAAGGTTCTGATTCTTGAGATTGTTATTTGTTAAAAATGCTTCATAAATGAAGCTATCAGAAATGTTCTTTCTAAATGACTATTGAATAGAAACTAGTGGCATTTTTCCAATAAAATAATTTCTTCCTAATTTATAATGGGTTTAGCTAGAGAAAAAAAATCCTATTTCAGTGCTATTTTTCCCTTTGCTCATTTATGCTCAAAGTATATTGTATGTAGAAATATTACACCATGGACCTGGTAATAGTTCTGCTGTAGACAATTTCCAACTGACTGAATTTCTATTACTGTGGATAACCTTCAACTCAGGCACAGCATTCACAATTTATAAAGAATATTGAAAAAAGAGGTTTTCCTGATAAATCCAGAACTCTCTATGAAGTATGGATGGACCGCATACCTTTGGAAGTGAACGTGAAATTCTTTTGAGAATGATTCTTATGGGAAGGATTTCTAGATTGTCACTTACCCTGAAAGTTTCCTGACTGCACTATTATTTTTTTTTTCCTAAGCATCATATGCTTGCAAAGACATGTCTCTGATCTTTTCCCTGGGGCATGGAGAATCAGTCTTAGTTTAAGTAGAAGACACTGAAATAAGAAATCTATATTAGTGTGAGATCCTGTCAAAGACTAAATGCTCATTAGTTTTGTTAACCTGGATAAGGCAGACCAGAAATTGATTCAAGGACTCTGGCTCAGTGAGGAAGCATTAAAAAGAGAATAAAATTAAGCAGATAGTACAGAGTATCTCAGCACTGGGCATAGCAGATCTGGGTTTTGTTGTCTCACTAGTAGTGTACTGTGTAAACTTTACCGAGTACATTACCTCAGCTTTATATCTTTTTTTTGGGGGGGGGATTTTATAAAGTGATTTATGGTCATGAATAAAACACAGAGATAATGTATGGTGCTTGCATGTAAGAAGCTTCCAGTTCAATAAGAGTCAGAGCTATGCTGAGCTCTGGTCTAAAAATTAAAACAACAGCAACAAAAAACGAATATTACCCTTAAAAAGTGATTTAAACATGACTTAAGCATGATTCATAACACTTCTCTCAACTCAAGTTTGTCAGTATGAAGAAAGAGCAAGATAAGTGAGCGTACAATAAAACAGTTTTATGAATACTGAGCTGAAAGTGTATGTTCTTGAACTTCTTTCCCATCCCACCATCATATACAGATATAGCAGCATATACATATATCTGTATCCACCCAGAAAAGGAAAGAAAATAGTCACTAGATCTATTTATTGTCTTCTTAAACCCTAAGATAGCAGGAACCTCCCACTTCCACTATAGAGCCTATATTTCCCCCAGTCCTGGAACCTTTAGGGTGGGGCTCACTTTCCTGCATGCTTCTCTCAATTCATACCAAATGATATTGCATCCGCTGATCCCAAACTAATCAACGCAATGAGTACCACCTCAGCATGCTTCACTTCAGACTGTGTCCAGAGGCATCAGGCATGAAATGTCAACCCTTCAGCCTCTTTATTTGGGTGAGATCTTTCCTTTCATAGGATTCTCTAGTTGCATTCCAGGAGGTTCACTTCCTAACAAAATCCCAAAACCTAGATATAGACCAGGTCCTATGAGATAGAGCATATGTTCACATGTACCCATAAATTAGGGCAAAATATATACCTGAAAGCAAAAGTACACAATAGTCTGCAGTGAGTCAGTATCAAGTTCATAATGAAATAGTGTCTACTTAGACTTAGATACCCTCCTCACCTACTTCCTATTATACTTCCCTCAGTCACTGCAAAGCTAACCCTATCAAAGCAAGGACTGCAAAAGCTGAATAAGGGCAAGAGACTGGCATACTTTAAAGATGACTCTTTAATCACTCTCAGGCCACCCCATCGCTGTGGCCCTAATCAGAGACTCCTGAGATTCCCAAACAGACATGATGAGCCTAGACCTCGAATAAATCCCTCTCTCTATTGTTACCAGTCATTTCTATCAGGAACAACACAAAATGTCAAGATCTGACAGAATCATATTGTATCCAAATTCACATTGAGTTAGCTTTGGCTGGAAGTTTCCTCCATCTATATATGCATGTATCCATCCATCCATCTATCCTGCACCAAAACAGTATACTATGTGCCTACCATCGTCAGGCTCTGTGCAAATTCTAGCAATACACTGGGCAAAAAGACAGGTCTATACCTTCTTCACTGAACTGAGTGTAAATCAGGGGACATACTATACACACACAATTAGTTACACTAGTGAAAAGTATTTATTTTATTTTATTAATCCTTTTATTAAGAGGTTTAATGGTTTATAATATAGTCAGTGAGCTATAAGTCTGATTTCTCATACCCCCATGATATATATCTGCAAAAAACCCCCACCCTCCAATTTAAATTCCTTCTCTACCAACATGCACCAGAACACCAATGCCCCCTCCCCACATCTAGTCCCCTACTTTCTCCAGAATTCTTTACTTCAGTAAAATACAATGTACAATCAGCTGTATTTCTCTTCATATAAGAATAGATCTCTTATGCCCACATAAACAAGCCTCTTTACTCAAAGGAAACTAGAGAGGAAAGTTGATTTAAAAGTCTAGAGTGCAATTCATTATTTAATGTTCAAGTATTTAATCTATTTGCAAGATCATATTGTCACCACAACACACATAGCACTGACTCTCCATGTCTTTTATTACTTCCAAAACTGTCTTGGGAAGGGTTTCACCCTTGTGAAGTCAAAAAGAAGAACAGTAGCCTTTAATATCAATTTGGTATTCCAAATACACCAAGATAATGAAGAACAATAGCAACTAAATCCTGAAGGAACTAACAGAATCAGCCTTTATTTGGCAGAGAATGGCAAGCAATTATGAAACTATCAAGACTTCAAAGCCATAAATTTAATTAAAAGTAAAGATGGGTGAGTATGGAAATACTAATTAGAAAACTTGAGTTTTGCTTCAAATGGAATTATATAATTATGATACAAAGACCTCTTTCTGGATTATAGAGACCAGCGCTAGTATGTCTGAGGCAGAGAGTATTCTGGAATGCAGGACTAATTTTTAAAAATCATTTTATTCTTTAATGAGAAAGAGAGGTACACACAGAGAGAAAGATAGATAGATAGAGAGAGAGAGAGAGAGAGAGAGAGAGAGAGAGAACAGAGCGCTGTTCAGCTCTGGCTTATGGTGGTGCCAAATGTTGGACCTGGATCTTTGGAGCCTCAGGTATGAAGTCTTTTACATAACCATTATGCTATCTATCCATCCCAAGACTTGAATTTTTAAACTGGTGAAGTCTTGGGAAATTCAAGGAGAACGGTTCTGCATATCAGCTATAAAGTAACAAATAAGCAATACTCCTATTATATAAGTCAAAATTTCTCTCATCTGTACCCTATAAACAAGTCAAAAAATCATGATAACATGCTCTTGGGGAAAGAGTACTTTAGATTCTACTAATCAGTCAAATTAGTTATATTCTTAGTTGGCCTGACTTTACCCAAACCAGTACTGAGACATAGTTCTAGGTAACCACCATAAATAGAAATATTTATTTTCACCTTTGTAAAGCCTATACTTCACATAATCAAGTGACTAGTGAAATATAAGTATGTAAGTATAGAAGTATATAAATAAATGCCTTGCGGGGCTGGAAGGTGGCATACCTGGTTGAGCATATATATTACAATGCACAAGGACCCAGGTTCAAGCTCCCATCCCCACCTGTAGGGGGAAAGCTTTGCAAGTGGTGTAGCAGTGCTGTAGGTGTCTCTATCTCTCTCCCTATCTTCCCTTACCCTCTTGATTTCTGGCCATCTCTATCCAATAAATAAAGATAATAAAAATATAGATAAATCTCTCTCTCATATATATGCTATCCTACTGCATGCTTTCACAGGCACTGCAGTCTAGAACTATTTTATTTTAGTTCTATTTTCCAGTTTTCTTCATCTAGTCATCTCAGCTAGAATATGTTAACTGTAGTTAGTCTTTCTAAGCTTCAGTTTCTTCAGCTGTAAAAAAGTTTGATTACTCTAAGAGAAAAATCTCTTCTATTTAGGATAGCATTTGGTAAATGAAGATAAGAATGCAAATTAAGTTGTCATCTAAGTGTGATACACAGATGTAGAGAGTGTATAGTTTAATTTTTTTATATATAAAATGAAAACACTGATGAAAACCATAGGATAAGAGAGGTACAAGTCCTACCACAAGAACCCCATATCCCATCCCCTCCCCTGGTAGCTTCCCTATTCTTTAAACCTCTGGGAGTATGGACTCAGGGTCATTATGGGGTGCAGAAGGTGTAAGGTCTGGTTTCTGTTATTGCTTCCCCACTGGTTTAATTTTTGATAAAATTCGATTCACTAATACAGTTAGATAATAGATAATACAGTTAAACTACTGTGCTTGGCATGTAAAAAGAACTGCATATATGCAATAACCTAAGTTTATAGACATGCATGCATCTGTAAAAACACCATAACCATAAGGTCATGGACACATCAGTGCTCAATATTTCAGTCCACTTCAGTTATCACATCAGTATTAACATCTGTTCCACATTATAATGCAACATATAATAATACCATACATTTCTATATTGCTACTATTAAATATTATTATTTTGTTTATGACATGAACTTTTCAGGATATTTACTCTCAAAAGATAATATTAAGTATAAAATATATTATTTGGGGGGGGCAGGCAGTGGTGCACCAGGTTAAGTGCACATAGTGCAAAGCATAAGGATCCCAGTTCGAACCCTTGGCTCCCCACCTGCAGGGGTTTGTTTCATAAGCAGTGAAGCAGGTCTGCAAGTGTCTTTCTCTTCCCCTCTCTATTTCTCCCTCCAGTTTCTCTCTATCCTATCCAATGAAAAATACATGTCCACTAGGGGCAGTGGATTCATAGTGCAGACACTGAGCCCCAGTGATAATCGTGAAGGTAATAAAATAAAATAAATATATTAACTATTATAGGCACTAAAGTATATAATAAGGTTCTAGATTTATTTATCTTGCATAATTGAAACTTTGTAACTTTGTCCATTTGACTCTCCCCTTAGACCCATGGCAAAAACTTGTATTTCCTGCTGCTCTTAGTTTGCCTATGATAGACCTCATAAACAAATGAGGTCATAGAATGGTTGTCTTCCAGTTTTTTACTTATTTCACTTAAAATAATGTCTATTCATATGGTCAAAAATGGAAATTTTTCCCTTATTTCTTCCCACTGAATGCATTAACTGAGTTTTCCTTATTAATTCATCAGTTCATGGCCACTTAGAATGTTTCTATATTGTGTCTATTGTGAATAATGCTGAAATTAATAAAGGCATTCAAATATCTTTACAGTTTCTCATTTTAAGTCCTCTAGACAAATAATCAGAAATGGGATTGCTAGAACAAATGATATTCTTTTTCAAGATTTTAAGTAATATCCATATACCATATATAACTTCCTCAGCAATAATGGACCAGGGTACTCAACTGTAAGAAATAAAGGCTTTCTCTTTTGCTGTGACTTGAAAGGAAGTTGAAGGAATTGTATTATGTGAATTAAACCAGAAGGAAAAAAACAAATAGCTGCTAATCTCACTCAGAGGTGTGGTTAACAGAACAAAGAAAAGAAAAATACAGTTTAAACTCAGTTGAATATGATCTAATTTCAACAGATTCAAGAACTAAAGAAGGGAAGCTAGAGAGTTCTGAAAAGATTGGGTGGGTTTCTGTGTTCTGTTGTTAAAGGAAAAGGACAAATTGGCAGATGATGTAGTATCCTGACACATACTGCAAGGAGCCGATGAGTATAAAATACTCAGATATAGTTATTTTCTATATCACTTGTACTTTAACTTGTTCCAAGAAGACAAAAGTGTTGATTGGTGAACAGAATTACTTCTAGAACTTTCAAAATATAAGAATAAAACAGAATATCTCATGCAAGAGGTTTCCATCACTTAAATATTTAAAGCAAAAGTGTATTGCTTGTGAATACTTGAGTGTACTGTGTGAAAATGCTCCCCTCCCCCTTAATTTTATTGGGGGCGGTGTTGTTGTGACACAGTATACCAGCCAATGATAGGAAGCTGGACTCGGTACACGGCTGACATCAGCCTGGAGACAGAGTATGCATACAACAAACTGCACAAATGAAAAGGTATGGAACGGACCTAAGCACAGCCAAGGAGAAGTTCGGCCCTTTTGGCCCCTGCTTCTTCTCCTACTCAGATGGATCCCTGTTGAGGGTGCTCTGGGTGCTTCCCATGGCTGCCTCCCCTGGGAACTGAACGCCTATGGCTCAGCTAGCCGGTTGGGATGCATTGGATCAACCTTCTTGTGGTGCATCCCGTGGGCACCCATTCATTGGGGAAACTGACGATCCTTCCTAGCCGACTAAATCCACATGGATCTCAGTCACTTTCAAAGCCAGCATCAAGCAGCTCCTGAAAGCTTTCAACCTGACCTGTTGACTGGCTACGGAAGAAGGGCAAACGCTAGAAGAAGAAGAAGCTAGCCGGTAAACTCTAAGACTCCTAGATACAGCCATATGAGTAGCCTATACCTCTTTAGGTAATTGCTTATCTTGTGGATAACTTTTGTTAACTAATTCATGGGCTTATGAGACTGGTTTATTTACCCTTGCCTATAATTTCTTATTTTGTGGTACCTAAAATATTACGTCCCATACTACTGTACCACCATAATAAAACTGGTTGTTTAAACCCACACCCAGCTTCACCACAGCCAAATCCATTATGCCGCACGACAAAATCTTTTTTATTTTAATTACAACAGGTTTTTTTTTTAATGTTTTACAGTACAGTTGAGATGTGGGTATGATTTTTCTACCAAACACTCTCACCCCTCAAATCTAGATTCCAATCCCATCCTGCTCTACACTAGCTCCCTCCCTCCCCATTACGCTTATGTTTACAAGGTATATGTCAGAGAGTGCAAAGACAGGGTAGGTTAAAATAGGTTTTTGAAAAGAAATCTGTCATTTAATATAAAAGGAAAGTACTGAGTTAAATTAAATCAGATTTTTCAGTTGCAGGAGCTTATCAAAGCACTGCAAATCATAGTGTACATTCTTAAGCAATCATAGGGAGGATGGGTAAAAGAAGTGAAAGTATTAATAGTTCTAAGGTCTCAGGATAATTTTCCCTCTTGCTTAAAGCTAGTAAAGACAATGCTTTTGAGGCTGCAGAAAGAGTTCATCATGTGTCAGAGTACTGCTCTGAATTGTCTCTCTTCTTCTCTATTTATAAATAAATAAATCTTTAAAAACATTGCTATATTAGTATGCTATAGGAAACAAATTTAATAAACTATGGGAGATATAACCATATTTTTTTCTTTTTAGAATCTTTTTTTATATATATTTATTTAATTTATGAGATGGAAAGAGAAAGAAGAGAGCCCCTTTCCTTCATAGACAATAGCATGGATTGAACCTGAAGACTCACTCCCCCATATGTGGCAGACATAAACTCTATTGCTGAGCCACCTTCATGTTTGTTCAAGTTCAGAGAGATCTCCAAGTTCCTTCTGAATTCTGGTTCCTGACTACTCACTGCTGTACTTGGGAGATATAACCATACTGATGTTTCACAGAACAGGAGTATCTAGTGTCCTATGACTATATGGGATTATTCCAAAACTATAACATAGTGAGAGTAAAAATGCCTAAAATATGGTGACATTATCTAAATACATTTTCCCAGTTGGGAATGCCTAAGTAATTAAACTCACAGTGACCACTGGCAGTAAATTTAAGAGATCTTAGGATAACTTATTCACTTAACTGACAACAGTGATAAATATTACTTTTCTATATTTAACAGCTAAATGGACCTAGACCAGCCCATGACTTGCCTATTTTCAGATATATTCCTCACACTTTTCTGCTGTTATTTGGGTGGCAGGAAAGCTGACCTCTGTAGGATACTAGGTCCCCTGATTTTTGACTAGGTTCTATTAAAAGGACATGTTAGTGAAAAACTGAAGAACAAGAGGAAGAAGAGAACCAGGAATATCCTCATCGTTCTCTGCCTCAGATTGGGCCTATATAGCTTCAGAATTGTTTCAGTGGTTCTGATTCTTAAGATTAATTCTGTTTCTTCCTACTACGGTGGTAGAAACTCACTGCATTTACTCATTTCTGGTTTGTGCCAAAGTATTTTTTTGACTTTATAGTCATTCGATCATCTATTAATATATAACAAGTTTTCAATATTTGTTTTCTCCTGTGGCTGAAACACTTTTAGTAGTTTCTGTTTCCTAGTTGGTCTGTGGTTAATACAGAAATATATATATGTGTGTGTGTGTGTGTGTGTGTGTGTGTGTGTGTGTGTGTGTGTGTGTAATCAAAGGGCTAGGCCATGGCACACTTAGTAAAGATGACATGTTATCACACCAAGGACTAAGGTTCAAGTTCCCAATCCCCACCTACAGGGGGAAAATTCGCAAGTGGTGAATCAGTGTTCTCTTTCTCTCTCTCTCTCTTCCTTCCTCACTACCTTTTCCTTTCCTCTCAATTTCTCTCTGTCCCTATAAGAAAAAAGAAAGACAGAAAAAAGAAAGAAAGAAAGAAAGAAAGAAAGAAAGAAAGAAAGAGGAAGGAAGGAAGGAAGGAAGGAAGGAAGGAAGGAAGGAAGGAAGGAAGGAAGGAAGGAAGGAAGGGGCTACCAGGAATGGAGGATTTGTCATGCAGGCACCAAACCCCAGAAATAACCCTGGTGGCAGTAAAAATAAGTTTTAGTGTTAAAGACCATAATTAGTAATTATTTTATATTTGCTTTTTGTTACCACTGAAGCTTCATTACTTAGGGGGTGACTTTTTTGTTTTTTAAGAAACAGAGAGAGAAACAGAGAAGGACACCACATCAATGAAGTTTCTTCCAATGCAATAAGGACTGGGCTTGAATATATGGGTTGAGTACATGGCAATACAGCAGGCACACTATCCAGATGAGTTACTGTGCAGTCCCAAGGACCATGCTTACAGAAATTCAACTTTTGTTTTCTCTTAATGGGTCCTAGAGATGAAAAGCATCTGAGAGAATATTTAACCAGATAGCAGGATGCAACGTGTGGCAGGGAGAGGGGGAGAATTAGATGGACAATGGTTAAAGGATATAAGGAAATCTTATCCTTTCTTCAATAAGACCGTTGTGAATATTTACCTAATTACTTGTACTAGTCTTATGTTATAAAAATAGGTATTCTACAAATATACTAACTTGCCCTAAAACTGAATGAAAAGTCCAGGTAAGGATTAGTTTTTATTTTATTTTGTCCAACTTATTTTTCATGAGAGCCTTGCAGATTTACCAACAGCAAGTCCTGTTTCCTTTTTTTTTTTTCTTTCTTCCACACATTGGGAAATCATTTATGTACATTCGTTTGTTGTATCTTCCCATAAGCACTTTAAAAGTGGAAATATTAGGTAGAAGTTGAGTTTTAGGAAACTGAAATGGCTTGCCCACACCAACATAGTAAATAAGCATGCAAAATCAGACCTAAACACCAAATTAAGGTTTTTCCACAACATAACCCTGCTTCCTTTGATGATTAAATACTTAGTTGATATCAAAGTTACACAAAGAGTTTTAAGGAGTAAAATGGGGAGCCGGGCTGTAGCGCAGCGGGTTAAGCGCAGGTGGCACAAAGCACAAGGACCGGCATAAGGATCCCGGTTCGAACCCCAGCTCCCCACCTGCAGGGGAGTCGCTTCACAGGCGGTGAAGCAGGTCTGCAGGTGTCTATCTTTCTCTCCTCCTCTCTGTCTTCCCCTCCTCTCTCCATTTCTCTCTGTCCTATCCAACAACAATGACAACAATAATAACTACAACAATAAAACAACAAGGGCAACAAAAGGGAATAAATAAATAAAATAAGTATTTTAAAAAATAATAAAAAAATAAAATAAAAAAGGAGTAAAATGATGAGTTTAATTGTGGAGACATCAAATAAAAAGCAAATGTATGTGTCTTTTAGCAAAAGCTTTATCTACTGTCTGATCTACTCCTGATATAGTACTTATACCAATGCTCTTGTTTTTGTTTAAACAATGTCTTATATTATATTCCATGCCCATGAGACAGTATGAATATGAACATCTATAAAACTTTCCTCTAGCCTGCCACTTGTAATATGCCTTTCTCACAAATTATTTCACCCAAGCTACTCAATTAATATTGTAAATCTCATCATCATCCTCTCCAGAATAATTTCAGTGCACAAGCTTTGTCTGATGAGGGAAAGAAGAGACAAAAATCTTTAACAAATTCACATATGGGAGGGAAAAACCAATTAAAGATTATCTCTGAACCAGGACTGCCAATATGAAATGAGATGCATAACTAATCAGCCCAAGACATACAACAGGTGAAGTGATGAAAATGTGATTGTGAGAAATGTAACAACAGTCTGATGTGCATAATTCATTTTTCCCATGGAGCCCCTGCCCATCTGCTGTGGCTCAATTGAATATCAGAAAATGGAAGGAGGCCATCATTCATTAACTCACCAAACTCCTCCAGGGCCAGCGTTTCCTTCATTTTGTTTTTGTTCCTGCACCAAAGACTTGGAACCCCCTAATATTACTCTAAGTTTCTGAGCTTTTCAGGATCAGATTTAATCATCTTCTTTTCTAAAGGGAACAGAGGTGTGAAGTGCTTTATACAAAAAGGAAAGAAAATCTAATATTTGTTAAAGCTTGAAAGAGCTGCTTTCTCCTCTGCTATAATGGATTAAAACCAGGAAAACACAGGCTTACTCCTAATGTTCTTGGAAATAATCCTGACAGGCTTTTTATTTTTCCTATGTTTATGCAGAATTTCAACACTAAGGAGTTCTAGTCAGCCTTTGGAGTTGTAGCTCTAAAGAATTTCTTTAAAAAAAAAATATATATATATATATATATATATATATATGTCTTTACCTCTCTGGGTCAAGTTTTTCAGATAGAAGACAAAGACAAAGACAGAGGGACACAAGGGGAAGGGAAAGACACCATAGCACCTGTGTATGCTTCAGATTCTTCCACACTCAAATCTGAGTCACATGCACAGCAAAGAGGCAACCACCCAGTTGAGCTATCTGGTTGGTCCAAGAATTTCAGAATTTTAAAGCACACATGGAATGAATAGATGATTTTAATCTAGTTCTCCATGATACACTGGTCATTTATTTCAAGGATATTTTTTCTAAGGGCACTTTGTATGGAAATGCCATTAGTAAGCCTTTGTGACTTAAGAGTAGTACAGTAGGTCTCTTTTTCTCATTCAGACAGGTAGTTATTTGACCGCCATGTGAGGAATGCTTTCTGTGTCAGACTTTGTCCTATATATTAGTGGCTCAGTAAACACCAAGCCTCAGTCCCTTTTCTGTAAGGTGCTCAAATCTTGGTTGATGCTCTTCATCTTTGAAATGAATTCTATAGCAAAATGAGCATTACTTTCCCATTTCAGAATATCCTTCTCTCTGTATCTCTAAAACCTGTCCCCATCCCTCAAAATCTTTCTAAATTACAAAAGCTATAAAAAAGGTGACTAAGTCTGATTCTTTTCACCAATTTTTTTATTCCCAATACTGATAATGCTTGTCACGTTAGGCACCCAACATACACCTGACTCATTTTTATTTTAATAAATATACTTTTGTAAAGTAATGATTTTCTATTTCTCTAAACATTGCTTCATCAGACAAAGCATTGGTATTAGATGTTTTCTAAAGTGTATGGCTAATGTTGTAATATTTATTTATTTATAAGAGAGAACCAGAACACACTCTAGCACATGTGATGGTGGGGATCGAACTTAGGACCCCAAACTTGAGAGTCCAACATTCCACCCACTGTACTACCTCCCAGGTCAATGAGTAGTTAGTTTTAGCAACTAGCTGACATAAAAGATACACTGCCCCAAAAAGTAAAATATCTTCATTTCAGTCTTAAACATGTGTTGTTTGTGATCCTTATATTTTCTTCTCTTTGTTGTTATTATCATTTTTGATGGCTGACATTCTCACAGGAGTGAAGTGGCACCTCCTTGTCTTTATTTGCATTTCTCTGACAATCAAAGACTTAGAGCATTTTTTCAAGTGTCTATTGATTTCTTCTTGGTAAATATTCTGTCCATATCCTCTCCCCACTTTTGGATGGGTTTGTTTGATTTTGTTTGTTGTTGTTGTTGCTGCTGAGCTCTTTATATATTGTGGTTATTAACCTTTTGTCTGATGTGTGGCATAAAAAGATCTCTCATTCTATAAGGAGTCTTTCTATTTGGGTTGTGGTTTCTTTTATTTATTTATTTATTTGCCTCCAGGGTTATCACTGGGACTCAGTGCCTGCACTATGAATCCACTGCTCCTGGGGGCTATTTTTTTTCCCTTTTGTTGCCCTTGTTGTTATTGCTGTCATTGTTGTTGGATAGTACAGAGAGAAATCAATAGAAGAAAATAGAGAGGAGGAGAGAAAGATAGATACCTACAGACGTATTTCAATGCTTGTGAAGCGACCCCCTGTAGGTGGGGAGCCAGGGCTTGAACCCAGATCTCTACTCTGGTCCTAAGCTTTGCACCATGTGCATTTACCCCCCTGGGCTACCACCAGGCCCCCACACCAGGGCCATGTGCTTTTAACCAGCTGGCCACCGCCCAACACCCTGGGTTGTGGTTTCTTTTGGGACTTTGGAGCCTCAGGCATAAGAGTCTATTTGCATAAGCATTAAGCAATCTATCCCCCACCCCATGCAGAAGGTTTTCAAGTTGATGCAATCTCATTGGCTACTTTTTGTTTTGTTTTCCTTGCCAATGGACTTGAGTCATTAGATGCCTCTAAAACTTAGATTGGTGGAGTAAGGTACCAAAGTAAAAACCCAGGGGTGAGAATGAAGGTGGATGTGCAGGTTCCCCTGGCAGCAGTAGGGGTGGAGGGGATGATATATATGGGATGGGATGGGATGGGATGGGATGGGATGGGATGGGATGGGATGGGATGGGATGGGATGGGATGGGATGGGATGGGACACAATCTCACAGTCTTTTGGTGGTGGGAATGGTGTTTATGTACACTCCTATTAATTTTTAGTCATATAAATCACTATTTAATTGATATGAGAGGGAAAAATTGATTGAATGTCTCAAACTTTTTAAAGCACAGACTGAGTCTTTAATACATAGGCTGAGTCTTTGATATGTTGACTCTCTTAAAAGCTTAGACCAGGGAACAGAAGCAACCACTGGCACAGCTATATACAAATAATGTCAAAGGACATAAATCATGGTGATGTTATGTATGATACAGTAAATCCTAACAAAGGGTTTTTTCAAAGTTAACCCAATTGCCAAATAATGTGATTGTAGCAATAACTATCTATTGTCTTCTTAACCCTAGGACAGCAGGAACCTCCTGCTTCCACTACAGAGCCTATATTTCCCCAGTCCTGGAACCTCTAGGATGGCGCTCACTTTCCTGCATTCTTTTCTTAGTTCATACCAAATGATATTGCATCCACTGGCTGATCCCAACCTAATCAACACAATGAGTACCATCTAAGCATGCTTCACTTTGGACTGTCCAGAGACATCAGGCATGGATGGAATGTCAACCCTTCAGCCTCACTACTCAGGTGAGATCTTTCCTTTCATAGTATTCTCTAGTTACATTCCAGGAGGTTCACTTCCTAACAAAGTCCCAAAACCTAGATATAGACAAGGTCCCATAAGATAGAGCATATGTTCACATGTATCCATAAATTAGGGTAAAATATATACCTGAAAGCAAAAGTGCACAATAGTCTGCAATGAGTCAGTGTAGAGTTCCTAATGAAATAGTATCTACTTAAGACTTAGATACCCTCCTCACCTACTTCCTATTACAGTTCTCTCACTCAGTCCACAGCTAACCTTGGCAAAGCAAGAACTGCAAAAGCTGAATAAGGGCAAGAGACTGGCATACTTTAAAGATGACTCTTTAGTCACTATCAGGCTACCCCATCAGCTGGGGCCCTAGTCAGGGAGTCCCGAGATTCCCAAACAGACATGATGGGCCTCAACCTCAAATAAATCCCTCTCTCCATTGTTACCGGTCATCTCTATCAGGAACAACAAAACAGACCCCTTTGTGAGCCCCCCCCCCATAGGTCCTTGGCCTCAACGTGGATCAACAATGCCAGAGAACGTTCCATCCTCCGAAGGGAGGCTAGATAACAATCTCTATGTTCCATCTGAGGAAGATGGCTCCTAAAATTGGGGCAGCTTGGAATGTTCCCACTCATGACCACAGAATGTAAGCTCAGATCTACAGGGGTACAGAAGTCACATAGGCTCCTAAGCTGAACATGTGCCCCAGACCACATAAAATCGATGGGGGTTACAGTCAATAATATTTATACCCCTTTCCCATATTAGGGAGCTACTCTCTTCCCTGATCCAGCTTCTGTTCCTTTTCCAGCCATGACATCATCTCCCCAGATAGTAACTTGGATCCATCTGCATATCAGATTTCAGGTTCAGTGAAAAAAACAAAAACAAAACCTACTATAGCCACAGGCCCTTTGAAATATAACTAAAATATGCCTACTAGCTATCTACAAAATGGAGGACCCCCCCCCAAATCTTCATCTGCACTATTCCAGCCTTTAGTTTCATGATTGATCAATAATTTGTTTGGCTTTGTATGCTAACTCTCTTTTCAGCCACCAGGTTTCAGATGCTAGCATGATGCTGACCAGACTTCTCTAGACAGACAAATCTACCAATGTGTCCTGGAGCTTCACTTCCCCAGAGCCCTTCACCACTAGGGAAAGAGAGAGGCAGGCTGGGAGTATGGATCAACCTGTCAATGCCCATGTTCAGCGGGGAAGCAATTACAGAAGCCAGACCTTCCACCTTCTGCATCCCACAGTGACCTTGGATCCATACTCCCAGAGGGTTAAAGAATAGGAAAGCTATCAGGGGAGGGGAGGGGGTACGGAGATCTGGTGGGGGGAATTGTGTGGAGTTGTACCCCTCTTATCCTATGGTTTTGTCAATGTTTCCTTTTTATAAAAAAAATTAATTAAATAAATAAACAAAAATAAAACTTAGATTGGGTATATTGCACCAAAGTAAAAGACTCTGGGGTGGTGGGAGGGGGAGGCTTCAGGTCCTGGAATGTGATGATAGAGGAGGGACCTAGTGGGGGTTGAACTTTTATGTGAAAAAGTGGGAAATGTTACACTTGTAAAAACTATTGCATTTTACTGTTGACTATAAACCATTAATCCCCAATAAAGAAATTAAAGAAAAAACTTAGACTGATGCTTCTCTTGATCCCCGCCATTTGATACTGCATCTGCTGACCTCAAACAAATCAAGCCAACCAGTACCAACTTGCCACGTTTCACTTCGGAGTATATCCAAAGATGCCAAGACTGATGCTAACCTTCCAGATTCAATACTCTGCCACTAAGCTGGGTCATGTGCATTACAAAGTAAGTGTACTCTCCCAGTGAGCCATCTCTCAGGCCTTCGTTTTTTGAAATAACAAATCAGGCCCAGATAGATAATACATTGGCATGTACTTTGCCATATTAATGGCCTAGCTTCAAACCCTGACATCACATGTGAGTATCATGGAACTGAAGAAAGTTCTGGTGCTGTCATGTCTCTCCTTTTCTGTCAATCTAAATGAGAGAATCTGTATGGGAGTAGTGAAAATATGCATGTGCAAGGCCCAAGATTCAAAATCAAAAACAAGATATACCAATGTTGGTGATATAAATAAAATAAATATTTTTCTCTAATAAAGGAAACTACATAAGAAAATTTCTAAATATCTTGGGTAAAATATACGTATTATGTTTTGTAGAGAATACAGGTTTTAAAATGCAAAGCCTAATTTTTCTCATTTATTAAGTGTCATACTTAAAACTGAGGTGTGGTCAGAGTACAACATCTGAGGCTCCACAGGATAGTAGCCAAATATATGGTTTATCTATAATTGCCAAAAGCATTTTAGAACTATAAAGACTTTACAATCTGCCAGTGGACTATAGAAATTATATAGTTTGAGATTATATTTACATATGTCTACCAAGATTCTCAAGTTATGCAAGTTTATATGTAGTCGGAAGACTGAAAGTTCTGCTTTCCTGTCAGAAATCATAATAGACTGAAGCCATTGGCATGTCCACAAACAATAAACAGGATTAGCAGAAGTTACACATCCTACTCATTTTAGTTTTGTTGAAGAGTCACACAATTGAGAGAATAGTATTACAGAAGTTATTTATACCAATGTGAATAATTTGGTCCAAAACAAGTGAGTAATGACCTGTTAGTTCAGAAGATTTAGAAGCTAAACAGATGTTTCACAAGAACAAAATTAGTCAGGGGGAGAAAAACAGAAAGCAAATCCATATTTGTCACTGGCTTTTTGAGCAGAATGGTGCTAAACAACTTGTGCTTGTTGAGTAGGATTTTTTAAAAAAAAAACTTGTGCCAGTTTTTCTAAGAACAATTTAGAAAGAATTCAAAATCCTTTTGAAAAAAATTATTATTATTAATATTTTTTCAAAGGAAGTAGTGCTTGCTCCCAATTTTGTAAAATACAGCCAAATACCTATTCTGGATTGATATTTCTAGCCTAGGGATTGATCATTTCTATCTGTAGTTCACTGCTCCTGGGATCTGCTACAGTAGACAATGCCATATTCTGTATAATGGTATTTGTGCTGTCAGGACATAAAAAGAAACCTCTTCCAGGATGACAGAGAAAGATGAACAGAAAAGTAAAGTTCAGAGAGATGAAGAAAGATAATCTAGGGCTGGGAGATATCATAGTAGTTATGCAAAAAGATTTCCATGCTTGAAGCACCGAAGGTCCCAGGTTCAAATCCCAGCACCAACAGAAATCAGAACTGAGAAATGTTCTGGTTACGTATCTAACTAACCAAATAAATGAACAATAATCTGGTGATAATGTGATTTGAGGATTTATAGGAATCTAAGGTTGGTAATTTTGTGCTTAGAAAAACAGGAATTGCCTTTGTACAATAATAATTTCACTAAACAAAATACCGGTGATACAAAGACCTACTTCCTGCTACCCAGAAGTCGACTACTTCAGTGAAAGAGCCTTACCATTTACTAACAGATTTTTTTTATTCTATATTTCTCAATGTCCTAAGAGGTAATGTTTATCTTATTATTATTATTATTGATTTAATATTGAATAACAAAATAACAGGGGTATAATTCTGTGTTCCCACTACTTCCAATGGAAGCTGCAGTAGTTCTCTCAAGGTCACAGATATGAGTTGACTATTCTTTCCATAAATTATATATATATATATATATATATATATATATATATATATATATATATAATTTATATATAAACTATATATATAATTTATATTTATATATAATATATTATATATATTATATATACATACATATATATTTTTACCACAGATTCAATTTTAAATATATATATATCCCATTTTTCCCCCTATGGTTTTGCTTTCTCTTTCTTTCTAAGCCACACCTACACTTATTACTACTTCTGAATGTGCTTCCTTTCTTCATCTTTTTTTTCAGGGTCGTGATGGAATTAGAGTTCAGAGCCCTTTGCTCATATTCCCTACTATTTCTCCCCTTCTCTGGGGGTATGGAAAAAAATTCTTTTAGGGTGCAAAAGAAGGTGGAAGTTCTGGCTTCTATAATTGCTTCTCAACTGGACATGGTTATTGACAGGTTGATTCACACCCACAGCTAGTTTTTTTTTTTTTTTTTTTTTAATCTTTACCTAGGTGTGTAGGGCTCTGGAGAGGTGAGGTTTTGGGACACATGAAGAAGACTTGGTGTAGTTTTCTATCCAGGAAGTCAGGACGGAATCATGATAGCATCTGCAACTTGGTGGCTGAAAGGCAGTAAGATGTAAAGCAATACAAAACAATAAAATTAAATAACAAACAAGAACCAAACAGTAGAATTAGAGAAGATGAGAATAGGGATCTTAGGGTGGAAAGAAGCTAGGACGTCTATTTTAGGCATGTTCCTAGACTTTACTGATTTTTGTTTGAATTCAATAGCTAACATACAGGTTGACTAAAAATATTTTCTGAGAAGATGTAGTCAGAATTGATGACAATAATGCTGATGCTGTCAGAAGAGATTAGGAGATAATATCTTACTTTCTTTTTTTTTTGTAGTTGTTTGATTAGATGGAATGATTGGGGGAAGTGAAGTAGGGGGTATGAGAAGAGGGTGTCTAGGTCTAAGTAGTTAATATTTGATTAGGCTATTTACAGTGCATTTGTGAGACCTTTACTTGCCGAAATTATTAGGCCTAAATCTAATCACATCAGACTATTGAGCACTTTTTATTTGAAGGTATATAGTTGCCCCCAACTTATGGATACATGTTTATGTGTTAGGATCCTGCCTAATGTCAGATGGTCACTTTGTTCAAGAATATTAAAAGCTCAGTGGGTTAAGTACACATGGAGCACTTCACAGGCAGTGAAGCAGGTCTGCAGGTGTCTATCTTTCTCTCCCCCTCTCTGTCTCACCCTCCTCTCTTGATTTCTCTCTGTCCTATCCAACAAGAATGACAGCAGTATGTTGGTATGCTTTTAGTTCTGCTTCTGGGATCTAGTTCTGCTTCTGTTACATTGCTTGACATTGTGGTCTATTTACATGGTCTTTTCTGTTACATTGGTTTGGTCTCACTCACCCCACCTCGGGGAGATTTGGTTTAGCCCTTGCTAGTTTCACGCTTCTTCCTTCTCCCCGCCCCCTACCCTACTTACTTCCTGAGTTCCTGCAGCTGCCCCTGGAGGAGAAAGATGGAGGAGCACATTGTGTGGTGATTAGGTGTTGGATTGTTTGCCCGCTTGTGAATAAAGATTAAACTGCGTTCTCAGCTCAGCCGTGTGTTTCTGGTCATCTATTACCCGCCCGTGAAGCCAGCCCAGCGAAAACGACAGCAGTAAAAATAGTAATAACAACAACAACGATAAGTAAGAAGGGCAACAAAAGGGAAAAAAATAGCCTCCAGGAACAATGTACTCATAGTGCAGGCACTGAGTCCCAGTGACAACCCTGGAGGCAAAAAAAAAAAAAGAGAAAAGAAAAAGAATATTGAAGATGTGGGATGAGGTAAAGTCATGGATTTACATTAATCAAAGTATCTGATGTTTCCTCTTGGAATCTCAAATGGCTATATTTTTAGAGAAAAACAACAGCCTTTAGTTGAGTAATACCAAGTGCTGATAATATAACACTATTTTTATCATTTTGCATAAGTATTGTGCATTAGTTAAATATTGCAACCTTGATTTCTTTTTTGGTGAAGAAATCTAACAGGCAAAGTGTTAACAAAACTGTGGAAACTTCAACTGTAAGGGATATGGCCAGGATTAAAAGTTCAGGTAGATGAGTCCAATTTAATATTTTTACCACAGATTCAGTGTTAAAGGGTCTCTATTTGGACAGTGTATGAGTCAAATGGAGGGATTTCCAAATCATTCAAAATATATATATCCCACCCTTGTGATACCCACATGCTTTTTAAAAAATATACCACCTTCTAAAATATTTTATTCTTCATGAAAGATGTGCTGACTTCATGTTCAACATGCTTCAGATTGTTTAAATAGGCAGACTATTTGAAAATCATCTAACTATGAAAACTAATACATCATTGGAATACCCCAATTAAGAACAACCTACTCTTCTCAATGTAATTTAACTATGCCTTTTAGTAAAACCTTTAAAGCTGCATGAGTATCAGGAAACTTTGAACGCATTTGCCAATATGCTGATTATATAATCAATGACACCGATCATGTAGTAGGCTAAATTACCATTGACTTTGAACTGACTTCAAAATCCCCAAACATAAATTACCATAAATTTTTAATTTGAACTAACTTTGCATCTAAAAAAAGCACTATCACTTTGTCTATGTATTTATTTGTAATTCATTGACTATCATTAGTGTTCTTAATATATCAAGTGAAGTCTCTTTAATTTTTTTATTAACTTTATTTATTGTATAGAGATAGTCAGAAATCGAAAGGGCCTACCTGCAGGGGAGTCACTACACAGGCAGTGAAGCAGGTCTGCAGGTGTTTATTTTTCTCTCCCCCCTGTCTTCCCCTCCTCTCTCCATTTCTCTCTGTCCTATCCAACGACGACAACAGCAATAACAACAATAACTACAAAAAAAAAAAACCACAAGGGCAACAAAAGGAAATAAATAAATAAATGTTAATAAAATAAAATAAAATAAAAAGAAAGAAATTGAGAGGGAAAGGACGGATAAAGAGAGAGACAGAGAGACACCTGCAGCACTGCTTCAATACTTGTGAATTTTTTCCCTTGCAAGTGGAGACTGGGGGCTTGAATCTGGGTCCTTGTGCATTGTAATATGTGCTTGTCAACCAGGTCTGCCACCACCCAGCCCCTTTCAAGTGAAATCTTCCAGCTGAAAATTTTCCTACAAAAGACATCTAAGGGACACTTGCATTATCTCTACCATACATCATGTACTTAGGCCATACTTAATGAATACCCTCTAATTCCTTACACATTCTATCCTGATAAGTTCTCTCTTATGTTACCTTGGTAAACATCAGAAAAATTCTCCTCGGAATTACTACAGGGTAAGAAACAAAAATTTGATGGATGTATTCTTTTTTCATTTTTCATTTGTTATCACTAGGGAGTTACAGGGCTTTAAGGTTATAGTATATAGTTCTTCACTAAAGTTCTGTGTGCCCCCATAACCATCTCCTAAAGATAACCACCATTGTTTTCATAAAATATCAGAAACTGTTCAAGTGCATCAGTTCTCTATAGTCCACATATGAGTGAGGCCATCCAGTATTTGTCTTTCATATCTTTATTATTTTGCTAAGTATAATAATCTCCAGCACCATCCACTTTTTCCCAAATGACACAGTATCATCTTTTTTTTTATTGCCAAGTATTATTCCATGAAATATATATCCCATAACTTCTTTAGCCAGTTGTTCATGGGCATTTAGGCTGCTTCCACATTTTGTCTATTGTGAATAATACAGCTGTGAACATAGGGCATACATATGTTCCTTTGATTTAATTTCCATACATATTTGAATTAATTTCCATACATGCATATGTCCCTTTGAATTAATTTCCATACATATTTGAATTAATTTCCATACATACATATGTCCTTTTGAAATTAATTAATTTTTATTATGTCCCTTTGAATTAATTATGCATTGTAATATGTGTACTTAACCAGGTGCACCACCATCTAGCTTCTTGTTTTCATTTTCTATGTCCATGAGGTTGAGTCTCCAAATATATCTTTGATGTGAAGAACCTGCAATATTTCAGCAATATATTTTTTTGTAAATTTTAGTTTCTGGACTACTAGATGTTCTTTATTATCTTGAAGAATTGTCCTTCTATTCCCAATTTCTTCAGGGTTTTATCATATATGAATGCCAGATATTGTCAAATGCTTTCTTAGCATCAACTGATCTGATGATATGATTCTTTTGTTTTGTCATAAAAATATTTTTTAATTTATTTATAAAATAAAAATATTGACAAGACCATAGGATAGAGGGGTACAGTTCCTGCCACCAGAATTCTATATACCATCTCCTCCCTTGAAACCTTTTCTATTCTTTTCTTTTTTAAAAACTTCTTTATTGGGGAATTAATGTTTTACTTTTGACAGTAAATACAATAGTTTGCACATGCATAACATTTCTCATTTTTCCACATAAAAATACAACCCCCCGTAGGTCCTCTGTTACCCTTTTTGGACCTGTACTCTCCCCCTTCCACCAACCCCAGAGTCTTTTAGTTTGGTGCAATAAACCAACTCCAGTTCGAAAGCTTTTCTATTCTTTATCTCTCTGGGAGCATGGACCCTGGATCATTATGGAGTACAGAAGGTCCTGAAATTGGGGCAGCTTGGAATGTTCCTACTTATGACCACAGAATGTGAGTTCAGACCTACAGGGATGCAGAGGTCACATAGGCTCCTAAGCTGAATATAGGTCCCGGATCAAATCGATGGGGTCTTTAGTCAACAATATGTATATACTTTTCCCATATTTGGGAGCTACTCTCTTTCCTGATCCAACCTTCTAGCCTAGCCCTTTTTCCAGCCATGACATCATCTCCTCAGACAATAACTTGGGTTCCTGCATATAAGAGGTCAGGCTCAGGAAAAAAACTAGTATAGTTATGGGCCCTTTGGAATATAACTAAAATAGGCCTACTTGCTATCTTCAAAATGATATGATTCTTATCTTTCTTTTTTGTTGTCATGATGAATTACATCAATTGACTTGCAGATGTTGAGTCATCTCTGTTTCCCAAGGATCAATCCCACTAGGTCTTGGTGAACTGTCCTCTTGATATGTTGTTGGATTCCATTTGTCAAGATTATTGTTTAGGATCTTTGCATTAATAATCATCAGGGATACGGGTCTATAGATTTCTTTTTTGGTAGAGTTCTTTCCTGCTTTGGGGATCAGAGTGATGTTAGACTCATAAAATGTTTTTGGGAGTGATTTCATCTCTTTAATATTCTGGAAGACTTGGAGGAGAATCAGTTTTAGTTCTTTGAAAGCCTTATAGAATGTGTTAGTAAAACTACTGGGACTTCATTCTTGGGAAGGTTTTCAATGACTGATTCAATTTCTGTATTAATTACTGGCCTGTTCAACTTATCTACTTCCTCTTGAGTTAAGGTTGGCAGGGGGCATGCTAAAAATGTATCCGTTTCATTGAGGTTTCCCAACTAATCTGCATAGAGGTGTTCATAAAATTCATGTAAGATTTTTTTGTATCCCCCATCTTTGATTGTAATTTTATTTTATTATCTTTTTTTTTTCTCCTTCTTTTCTCCCGAGTGCTCAAAAAACAAGTGGGATTATTTTCCTAGCCAAGTGCTAAAGTATGAGCAGCTCCCTCACCCCATTTCCATTCACTGACCACATATACCTACATGTACTTGTGGACAAGTGAGTTTCTTAAGGAATTCTAATTGGTGACTTTTCAGGTGATTTTTTTTTTTTTTCATTACTTTAAGTTGTTGCTCAGAGGAACAAAATTAAGCAGTTGCTACTCATTGGCAATGTTACTTGATGTTGACCAGGATTTATTTTCCTAGCCAGCTACTGGGACCTAAGTAAATCATGGGTTTTTAGTTCTTAAACAGGTTTTTCCTAAAACACTGTTAAACCCTTCTGGGCAGTTCAATATCCTCTTGCCCTTGAGTTCACAGGTAAAGCACCCAGACCCATCTTTCTGTCATCAATAATGTGTTCTTCTATACAACTCCCCAAATGGCACTAATTGCCACTAAATCTGGTTTTTTTAAGTCCTGAAAAATCTCTCCCTTGTCTCTTTTAAATCCACAGACCATATGCATTTGCACACACCTGTGGCAAATGTTGTTGATAGTTTATGACTCTTGCTATAAGTGCTGTGTTATAGTGTCTTACTACTGTGATGCTGTCAATGCAGCCCTTAAGTTCACTTAACAATAATTTTGTTAGGGCTAGGAGATAGTGCCCCTGCTAGAGCATACACGTCACTATGTATGGGGTTCAAGCCCCTGGTCTCCACCTGCAAGGGTGATACCTCATCAGTGGTAGGGCAGTGCTACAGGTGTCTTTTTCTCTCTCCCTCTTCCTCCCATTCTCTACCAAAAAGATAAAGAAAAGAGAAAAGAAAAGGTCACTAGGAGCAGTGGGGGTATGGCACAGATACCAAACCCCACTGATAAAGAGTGGTAGTTAAAAAGAAAAAAATTGTGTGTATGTACTCGTGCCCCACAAATTGAGTGCCTATATACTGATGTATCTAAAGGACATGAAGACACTAAACAGTAAACCCCTATGTTCATAGCTGCACTACTTTTAAAATACACAAAATTTGGAAGCAACCTAAGTCTTCAATGACAAGCAATTGAATAAAGAAGTTATGGGCTATATATATCCAATGGAAAGCTGCCATGCAACGAAAATGATAATACTATATTATTTGGAACAAAATGGATCTAAATGAAGGTGGTTATACTAAGAGAAATTATTAAAGAGGTGACAGACTCCTACTGAATTATTTGGATCATACATAAAATATGGATGAAGACTAAAGTAAATGA
This sequence comes from Erinaceus europaeus, assembly GCF_950295315.1. NCBI lineage: Eukaryota > Metazoa > Chordata > Mammalia > Eulipotyphla > Erinaceidae > Erinaceus > Erinaceus europaeus. The sequence continues at coordinate 149,432,339 of NC_080163.1, forward strand.
TTAGAAAATGGTAAGCAAACTCTCTTGGATTTTGTAAGAATTATGGTAGCTATACGGGGGGGGCATTGACAGAACTGTGGTGAAGGGTGAAATTCTATAATCTTATAAAATACTGTTACATGATTAAAATGGAATATAATACAACATATTAGCAATGCTTTTCTCTATGCCATAGAAGAAAATATTACATTGGACAAAAACTATCTTGCAACTCATTATTTCCACCAAAACAGTGATTTTAAAAACAAAAAAATATATAATAAAGGTAGTTAAAAGCACTGGCCCCCACAACACTGAAGGAAACTTTTTCATTCTTTCTCTGTATTCTCTGTCTCCATCAAAAAATGAAAAAGGAGAGAAAGAAGGAGAAGGAAAAGAATAGGAAGAAGAAAAAGGAAGGAAGGAAGGAAGGAAAGAAGGAAGGAAGGAAAAAAGAAAAAAAAGGGGATAATGGAGGGAAGATCTGGGAAGACAACATAATAGTTATGCAAAAGAGTTTCATGCCTGAGGCTCTGAAGTCCAAAGTCTAGTCCCAAGCACCACCACATTTCAATAGTGTTTTGGTGTCTTTCTCTTTTATGAAAAAATAATAAAAATGTAAATAAATAGATGAAAATTAATAAATTAAAAATAAATAGCACTGGAGTAAATTATGGTTATAAAAATAGACTCTCATGCCTAAGACTCTAAAGTTCCAGGTTTAATCCCCCCCCACACACACACACAACCATAAGCCAGAGCTGAGCAGTACTCTGGTTAAAGAAAATATAAATAAATAAATATTTTAAAATAAAAGGAGAGATAGAGTATATAAAAACAATATAGATGTCCCTAGCATGAGCCATCTAAACTCATTATGTAAAATATTTTTCTCCATTCATGGAGACTAACAGAGGAGTTTTCTTGAATAATCTCTGCAACAATTTATGAGATTACTTGGGTAATTATTTTGCTTATAACTCCAGCCACTTACGTCTCAATCGGTGAAATAATACAATGTAGCTTCTTGTGATTTCCTTTTATGTAGACTGGCTTATCTTCTACCTTGAATTCAGGCACTTTAGAATAAACTTCAGCATCATGTGACAATTTTTTTCTAATATGCAGGTGCTAACGAAAGAACCCAGGACCTCACACATACATGCACTATAACATGAACTCTCTTTCTGACTTCATTTTTTTCATTCTGCATTTTTTTTTTTTGATATGAAGAGTGAAGGAGAGGAAAAAAGGAGAGTGCAAGACACCAAAGCACCAAGCCAGGGTTTTTACATATGAATGACATGTGTTCTACCAATCCTCCTGGGTTCCAAGTTTTCATAGTCTCATTTATTTTTTTAAATATTCATTTATTTTTTAGAAGGTTAGAGAGCAAAAGACAGCGAGAGATTTAGTGTTACGTCTATATATGCATGGTTGGGGATTGAACCTCAGATCTGAATGCAAGGTTGGTGCTCTCTCTACTCCCTGATCTAAATTCTAAACCAAAAACATCACTGTTAAAAAAAAAAAAAAGCACACTTGATACCTTGATTCAGAATTTGACTGATTTAACTTTATATTTACATGTTTTATTTTATGTTAATGGACATGTAACATTTTGATGTAGTTGCAGTTTTATAACTAATTATAATAATATCCTACATTAGAAACTATTAAATTTTATAACAAATTCTTAGACACTAGTCCCCATGAAAGGTCCCCTGTGACAGGTCCCTCCCATGAACTCTGACAGACTTATGGTTGCTTTGATCATTAAAATAAGACAGAAGTAGTCCATTGTTACTTCTAAGGCTATGCCATAAACTGTCATATACCCTCTTCCCTGTTTGTCAGAAAATTAATTCTTTAAGCTTTGACTTGGAACATCCAATGACTCTGAGGTTACCCTGATAGAGATGTGAGTCATCTCTGCTGAGGCACCAGATTTATAAATGAAGCTGCCCTTGACCATTTGCCATTAAAACACCACCAGAACATGATTACCACCACAGTGCAGGACAGAAGAATCATACAACCGAACCTTGTCTATTTTCTATCCATAAACCAAAGACATGACAAAGCTGTCATAGTCATCTACAGGAGCAGGTTAATCAGAACACATGTCATTATCGCTCAAGAGTTGAAGAATGCAAGGAATTTCACAAGGCTAGAGATATTACTCTGTTTGGAAGAATTAATTAAAGTTTTGTCTCTTTTGCAAATTTCAATTCACCATGAATATGTGATATATATATATGTGCATATATATATATATATATATATATACATATATACATATATTACATATATACAATTTTTTTGCCTCCAGGGTTCTTACTGGGGCTCAGTGCCTGCACCATGAATCCACTGCACCTGGAGGCCATTTTTTCCCCCTTTGTTGCCCTTGTTGTTGTGGTTATTACTGTTGTTGTTGATGTTGTTCATTGTTGGATAGAACAGAGAGAAATGGAGAGAAAAGGGAAGACAGAGAGGGGGAGAGCAAGATAGACACCTGCAGACCTGCTTCACCACTTGTGAAGTGACTCCCCTGCAGGTGGGGAGCCGGGGGCTCGAATCCTGGCCTTTACACCTTGTGCTTAAGCCGCTGCGCTACCGCCCGACCCCCAGATATATATATATATATATATATATATATATATATATATATATATATATTAAAAGAACACTTTCCCATGTAACAAATCTGGATGTAGTCAGTAAGAAAAATGAATATACTTTTAAACTATTTTATGTAAAACAGACAAATTATCATCTTAGTATTTTTTTAACCCTTCCCCTCATCTTAGTATTAATGCAATCAATAATTCACTCTTGGGGGCCAGGCTGTGGCACATTTGATTAAGTGCTCACATTAAGTGCAAGCACCCAAGTTCAAGCCCTTGGTCCCCACCTACACAGGGAATGCATCATGAGTGGTGAGGCAGGGCTGCAGGTGTCTCTCTGTCTCTCTCCCTCTCCCCTCCCTATTTCTATCTCTATCCAATACTAAAAATAAAAAAAAAATTTTAATTCCATCTTCATAGTAGAGAATAAATTGATTTAGTCACTGATACTTGTTACTTGTTACTGTGTTATATAAGAGATATAGCAATAAAGTAAAGCAATAAAATATACAAATACTACATTACCTGAAGCATTTTTCAGTTTAGAGAGAATATTATTGAAATATCTTTAATATTTTGATACTTTGTGAGGTATTCCTGGTCATTACATTTTAATCTAAACATCTGTATCAATTTTGAAGCTCATATATAATCATGAAAACACATTTTAATAAAATAGTTTATTAAAAGATGGATACAACAAAGTTATTAGACAGTGGTAAGTGATTTTGATATTAATAGATACAAGATGTATTTAACTAAAGGAAAATGGCTCCTGATAAAAACTGAATTCTCTAAAACAAAAATATATTAAGCAAGAAAAGCTTTTCTATGAAAATATTTATCATATTGAGTACATATTTTTATTTCATATGCTTCTGTTGTGTGTGTCTTGCACTTCTGTAATTTAAAAATCCTGAAAACCACTGTCATAAAGTCAATACATTATTTGCCTTTGTAACAGAAAAGATATAAACTCAAGTGAGAGAAATTTAATTGACTCCATTTTTGAAGTTATTTTTATAAAAATAAGCTAGGAAATTCATATTAAGTGTATAACTTTACATTACTAAGTGATACCTCAGTAGCACTGCACAGGACTTGCACACATGAAGCCCCAGCTTGGATTCCCTGTACCACATATGTTAGAGAGGTATTCTGGTCTCAGTCTCTCTTAAAATAAATACATTTTTTAAAAAGGCATAACTTGGGAGTCGGGCATTAGTGCAGTAGGTTAAGCACAGGTGGCACAAAGTGCAAGGACCTGCGTAAGGATACCGGTTCAAGCCCCCGGCTCCCCACCTGCAGGGAGTCGCTTCACAAGTGGTGAAGCAGGTCTGTAGGTTTCTTTTTTTTTAAATATTTATTTATTCCCTTTTGTTGCCCTTGTTTTTATTGTTGTAGTTATTGATGTTGTCGTTGGATAGGACAGAGAGAAATGGAGAGAGGAGGGGAAGACAGAGGGGTAGAGAAGGAGAGACACCTGTACACCTGCTTCACCGCCTGTGAAGCAACTCCCCTGCAGGTGGGAAGCCAGGGGCTTGAACCAGGATCCTTATGCTGGTCCTTGCGCTCTGTGCCACATGCACTTAACCCACTGTGCTACCACCAGATTCCCTGGTCTGCAGGTTTCTACCCTTCACTGTCTTCCCCCCCTCTCCATTTCTCCCTGTCCTATCCAACAATGATGGCATTAATAGCAATAATAACTACAACAATAAAAACAACAAGGGCAACAAAATGGGAATAAAAAATAATTTTTAAAGGACATAACTGTTGGTGGATTCTGGAAGAGGCAGACTGAGAAGCTGCTAGTAGCTTGAGCTCTGACAACATCTACTGGAAATGGTAGGATTTTTTTGCCTTTAGCAGGACAGTCAATAAGGGGTCCTAGCAGTGACACCAAGGAGGTGACTATAACTCAATTTGGGTTAGAAAATAGAGTAAAAAGAAAGGAAAAAAAAATTTAATTATTATTATTTAAATTATTATTATTTTAAATTATTAGCAGGCGCACCCCTGACCCCCTACCCCCCTTAACCAGTCCCTGGGGGCCAGAGATCTGCTCCTAGCAGGCTTCCCTGCTGAGCTTCTTTTCTTACCAAGATTCCTGTCCCACCAGGGGGTGTCATTCCAATTCCAATTCTATTCCTTTCTGAAACCCTTGGCCTTTTTTCTTTCTAAGTGGCCAATTCCAGCTACAAATATTCCACCAAGCAGAGCCTTACTCAGACAAAAAAATTGTTCATCACAACCAAGTGGGATTCATCCCAGGAATGCAAGGCTGGTTCACCATATGTAAGTCAATCAATGTCATTCACCACATCAATAAAAGCAAAGCCAAAAACCACATGATTATCTCAACAGATGCAGAGAAAGCCTTTGACAAAAGTCAACACCCATTCATGCTCAAAACTCGACAAAAAATGGGAACAGATGGGAAATTCCTCAAGATAGTGGAATCCACATATAGCAAACCTACAGCCAACATCATACTCAATGGACAGAAGCTGAAAGTATTCCCCCTCAGATCAGGGACTAGACAGGGCTGTCCACTGTTGCCATTACTCTTTAACATAGTATTGGAAGTTCTTGCCATAGCAATCAGGCAAGAAAAAGAAATCAAAGGAATACAGATTGGAAGGGAAGAAGTCAAGCTCTCACTATTTGCAGATGATATGATAGTATATATAGAAAAACCTAAAGAATCCAGCAGAAAACTACTGGAAGTTATTAGGCAAGGTGTCAGGCTACAAAATCAATGTACAAAAATGAGTGGCATTTCTTTATGCAAACACTAAATCTGAAGAAAAAGACATCCAGAAAACACTCCCATTTACTGTTTCAGCAAAATCAATCAAATACCTAGGAATAAAGTTGACCAAAGAAGTGAAAGACTTGTATGCTGAAAACTATGAGTTGCTACTCAAGGAAATAGAAACTGATACCAAGAAATGGAAACACATTCCATGCTCATGGATTGGAAGAATAAATATCATCAAAATGAATATTCTCCCCAGAGCCATATACAAATTTAATGCAATACCCATCAAAGTTCCACCAAGCTTCTTTAAGAGAATAGAACAAACACTACAATCATTTATCTGGAACCTGAAAACACCTAGAATTGCCAAAACCATCTTAAGGAAAAGAAACAGAAATGGAGGCATCACACTCCCAGACCTTAAACTATATTATAAAGCCATCATCATCAAAACAGCATGGTACTGGAACAAAAATAGGCACACAGACCAGTGGAACAGAATTGAAAGCCCAGAAGTAAATCCCAACACCTATGGGCATCTAATCTTTAATAAGGGGCCCAGAGTATTAAATGGAAGGAGGCTCTCTTCAATAAATGGTGCTGGGAAAACTGGGTTGAAACATCCAGAAGAATTAAATTGAACCACTTAATCTTGCCAGAAACAAAAATCAACTCCAAATGGATCAAAGACCTGGATGTTAGACCAGAAACAATCAAATACTTAGAGGAAAACATTGATAACACACTTTCCCACCTACACCTAAAGGGCATCTTTGATGAAATAAACCCAATTGCAAGGGAGGCTAAATCAGAAACAAACCAATGGGACAACATCAAATTGAAAAGCTTCTGCACATCCAAAGAAACTATTAAACAAACAAAGAGACCCCTCACAGAATGGGAGAAGATCTTCACATGCCATATATCAGACAAGAAACTAATCACCAAAATATATAAAGAGCTCAGCAAACTTAGCACCAAAAGAGCAAATGACCCCATCCAAAAATGGGCAGAGGGTATGAACAGAACATTAACTAGAGAAAAGATCCAAAAGGCTAACAAACATATGAAAAACTGCTACAGGTCACTGATTGTCAGATAAATGAAAATTAAGACAACATTGAGTACCACCTCACTCCCGTAAGAATGGCATACATCAAAAAGGACAGCAGCAACAAATGTTGGAGAGGCTGTGGGGACAGAGGAACTCTTATGCATTGCTGGTGGGAATGTAAATTGGTCCAGATTCTGTGAAGAGCAGTCTGGAAAATTCTCAGAAGGCTAGACATGGACCTTCCATAAGATCCAATAATTCCTCTCCTGGAGTTATATCCCAAGGACTCCATAACACCCAACCAAAAAGAGGTGTGTATTCCTATGTTCATAGCAACACAATTCATAATAGCTAAAACCTGGAAGCAACCCAGGTGCCCAACAGCAGATGAGTGGCTGAAAAAGCTGTGGTATATATGCACAATGGAATACTATACAGCTATTAAGAACAATGAGCCCACCTTCTTGAGTAAGTTCTATTGTTACTACATGGGCAATGGCACAGTGAATAAAGCATTGCATTCTAAAGCATGAGGTCCTGAATTGGATTTCTGGCACTGCAAGTACCAGAGTAATGCTGTCTATCTGTCTGTCTATCATCTATCTATTTATCTACCTACCATCTATTTATCTATCTGATGTATATATATATATATACATCACATATATACAACACATTATATATGCATACAAGTAAATATTTAAAAATATATTGTCTATGTGTATCCAGATTCTAATCTTTCCCATCTGTGTAACTATATCCCTTCTCAGAGTCACCTTCAGCTCTCATCTCAAAGAGCAGTATCTGTTTATCTCCCTCATAATCTTTCCACAAAATAACCAAGTAATCAATGAAAAAATGCTATTGTGTCATACAACTATTTTATTCAGAATTCTCCATTGTCTCTCCAGTGTACTCAGAATAGGATTCCATCTTTTTATTAGAGTTTGCTGGTTATAAGTTAGATTTTATCAAATCTTATCTTGGCAAAATGTGTTCCTGAGAATAATATATCTTGATTACCAGACGTTTCGCTCATATATGGAACAAAGAGAACTGAAACACATGAACTTGAAGGGGGGAGAAAAAGTGTAGCCAATCCATCTCTAAGACCTTGAGAGAAATACATTGGTTATCCTTGGGAGTACCTGTGTAGGGTCGGATGGTGGAGGATGGAGCACAGAATGTTGGTGGTGGAAATAGTATAGAACTATGTCCCAGTATATTATATTATAACTTTGTAAATAGCTATTAAATAACTAATAAAATAATATTGTTTTAAAAATATTTTTTATATTTATTTATTTTCCCTTTTGTTGACCTTGTTTTTTATTGTTGTAGTTATTATTGTTGTTATTGATGTCATTGTTGTTGGATAGGACAGGGAGAAATGGAGAGAGGAGGAGAACAAAGATAGACACCTGCAGACCTGCTTCACCGCCTGTAAAGTGATTCCCCTTCAGGTAGGGACCTGGAGGTTTGAACCTGGATCCTTATGCTGGTCCTTGTATTTTGTACCACATGTGCTTAGCCTGCTGTGCTACTGCCAGATTCCCAATATTACGTTTTTAAGAAGTTTGAGTACTGATGGAAATATCTTCAGTTAAATTAGGATCTGCTAAAGTTTGCTAGACATTGCTGTCATTTGAAATTTTTGAGCCAAGTATGTAATCCTTTAAATATTAAAAACAGATAGATGATAGACACTAGACAGATTATCAATAGACAGACCATTACTCTGACACTTGCAATGGCAGATTTCAAACTCTTTAGAATGCAATGCTTTATTCACTCCCAGGCTGATGACAATAAAATTTGCTGAGGGGGATTAGTTATAAAATCAGATTCAGTAAGGAGGATAAATATTTGTCTTGTTATTAATACAAAGTTTGAAAGTATTACCCATTTCTGGATTTCATTATTTACCAGTTCTCCAAGCACAGGGTATGATATTCCTCATAAAAGGCTAAAATTCTCTGGTTTAAACCAGAATGAAACATCCCAAATGACAGGATACAGAAGCAAAGAGAGACAAGCAGATCTCATGCATTCTGTTATCACCATGCTCCCAAAGCTCTCTGTTTTTCATTTCACATCATGTATCAGTAAAAATATGGCAATGACAAGGTAATAGAGGGATGATTAGCTTTAATGTACTCCCTTTCATGTTTGTAGTTAGAGCAAATAAGAACTAATTTATAGTCTGAGCAATTTTTCTTCTCCGTGTGTATTGTAACAAATGTGAAAATTGCTGGTGTAAGTGCAATCGATCAACTGAGATAAATGCAAGTCAAGTTCGATGAGTCCTTAACAAATTTTCATAAGCTTACCTTTCTTGGTAAAAAAAAAACCAAAACAAAAAAAAACAAGAAAATAAACAATAGGAAAACTATTAGTAATTCCTATGTCAGCATAAACACTGTAAAATACTGGGAACTCCAGGTTCCGGATGGTGACAGATTTTTTGATTAAGCAAGTGACTCGCATAGCAACAAATCAAGTTAGCAAACAACTGGGTGGTTCAGAACAAAAAAAAAATCAGAAAAATCACAAAGTTTATATTTCATACTAAAGCTCCATTTTATGTTATCAGCAGTACAGTCAATCAATATTTTGAGAGAACTAGGACAACTGTAAGATGATACAGGCAGCCAATTCTAAATAACTCTAAACGAAATATACCTACAAACCACAAGTTACTCCTCTCTCTCTCTCTCTCTCCTTCACTCCCTCCCTCCCTCTCTCATTTTTTCTTACCAGAGAAATGCTTAATTCTGGTTTATGATGGTGCTGCGATTGAACCTGGGATTTTGGATTCTCAGGCATAAATGTGTCTTGCGTAAACATTAGGTTATCTCTCTGGACTTTCTATCTCTCTGGATCTTCATTTTGGATTCTTATCTTGATGTCCTTTATATAGAATCAAATAAAGAGATAGCAAGACAGCTCACCTGGGAAAGTAACTGCTTTGCCATTGGTGTGGTCAAGGTTCAAATCCAACCCCTGCTACACTGCAGGAAATCTTGATACTGCCGTGTCTTCTTCTCTTCCACTTTGTCTGTCTGTCTCTATCTCTCTATCTAAAAACAACCTTCCAGAGCAGTAAATCCTAGCAATGAAAAAAAAAGTGAAATCTAATTAGAATGATAAATAGAATCTTTATGAAATCAATTATGTACTTAATATATCAGTAGTGAATATCCTGAGTTAGTTTGTAAGGTCTATGCAAATATAAATGGATAAAAGATTCTATTTATGAAAATAAATATTAATATATAAATATATGTGTATGTATACCCTGATATGCAGATAGACACACACACACACACACATATAGATATTATTCCAGAGAGATTAGGAGAAATTTGGAAATAAGTATAAACACTAAAAGTCATTCTGACTTAATAACTTCTCTGGAAATTCTAAGCAATCGAAATGCAGAAAAAAAAGTCACAATAAAATCTGCAGAGGAGGGCTATCTAGAAAGATAGCTGAGATTGGTTACCTGGAGCAGAATTACTGAAATCATAAACTTGTCGGTGCATTTGGTAATTTTAACAAATGAATGGATACTGAGAGTGAGTTAGCATGCATCTGTTGACTGCAGTCATGGGAAGGAGTCCATTTTCATGGATTCCAAGGAATCCTATCAAGCTTTCACAGTGAAGCTCTGGCACAGATACCTTCCTGAAAAGAAGAGGAAAGAGCAACCATGTAGTTAGAAAACAAATCATAAAACATAACATAAAGTTAGTTCTTTATTTACTCCAGAGTTTTATTTTGATTACCAGAAGAACATTTCCACAGCTTCTTGCCTCCTCTAATGTAAAGTAAGTGGGACAAATATTTAGTTAACACTGAAGAGTTCTGACTTCAGTGAAGTTCCTTGGGAAAGCAGGTGTACTATTTAGGCTACTATTTTGCTGGTCCAATAATAATTGTTGGAAATGCTGCATTCACGAAAAGGATTACACTATAGAGGGCAAAGCTAAACCACTGAATATTTGTAAATGTCATAGATCCATGATACAGCTCCAGTTAAAACACTGGATGTATGGAATGATTTTCTTTAAGGGACTGGGAAAATAAGATTGGAAATGGGTCGAGTATGTAAGACTAGAGGTAAAATAAAGTATACATAAATGGTACTCTAATTGATAAAAGCTATTTCACACTGGAACATAGGTTAAGACTCTTGAAATCACTATATATACACTTAATATAATGAAATTAAACAGAGGGGAGACGGGCCACCATGGGGGTCCTGAGGACACTGCTGATGAGCGCAAGCACATGGAGTAAACCATCACTCCAAGAGAAGCATCAGGAAGACATCTCATTTATTTGGGTGTACAAGCAAGTACATATACTCAAGGGTTAGGAAAAGATTAAGGTAACCATTAAGCCACACACAAAGCAGGGTTAAATTTTGACTTATTGGGTGTTTGTTCATTACTGGGAAGTTACCATATACGGTCTGATCATGAGCTCACCACGCATAGGCAGGATCCTCTCTAAAAGGAAATTATGAGCACCTCAGGGAAGGGGGGAAGGGGGCAGTTAAGTAAAATCAGGATATTTGATGTGAGATTCATTTGGCCATATATGGTAACTTATGGCCTTTGTTCAAAAGGAACAAGGAAGTATGTGCAAGAAAGTTCCTGGTCTGGAAAACTCCATCCATCTTAAAGTCATGGGGTTGAGTGGGGACCTGTCTACCATCCCTCCTATGAGGAGAAGGTTTGGGGTTGACCGTCTCAGACTCTCATGGAGATAATGGCCTAGATTTCCAGACAGTGGGCCTTTCCCCACATTAATGTACTAGCATAGTTCAGCAAGCTTAGAAATCCAAGAAGCAACACTCCAATACTCTTGAGCTCACTTAGCACCAAGATCTTGGTTACTACTACCATTAAAAAGAAAGCTGAGGAGGAGGAGAAGGAAGAGGGAGGAGGGAGGGAGAGAGCAGGGAGAGAGGTAAGGAAGATGTAAGGGGAGAAAGAAGGGAGGAGGAAGGGCAAAGGGTGGAAGAGGGGAGGGAAGAGCAAGAGGAGGAGAGGAGGGGGACTGTAAAGATGAGGGGAAGGAATACAGGCTCCTTGGAGAAGTAGCTGATTCTAGGAATGCACAGGAAATACATAAGATGAAGTTGGAGTATTTTCTAGTGCCAGAATCTAAGGAAATGAGAAAAATTACAGGTCCATAATAGTGGGGATGTATTATAGGGTCCCAATAGCCACAGTGGAAAGCTCTGGTCTAATAGTCAAAAATCAAACAATTTCAGCAATGTAATAAATTAAGTAGTAATGGAGTATAACCCAAAATGTAAAAGAGGTATTTATGAGTCTTTCCTAACATGCATAGATGATAAAGAAGACGATGTCCTTGCAGAAGAATTATAAACAGCTTATAGAGAAACTCGTCCTCAAGAAAGAAAGCACTAGTCTCCACTCCTAACTCTGAGGTATACAAGATGATTTTCTTCTGAGAACAAGAGTAAAAAGAGTTGTTGGAAAAGAGTATCTTTGTGGTGAAGTCAGGTGACAAACATTATTTCAACCAAAGTGATTAAGGCAAGTATCAACAGTGGTAAGTCATGTTGATGCTACTCATTTTGATAATTATTAAACATTATTTGATGATTAACTACATGATTAAATCATAATGTCCCCTTATCTCTCTGATGCTCCTGCTCAAATCTCATAATCTCAATCTAATAATGAGTAAAACACCAGGGGAATTAAAAAGAAAATCAAGGGATATTCTCTAAAATATTCATCAAAACAGTCAAGGTCACAAAACAACAAAAAAAGTTAAGTATGAGAAATATTTACAACTCACAGGAAACTATAGATGCATGATTCTAAATATGATATATTATCCTGGGTGGGCTCCCAGAAAAGAGGAATGATCTTAAGAAAACCCAAAGGAAATCTCACAATATAGTTGGTAGTGGGAGGCAAGCTGCGGTGCACTCGATTAAATGTGCATATTGCCAAGCAAAATGACCAGGTTTGATCCCAGCTCCTCACCTACAGGGGGCTCAATTCATGAGCAGTGAAGCATGCCTGCAGCTCTCTTTTTCTCTCCCTCTAACTCCCCATCTTCTCTCAATTTCTATCTAATAAAAATATTAGGAAAAAAAGTTAAAATAAACACTGGGAGAGGTAGAATCATAGTGCCAGCACTCTGCTGGTAGAAAAAAAATATGTGTATATATGCATATGTATATATAGTTTTTAATAACAATGCATAAATATTGTGTCATTTTTTGTGACAAAATATGTCATACTAATAGACATAAAGCAGCTGGATATTGGGTTTTAAGTGAACTCTCTGTACTATCTTTGTAAAATTATTATAAACAAAAGGTTTGGATGTTAGACTAATAAACATCAAATATCGAAAGCAAAACAATGTCAAAACTTGATGACTAACCACAAAGAAAATAAAAACAAAAATAAAGCCATAGAAACATATCAAATTAAAAAGCTTCTGCATAGCAAAAGGAAGCACCACCAAAATAGAGACTTCCTATGGAGTGGGAGATCTTTATGTAATATATATTAGACAAAGTGCTAAGAGCTAAATATAGAGAGCTCATCAGGGGCCAGGCAGGTAGTGCACCTAGTTAAACACACACATTATACTGCACAAGGATCCAGTTTCAAGTGCCTATTCCCCACCTGCAGGGGGAAAGTTTCATGAGTGGTGAAGCAGAACTGCAGGTGTCTGTTTCTCTCCCTCTCTATTTCCCCCTCCCCTCTCAATTTTTGTCTCTATCCAATAAAAAATGAAGTAAAATAAATAAAAAATAGGAAATTAATTTCATTTAAAAAATTAAAAGAGTTTATCAAACTCAGTAATAATAAAACAACCTCATTAAAAAATTAGGAGAGAATATGAACAGAATCCTCACCAAAGAAAAGAATCAAAGGGCCAACAGACTTATGAAAAAAATGCACAATCTCACTAATTATCAGAGAAATGTAAATAGAGTAAACAGTGAGATACCAATTTACAACTTCAAGAATGTTGATGAGACTGTGGGGAAAAGGAACATTTACTTCTACATAGCCGGTGGGAATGCAGAATGGTCCAATTCCTGTGGAAAACAGTCTTGGGATTTCTCAGAACTCTAAATCCAGAAATTCTACTAGAGAATTTATATCCAAAAGATGTAAATACATCCATACAAAAAGATCTATATACACCGATTATTATAGCAGCACAAATTGTAATAATCCAATCTTGGAAGCAACCCAGATACCAGACAACAGATGAGTGACTCAGAAAGATGTGGTATATATACACAACAGTATACTATTCATCTATTAAAAATGAAGACATCATCTCCCTCACCTCATGTTGGGTAGAATTTGAAAGAGTCTATTTAAGTGAGATAAGTCAAAATGAGAAGAACGAACACCAGATGAGTTCACTCATAGGTGAAACTTAAGAAACAAGAACAGAAAAGAAAACAAAACGAAATTTAGACTGCATTTGCTATATTTCACCAAAGCAGGAAACTGAGGAAAGGACAAATAGGGAGAGTTGGCCCAGGGGAAGGGGAGGACGGGGTTCTATTCATGATGATATAAAGGAACCTTAATTGGGAATGGGAATGTTTTGAGGATATTTACCATGCAAAAATGAAAAACTGTGCCCATGTGCTAATAACATGAGTAAGTCCTTGGGATCTGCTGTATAGATCAGCACTTATAGCATACAACATACCTAAAAGTTTACTAAAGGTAAATTTTGTGTTACATGTTATCACAATAATGATAATAATAAATCAAAAAGGAAGGAGGAAAATTTTAGAGGTGATAGTATAGAATATGATAATAGTTTTACAGATTTATACTTATCTTCAAACTCATCAAATTATATATACTTCTAAAATAAGTTTGACAATTTGCCTGTCAATCACACCTCAGTAAGGTGACTTAAAATGAAAAGATAAACTAAAACAATTGGCAGTGTTAGAATACCATCACTGTAATTCTGATTGCCTAAACTCAAAATTCATTCCTTCTGAGAACAATGATTTCCCTAGACAGATAAACTCTTCCTATTCTCCAAATCTCCATATCATTTTATTGTTTGATTTTGTCTCAACAAAAAAATTATTCCTTCTCATACATACAGAAATTGGTAAAGTGATATTTATCTCATTTCCATTTAGTATGTGGAGCTATATAGTTTTAGGACAAAATTATTTATATACGTAAATGTGGTCCTGTGATAGTTAAAAATGGTAAAATATTTTCTTTGGTATTTGTATACTCAGTTCATGAAATGCATAATCTTGTTCTGGAAATATATATATCATATTTTAAATAGGAATATCAGAATTTTAATGAAGTCTGCAGGTATCTGAAATAACAGCACTTCATAATATATTAAGATAAACGATTTCTTTGCTTGTCATTATTTAGCATGATTCACCAAATACTTCTGGGGTTTCTTACATTCAGATGGTAGGATTGCATTTCTCTACCACAAAGTTACTGTGGTGATGTAATTAGCATTGGAGAATGATATATGGGTGAGATAATGTGTATTATAGCTAAGTGGAAGCTTGAAGAGTTAATGTATTCTCACTTATATTTAATTATTATACATTAGAAATGATGAAATCGACTTCACACCAAGTCTCTGAATGAAGATGATGTAGAGCAGAGACCACAGGCTACTCTGTGATTTTTATGCTTCATAAACAAGAAATCAAATTTTGTTATTTTAATTCATGACATTTTTAGGGTTATTTGTTACTGCAGCACAATCTAACCTGTCCTGGTGGATTCATGATGCATTCATCTCATTATCTTTGTTCATGAGAAAAAAGAGATGAAACATATGCTTATATTTCTTGGAGCAATATGTTAAAATGCTAAATATCAAATGCACATAATTAAACATAGAGTGATGTGATATAGTCTTAAAAATTATTTCACCAGTTTGCAGGGCATATAATAGTCATCTGTTCACTAATTGTCACTTTGATCATGTAAAAAGAAAGTTTCTTTATGAAATATTTCAATTTAAAATGCTTAATTATTAATTTATCCAGAATCCTATCTGCCTTACTCAGTTATGACACCAATCAAAAATTAAAAAATTATACCGATCAAAAATAGAGATTATGATGACTTGACAGCTAAAGGTATCAAACTTTTAAGACTTATGAAAGTTCAAAAAGTTGGTAAGTATGCTTTAAAAATGTACAATTTCTGCAGCAACTGTCAACTTTCTGAAAAATTAATTCACTTCTTTGTGATTTGCATATTAGATAAGCTAACATAAAATTCACTTGAAATAAATAAGACCCTAACAGTTAAAAAATGTCTTTTTCCAATTCTTTCACTGTCAGATGGGCTCATATGACAAGGTTTGATGTAAAAAGTATGAGGAAATTTGTTATACGTTATTTTCATAAAATCTCTGCTTAATTTCTCAGTCTTGCTTCCCCGTTCCAGCAGTCAGAGAAGCCTTAAGTTCCATGTATGGCAAGTTAAAGGGAATTCACCTTTAGCCAAAATGTATGGTCTGTCTTGGTTCTCTCACATTCTGCTAACACCTTAGAGAATCGCCATATTATTAAATATTTATTAAATTATATTAATTTAAATATATCATTCACTTTTGCAGGACCCATAAATTTTAGAATCAGACAAGACCTCAAAAACAAACAATATCCCATTGCATTTTACCCATCTCACCTGCCAAGAAGAAAAAAACATTACAAATTAAGCTATTGGGATCTGAGAAGTTAAGATTCTTTTATTTTAAATTTTTTTATTATCTTTATTTATTAGATAGAGACAGCCAGAAATCAAGAGGGAAGGCGGTGATAGAGAGGAGAGACACTTGCAGTCCTGCTTCACCCCTGTGAAACTTTCCCCCTGCAATTGGGGAGCGGAGTCTTGAAACTGGGTCCTTGTACATTGTAATACATGAGCTCAACCAGGTGAGCCACCACCCGGCCCCACAGTTAAGATTCTAAACCTAACCTAATCTGACAAATACACCTCTTTGAGTCAGGTCTTAGGTAACTGCTCTCTGGAAATCTGTGCTGGGTGACATGGGTGGATATAAGAAGGCATTAAATAAGGTGGGGTGGAAGGCAAATTGGGGGTAGTGTTAACCTGATCTGTCAAGAGGATTCTGAAATGTGAGTGGCAATTCAGAGTATGTAACAAATGGAGGGAAAAGAGTTTTGAGTTTCACACTTAATAATCATTGATAAAGCTTTTCTTATACCTCTCATATAGTCTTGTAGTCACAAGGGTAGTTTTCAGAAGAGTGCTAAAAAGCTAGTAAAGATTAAATAAAACACAAATAAATAGTATCTACAAGAACAACTTTCAAAA
The DNA here is from genome assembly GCF_950295315.1 of Erinaceus europaeus. Classification (NCBI taxonomy): domain Eukaryota; kingdom Metazoa; phylum Chordata; class Mammalia; order Eulipotyphla; family Erinaceidae; genus Erinaceus; species Erinaceus europaeus. The sequence continues at coordinate 149,449,139 of NC_080163.1, forward strand.
TAGAACACATTCTCATTCTCATCAGTTAACATTATACATGTCATATAATTAGAAGGAAGAAGAATACTGGTTATAAAGATGATAAATAAATGAAAAGTATATGATCGCAACAGAAAAGAAAATAAAAAAGTGGAGGCCAAAGTTTGTTCCCTCAAAATAAAAAAAGTTCATCATGCATTATCTCAACAAAGAATTGAGGAGAGAGGATGATTTTTCAGGTACTTTATTCAGAAAAATTGAGAACATTCACATTAGGGTATGAGAGGAGGGAGAGGGAGGGGGAGGGGAAGGGGGAGAGAGAGACAGAGAGAGAGAGTAAGGGAGAGAGAGAGAGAAAAATAAAGACCAAGCTACCACTTATATGATGGTATAAACCCGCTTTGTGCCACCTGCGCTTAACTCACTGTACTACCACCCGACTCCTTCTTTCTTTTTCTTTGGCCTATTTTTTGTTTTCCTTATCACATGAATAGAAATGTATGGGAATGAATCTTGGTAAAAACTGGTCAATCTGTTATCTTTCCATACCTTAAAGACCTACTACTTACTCCAAATACAGGGAAAGAAAGCATAGACAACTGTCTTACTGGGAGGGGGAAATTTTATTTCCTTAAGAACTGTTTCTTTAAAAATAGAACCCAGGAAAGGGATTACCATGGTCTGTGACAGTGCTAGAAAATAAAACATATATTTTGCTTTGATCATTTCTCCCTAACCAGTACCGTTATATATATTACCAGTCTTTATTATTCCTTCTCTCAGCTGATAATCGTGCCTTCACATTAGGGTGGAAAAGAACAAAAAACAACCTTTTGACATTCTTTATTGTGGTTTACATAGACCTTCAAAGCAGATTAAAAACGTTTTTTTCAGTTATTCCAGTCTATATCACTAGCATTCTTCCTAGGCTGTGGGGACAAAATGTCAACCTGTAATAAAGTTTTACTCTGCCTGCTTCATCCTTTGTGCATACATCTCCCTAGAAGAACTCAAGAGAGAGAATACTGGCCAAATGCCATCTCAATTTCATCTCAGTTTATTATTTCCCAAAGAGCACACTAGATAACATTTTAATGCTCAGTAAGGAAATTAATTTATGTGGATTCAAAATAGAATGCAAATGACCCAAGACCAACAAATGAGAAAAAGTTTTTCTAGACATTTTTGAAATCTGGTTTTGAAAGTCCTTTTCTTCTTTAGCACTTCTTATTAATAATTTATTTAATACATTTTACATATGCTTTACATATTGTGGATATTATCAGCACACAAGATTGGCCTCCACTTTTTCCCCATAACATGGTAGACAGGTGTAGTAAGGTGTTTCCCTCTCTTCTCTCTGCTGCTGCCTCATTCTATCCTTCTCTAGATATAAAAATAAAATAAAATAAAATAAAATAAAATATCACCCAGGCCAGGAAGCTGCTCAGTGTAACTGTGTATGTGGTAGGCTCTGAGTTCATTCCCCAGAACTATGTAAAAAGGAGAAGATACACTGATTCTCACCATATAGTCTCAACATAATAAGTAGAAACTTTTATTCTATTGGCATATTTCCTAGTTTGTCAAAGAGTTTTTATCATGAAAAGATACTGAATTTTGTCAAGTGATTAAATGCATCTATTGAGGTTAACATACTATTTTTATCTTTCATTCTATAAATGTGTTTTTGTCACATATACAAATTTTTGCCCGTTGAACTCATCTTGTATCCCAGAGATAAATCTTATTGACTATGCTTTATGTGCTATTAATGTATTTTTGAATTTAGTTTGTTAGCATTCTGTTGAGATTTTTTGCTTCTATATTAATCAAGAATATTAACCCACAGTTTTCTTTTTTTGTAGTGTCAGGACAAGTGAGTATGTGTAGCTTGTCATTAAGAATCTAAAAATGTGTCTGTTAACTTAATTTATGTACTCGCTAATATTTGTATTATATTTAAGTTATAAATAAAATTTAATAGAATTTAAAGATTGGTACTTGACAGTAATTATAGTAATGAAACAGTTTTAGATGAGTATTTGACCTATCTAGATGCCTCTTGAGCTCATTCTCTGTGATTCACATTTTGTGCATTTCAATGTATCATACTACTACTTAATAACTATTCTAAACAAGTACACTTATGGTGCTCTAACTCAGTTGCCCTCCACTTAGTTAAAAGTGGGTTTCTGGTCATTTTAACATGAGAATTAATTTACATGTCCACTCTTTAACAAGCTTCTTTGTCCACTAGAGCTAGTCCCCCACATCAAAGTAAGTATCTGTCAACATTAAAGTAGAAAAAAAAATCCTAAAAAGTCATGACACTTAGTCTTTTCTTTGTTAAGCCAGACAGTATTTAGAAATAGCTTTTCCAGTACCTAAACACTTCCATGTAAATATTATCACTGCAATTTCAAGGTATAGCAATTTCTTTAACTAACTAAATTAAAATAACCAACCTTTGCTAGATTCTTCTTGTATTCTTTTTTAGAGTACTTAAAACTGACTTATACTATAAATCAACATAATAAGTAAAAAAAAAAAAAAACCTCTTGGGGTCTGGGTGGTGGCACATCTGGTTCAGCACACATGTTACCACACACAAGACCTCAGTCAGATTCAAACCCTGGGTGCTTTATGAGTAGTAAAGCAAGTATTCTAGTGTTTTTCTCCTTCTTTTTCTATCTATTCTTTCCCTCTCAAATTCTCTCTGTCCCATCTAATAAAAAAAAAAAAAGCAAGGGGCCTGTCAATGATGCACCTAGGTAAGCCCACCATTATCATAGATAAGGACACGGGTTGGAACCTCTGTTCCTCACCATTAGAAGGGAAGCTTCAGGAGTGTTGAAGCAAGTTTTACAGGTACCTCTCTGTCTTTCTCTCCTTCTCTGCCCCCCCCCATCTCAATATCTCTGTTCTATGAAAGAAAAAAAAAAAGTCTGCCAGGAGCAGTGCAGGAACTGAGCCCTAGCAATAACCATGGTGGCAATAATAGTTATGGGAATTGTATAGAATTGTATTTCTTTTATCCCACAATCTTGTCAACATTATTAAATCATTGACTATATGTATATATAAAAAATTAAAAAGTTAAAAAAAAATTGGAAAAAATGGTTGCTGGGAGTGGTGGATTCATTGAGTAGACACCAAGCCCCAGTGACAACTCTGGTAGCAATTAAAAAAATTGGTAAAGATAAAATAAAAATTGTTTGCTTTCCAAAAAAAGGTTTAAATGCAACTTGAAATATGTAGGCAGAGCCAAGATGGCAACATGGAAGCAACACCTGGCATGAGTTCCAAAAAAAGAGGCTTACATAATCCAACACCCTTTCATGAGCTAAACACTGCAAAAAAAAAAAAAAAAAAAGGGAAAAATGGGAAATTCCTCAAGATAGTGGAGTCCATATACAGCAAACCTATAGCAAACATCATACTCAATGGACAGAAGCTAAAAGCATTCCCCCTCTGATGGGGGACTAGACAGGGCTGTCCAGTATCACCATTACTCTTCAATATAGTATTGGAAGTTTTTGCCATAGCAATCAGGCAAGAGAAATAAAACAAAGGAATACAGATTGGAAGGGAAGAAGTCAAGCTCTCACTATTTATAGATGATATGATAGTATACATAGAAAAACCCACAATGACCATGGGTCCATGCTCTCAGAGGGATAGAGAGTGGGAAAGCTATCAGGGGAGGGGGTGGGATATGGAGATTGGGTGGTGGGAATTGTGTGGAGTTGTACCCCTCCTACCCTATGGTCTTGTTAATTAATCCTTTCTTAAAAAAAAAAAAAGAAAAGAAAAACCTAAAGAATCCAGCAGAAAACTACTGGAAGTTATTAGGCAATATAGCAAGGTGTCAGGCTACAAAATCAATGTACAAAAATCTGTGGCATTTCTTTATGCAAATACTAAATCCGAAGAAGAAGATATCCAGAAATCACTCCCATTCACTGTTGCAGCAAAATCAATAAAATGCCTAGGAATAAAGCTGACCAAAGAAGGGAAAGACTTGTATACTGAAAACTATGAGTTACTACTCAAGGAAATAGAAAATGATACCAAGAAATGGAAAGACACCCCATGCTCAAGGAGTGGAAGAATTAATATCATCAAAATGAATATTCTCCCCAGAGCCATATACAAATTTAATGTGATACCCGTCAAAGTTCCACCAAGCTTCTTTTAGAGAATAGAACAAAAACTACAGTCATTTATCTGGAATCATAAAACACCTAGAACTGCTAAAATAATCTAGAGAAAAAGACACAAAAATGGAGGCATCACACTTTCAGATCTCAAACTATATTAATATAGGCCATCATCATCAAAATAGTCTGGTACTGGAACAATAGCAGTCACACAGACTAGTGGAACAGAATTGAAAGCCCAGAACTAAACCCCCACACCTATGGACATCTAATCTTTGATAAGGGGGCCCAAAGTATTAAATGGAAGAAGGAGGCTCTCTTCAATAAAGGGTGCTGGAAAAACTCGGTTGAACCATGCAGAAGAATGAAGCTGAACCACTTTATCTTACCAGAAACAAAAGTCAACTCCACATGGTTCAATGACCTGGATGTTACACCAGAAACTATCAAATACTTAGAGGAAAACATTGGTGGAACACTTACCCATCTAAATCTCAAGGACATTTTTGAGGATACAAACCCAATTGCAAGAAAGACTAAAACAAAAACAAACCAATGGGACTACATCAAATTGAAAAGCTTCTGCACAGCCAAAGAAATTATCACACAAACAAAGAAACCCCTCACAGAATGGGAGAAGATCTTCACATGCCATACATCAGACAAGAGACTAATCACCAAAATATACAAAGAGCTCAGCAAACTTAGCACCAAAAAAGCAAATGACCCCATCCAAAAATGGGCAGAGGATATGAACAGAACATTCACTACAGAAAAGATCCAAAAGGCTAACAAACACATGAAAAATTGCTCCAGTTCACTGAATGTCAGAGATATGCAAATTAAAACAACATTGAGACACCACCTCACCTCTGTGAGAATGGCATACATCAAAAAGAACAGCAGCAACAAATGCTAGAGAGGCTGTGGGGACAGAGAAGCCCTTCTGCACTGCTGGTGGGAATGTAAACTGGTCTAGCTTCTGTGGAGAGTAGACTGGAGAACTCTCACAACTAGACATGGACCTTCCATAAGACCCAGTAATTCCTCTCCTAGTGATATACCCCAAGATCTCTATAACATCCAACCAAACATATATGTGTACACCTATGTTCACAGCAGAACAATTCATGATAGCTAAAACCTGGAAGCAACCCAGGTGCCCAACAACAGGTGAATGGCTCAGAAAGCTGTGGTATGCATACACAAAGGAATATTATGCAGCTTCCTCTATAGTGCCTATATTTCCTCCAGTTCTGGAACCTGTAGGGTGGGGCTCTCTTTCTTGTAAGCTTCTCTCAATTAATACTAAATGATATTGCATCTGCTGATCCCAACCCAATCAATGCAAGGACTACAACCTCAGCATGCTTCACTTTGGACTGTGTCCAGAGGCGTCAGGTGTGGAATGTCAACCCTTCAGCCTCATTACTTAGGTAAGACCTTTTCTTTCATAGGATTCTCTAATTCCATTCCAGGTGGTTCACTTCCTAACAATGTCCCAAAATCTAGATATAGACTAAGTCCCATGAGATAGGGCATATGTTCACATGTATCCATAAATTAGGGCAAAAGATATACCAGAAAGCAAATATACACAACAGTCTTCAGTGAGCTAGTATAAGGTTCATAATGAAATAATGTCTACTTAGACTTAGATACCCTCCTCACGTACTTCCTATTACACTTCCCTCACTTACTCCAAAGCTAACTTTATTAATACAAGCATTGCCAAAGCTGAATAATGGCAAGAGACTTCTAGCTATCTACAAAACAGAGACCCCTCAACTCTTTATCTGCACTACTCCAGCCTTTAGGTTCATGATGAGTCAACAACTTGTTTGGCTTTATATGTTAACTCTCTTTTCAGGCACCAGGTTCCAGATACTGCCAGATGCCAAGCAGACTTCCCTGGACAGACAACCCCACCAATGTTTCCTGGAGCTCCGAGTCCCCAGAACCCCGCCCCACTAGGGAAAGAGAAATGCAGGCCAGGAGTATGGATTGACCTATCAATGCCTATTTCAATGGGGAAGCAATTACAGAAGCCAGACCTTCCACTGTCTGCACCTCATAATGATCCTGGTTCCATACTCCCAGAGGGATAAAGAGTAGGAAAGCTATCAGGGGAGGGGATGGGATATAGAGTTTTGATGGTGGGAATTGTATGTATTCGTACTTCTCTTATGCTATGGTTTTGTCAATATTTCCTTTTTATAAATAAAACATTTTTAAAAAGAAATATATAAATACAATATTGAAAATATAGGATACAGTTTTACTGTATATATTGTAGACAAAACAACAATAGCATTAAGCTAATATTCCAATCTTGGTAACATTTATGACAGAAAGCTACTCATTCTTACATTAAAATACTTTTGGAAGTAACATGATCAACACATATAGATTATGATATTTAGAAATATTTTTCTATATGTTGCTTTTGCTCAATGCCTTTCTGCGGGTCGCTCTGGGTCCCCCACCTCCCTGGCCACTGGTGACAGAGGTCAGAGCAGCCCCCTGGGTGATCTAGGGTAGCTCTGTGTGACAAGGGCGTAGTGCGCAGTGAGGAAGACGCCACATTAGACATAGCCAGCTCTGAGAGAAGCCTCAGAGGGTCAACTCATTTATTAGTGGGATTCAAGCAATCAGATATACCCATAACCCAGAAATAAGGTTGAGATAATCATTAACCCAAACACAATGCATAGTTACATCTTGACGTACAAAGTATTTTATCACAACTGGAAAGTTACCATACAAGGATTGGTCATGAGCTCAACAACGCAATTTTCTCTAATGGTAAATTATAGGCACTTCAGTGCAAGGAGGAAGGGAGCAACTGAGTAAAATCAAGATATCTGTGGTGGGTTACAAGTTTGGCATAACACAATGCACAGTTCTTCTTCTAGCGTTTGCCCTTCTTCCGTAGTCAGTCAACAGCGTCAGGTTGGGCCTGATGTCAAGTTTCGAGACCTCCTTTGAATCTGGAGAGGTGGCAGTCGTTGACTATGTGGGTCATAGTCTGTCTGTAGCCGCAGGGGCAGTTCGGGTCGTCTCTGGCTCCCCAGCGATGGAACATAGCGGCGCACCGGCCATGGCCTGTTCGATAGTGATTGAGGGGGGCCAATCATAACGTGCTAGGTCAAAGCCGGGTTGACGCTTGCAGGGGTCTGTGATGAGGTGTTTGTTCTTTACCTCAGCTGACTGCCAACTCTGTTTTTAAGAGACTGGAACAGAGAAGTTCAGTGTAGGCGTAGGGGACCAGATTGGGTGACGAGACGTCAAGCGTTGGACAGGGTGGGCGAAGATATCCGCGTATATTGGCAGGTCCGGTTGAGCGTAGACGTGGGAAATGAACTTAGATGATGCCGCATCCCAACGAATATCTGGCGGGGCGATGTTGCTAAGAACTGGCAGCCATGGAACCGGGGTGGAACAGATGGTTCCAGAAATTATCCTCATGGAGGAATATAATTTGGAATCAACCAAGTGGACATGGGGGCTATGGAACCATACTGGGGCACAGTATTCTGCAGTGGAATAGCATAAAGCCAGAGATGATGATCGTAGTGTGGAAGCGCTCGCGCCCCATGAGGAGCTGGCCAGTCTTGCAATGATGTTATTCCTCGCGCCCATCTTTGCTGCAGTTTTTATGAGATGTTCGTGAAATGACAGAGTGCGATCGAGAGTAACGCCAAGATAGACTGGCTGGGCTTCATGCCGGATTCTCGTATCGCCAAGCTGCACATTAAGCTCACGCGAGGCCGAGGCATGGTGTAGATGGAAAACAGATGATACCGTTTTTGCAGTGCTAGGGATTAGTCGCCATTTTTTACAGTAATCAGATATCAGAGACATGTCTTTCGTGAGTGTTTCCTCGAGGATGTCGAACTTTGATGCCTGAGTTGCACAGCAGATGCACAGTAATTCATGGCCTTTGTTTTAAGGGGATGGAGTGGCATGTACAGAAAGGGTGCCATGTCCAGGGGAGCCATCCATCATTAGTTCATGAAGTCAGGGTGGACCTGCCATTGTGGCTACCTTGGGAAGGGGGAGAACTTGGGGCCGACCCACTCATATTCTCATGAAAACAATGGCCTGAACTTCCCAGACAGTGGGCCTATTTCCCACATGTCCTCCTTTTTCCTTTTATAAAATGTAGGGGCTGATATGATAGCAGAGATATTTAGAGGTCGGAGTCAAAATAGGGTTGCTGAGAGTCGGTAGGCAGTGGTTTATAGTGGTGAACAAGAGTCTGATTAACAATTACTCTGCTCATATCAGGAATGCAAAGCTGAATGAACTTAAGCAGGAAGGGGGCAACAAGAAAGAGCAAACAAATCAAAATCAGGCCTCCCACAAGGAGGAGAATCCAGGTAATCAGTGAGCCTTACAGCCATGAGGAGGAAGACCCAAGGCGGTAGCGGCTGCAAAGGTTATCACTTAGTTTAGTCAGAGTCTATATATTTTGTTCAACCAGTCTAGATTCATTCATGTAAAAACAGTACTCCTCTTGTAGGAAGACACAGGTCCCACCATTTTTCGGCTGTCAGCAGGTCTAATGTGTGGCAGTTCTGGAGAGTCACTTTAGCAAGAGAGGTGATCTGATGCTGGGGGGAAGCCAGAGCGTCTATAGTGGAGTCCACGATCTGCTGGAGTCTCTTGGTGAAGTCTTCTGTTGTAACTAGACTATGACCCAAAACACCACAGGCCAAGGCCACAGAGGCAGTTAAACCCAAGCCCACCAGAATGGGGGAGAAAAACTGCTCTGGGGGCCCTAGGGGCCAGAAGCAGCCAGGCAAGTTCTGCCTCTCCATAGAGTGTGAATTGGGGGACCACAGTCACCAGTATGCATGGACCTGTGGTGGAGCTGTTAATGCATGGAGAGTGTCATTGCACCAGAACTGTGTCAGTTAAGTAGCAGCAGTTGTACCATTAATTGTATGATTACGGAGGCATTGGAAGGGGGCGTTAAGAGGGTTCTGGTGACATAGCATGTAAGCTGTGTCCCTTCCAGGGACCTAATTTCTCAAAGTGGAATGTTATGAAGAGGTTGGGAGGAACAGAAAGAGCTGCTGGTAGAGACAGGAATAGAAGAATTAATGGGTACAGCAGCAAGGATAGGTTGTTAGAAAAAAATTTTAAATATAAATTTTTGTAAATATTGAAAAGATTAAGTGTAGTTAAGGCTACAGCTAATTGTTTGTTGGGGGGAAATACCTCTCTTTTTAAATAAAAACTAGGAATATGAGTGACTTTAGGGGTCAGTATCCAGCCATGAGCAACACATAGGAACATAAATTGGACTACATATAGGGGAACCTCTATAAGAAAGATATCACCATATGAGAGGTTGTTTCTTCATGTGAAGGCTTGTCACAGCTGTAGTTGCTGACTTGTGAAGACATACACAAAGCCAGGAAAAATAAAAAACTTGTACCAAGTTAGGAGTTCATTAGTATTGATAACCCAATAACTAGAATTGGCTTTAATATCTTTATATAATTTTGGAAGGCCTTTTTTTTAACAATAAAATGATTATCATCTTTTTAGTATGATTATGAAACTGCTTAAACAAATAATTAAGCATAATATTAGAACTTAGTTTACTGTTAGGATCTTAGTAATTTACTCATAAATTTATCACAAGTTTATTTAATTACTTATTCACACTCTTATATTTAGCTGTATTGTATCTCTCATGTAACACCCTTGGAGTGGCTATGAGTAAGGGTGGATATAAACTTCACTAGATTTTACAGTTTAAAACTCTGATATGGCAAGTACGGGCACACCTGTTGGAATAGCAGTGGCGAGTGGTAGGCCTTGATGAGGGTGCCCCAGATATTCATAGTCTTATTAATAGCCCTTAGATCTTGAAGTAGTCGCACCAAAAACAGGAGCCCTGAAGACCGAGAACAGGAGCCCTGAAGACCGAGAACAGGGCTCGGGAGCCACAGCTTAAAAAGTTCGGGGCTGGGAGTCAGGTGGTAGCGCAGCGGGTTAAGCGCACTTGGCGAAAAGAGCAAGAAACAGAATAAAGATCCCAGTTCTGGCGCCCCGTTTTGAGCCCCGGCTCTCCACCTGCAGGGGAGTCGCTTCATTGGCAGTGAAGCAGGTCTGCAGGTGTCTATCTTTCTCTCCCTCCCAGTCTTCCCCTCTCTTTCCATTTCTCTCTCTGTCCTAACAACGATGACATCAATAACAACAACAATAATAGCTACAACAACAATGAAAAAACAAGAAGGGCAACAAAAGGGAAAACAAAAACAACAAGTCTGGGGCTTTTCTTTAACTTGCAGAGCTCCAGCCCAAGGAGAGGGTGCAGTCAGGGGAGTGGCTAGGGAAGGTCCTGGCCAGGAAGTTGAAAGCTTGTCAGTCATTGGCACTGGGGTAGGAGTGGAAGCTCCTGCCCTTCTGATGTTGTAGGCAGAGAGGAGCCGAGGAAGGAGCAGGTAAGGCTGCAGCAGGGGCAGACAAGTGGTGGCAGAAACAGGAAAAAAGTCACCAAAAACCCAGGCCAGAAGACTGTAGTCCTGGCTGCACAGCTGTCAGCACAGGGGGAGTTCTGCCACATGGATGGTGGGAGTGTCAGCAGTACAGCCCACTGCAGTGGTCTGAGCAGCAGGGGCTAAGGCAGAGGTTGCGGGGAGCTGACAGGAAAGGTTTTGGAAGAACTGGTGAAAGGGAGTCTGAGGAAGATAGCTTAAGATCTTCTAAATCTGTATTTAGCTGCCCAAAGGTTGACTGCAGCTCTTTATCTGGGTCCTGCACGGGGGCTCTGACTCAGGGGCCTGGGAAAAACTTGCAGTGCTGCCCCTTTGGTTTCTAATTGAGCCGTGGACTTCTCTACTGCCTCTCCCATTGGCTCAGGTACTCCTATACTCAACCGAACAGCTGACACCACAGCAAAAAAGTGCAGGGACAGAGTCAGCCCACCATGGATTTCTGCAAGTCTGGTGAGAAAAGCTATTCTAGCCCAGACTTCCATATCAAAAATACGAGGCAACAGTAAGAACTCTGTCTCAGAAAGATTCAGCTTGTTTTCTGGACAGTTTTAGATCTCTAGTTTCAAGCAGAGTCCGAAGATGCTGCAACTGGGGATCTCTCTGACTAGAGGGAACATTACCCATAATGACAGATTGTAAAACAGAAATGCTTTAAACACGGGACAACGTTCCCAGAGGCAAGGCCCCTGGGGGATTCTCCTGTGTATCCCCGTAAGCCTGTCTGAATTACGATGACTGGCAGTCCCCTTAATGACTTTTATTTTGGCCGTCGGAATAACCAGTGTTTAATGATAGATGTAAAGAGAATAAATCACACTTTCCTGACACCCTGACAGAAGGCTGAGAGCTGAGCAGTGGATGTAAAGCCTTTGGGTCACACCAGAGTGTCGCTCTGGCCAGAAACCCAAAATTACTTTACACCATAACTCAATTCCACATGACAGGATGGTCTGAGGAAAATAAAGTGCATAGATCAAAAAAGAAGTACCTGGGTCCCTTCTTTTTGGGGACTCTTTACCCAGGCATTCCTCCTATAGGAGAACAGTCACCTGAACTCCTATTATGAATAGTCACATCAGAGTCCCAGGTCCCTGTTCGGGCGCCATGCTGTGCATTGCTTCAGGTCCCCCACCTCCCTGGCCACTGGTGACAGAGGTCAGAGCAGCCCCCTGGGAGATCTAGAGTGGCTCTGTGTGACAAAGGAGTAGTGTGTGGCGAGGAAGAAACCATGCCAGACTTATCCAGCTCCGGGAGAAGCCTCAGATGGTCAACTTGTTTATTAGGGGGATTCAAGCAAGCAGATATATCCATAGCCTAGAAATAAGGTTGAGGTCATCATGAACCCAAACACAATGTTTAGTTACATCTTGACCTACAAAGTATTTGATCACAACTGGAAAGTTACTGTATAAGGATTGGTCATGAGCTCAACAACACGATTTTCTCTGTTGTCCTTTCTTTGTCTTCTTTAATGATTTTCACTTTGTTGGTTTTTTTTTTATTAAAACAATTTTAATGTTATTTTAAATTTTATTTTCCTTTGTTATTATTATTGTTGTTATTGATGTCATTGTTGTTGGATAGGACAGAGAGAAATGGAGAGACAAGGGGAAGACAGAAAGGGGAAGAGAAAGATGGCATTTACAGACCTTCTTCACAGCCCGTGAAGTGACTCTCCTACAGGTGGGGAGCTGGGGGGCTCGAACCTGGATCCTTACACCAATTCTTGGGCTTTGCACCATGTGCACTTAACCCACTGCACTATCACCAGACCCCCCCCCCCCAGTGATTTTCACTTCTACCCTCAACCTCAGTGTGTCTGAGTCCCATTTATGGACTATTATTTCTTCTTAATCTGAACTATTGAGTTGGCATGAAAAAGTCACAATGCAGCATCTGCTTGATATGGCAAACTGTGTGTCATTGCTAGCTGTATATACTTATCAAATCAATTGTGTAATGAGATAAAGTTTCAATATTTGAAGACTAGATTTTGAACTGAAAAATAGAGGAGAATCTGATTTGCAGCAATGATGATAGCCTTAATGTAGAGTCTTAATTTCTGGAGAAAGCAAAAAGAACTCCCTCAATTTGAAAGTTTGGAGTCTAGCAGAAAGCAAGAGTCTATAGTAAATACTTGAAATCATATGTCTATGTATACCTATATTCATAGCAGCACAGCTCATAATAGCTCAATCTTGGAAGCAACCCAGATGCCTAGCAATGAATAAATGTATAAGAGAGTTGTGGTATATATACTGGAATCCTACTCAGCTATTAAAATGATGAAGTCATCTCTTTTTGCTTCATACTAGACAGAACTTGAAGGAACCATTTAAGTGAGATGAGCTAAAAAGTGAAGTAAAAAAACAAACAAACAGGTGATCTCACTAATAGGTGGATCTAACAGACAAGGACTAAAAAGGAAAATATAAAGTGACCTTTGGACTGGGTGTGGTGTATTGCACTAAATGTCACTGGGAAATGAGGAAAGGGAGAGATGAAGGGATCATAGTGCATGATGGTGGAAAAGGACCTAAGTTGGGGTGACAGAGGTTTTTTTAATTTATTTTTTTTTGCCTCCAGGATTATCACTGGGGCTCAGTGCCAGCACTACAAATCCACTGCTCCTGGGGCTTTTTTTCTCATTTTGTTGTTATTGTTACTGTTGTTATAGCTGTTGTTGTTGTTGGACAGGACAGAGCGAAATCGAGAGGATAGGAAGACAGAGAGGAGGAGAAAAAGATAGACACCTGCAGACCTGCTTCGCCACTTGTGAAGTGACCCCCCTGCAGGAGGGGAGCTGGAGACTCGAACCTGGATCCTTATATCAATCCTTGGGCTTTGTGCCATGTACATTTAACCCGCTATGCTACCACCTGGTCCCCTGAGAGAGTTCTGTAGACACCCACGATGGGGAGATGAGAAAGTTCACTCATGTGTCAACAACTGTATTGAAAAACCTTAACTCATCAATAAAATAAAAAATTTAAAAATAAAATATATCAAACTGCACAATAAACCATTAACTCCCAATAAAATGATAACCACCCCCCTTTTTTTCAAATGTTTCCCCTTCTTTTTGTAGAAGCACAAGAATAACCTAGAAAAAGAACTTGAATGAAGTCAATAATATATATAGGCTCCCTGTTTTGGTTTCTGAAGTTCCGGTATTGCTGCTTGATCTTGAACTGAAAACAAACTTATTGGCTGGTAGCATTACTTATTCTATACCTGCTGTTTGCAATATATGATTAGAATGGACTCCTCATTATATTTAAAGGCATATTAATTTAAATGTTTTATGTTTAAATTGGCTTTTGTGTTAAATACAGAGAGACAAATGTGAGGTAGAAAAATAAAATGTTACTATAAAAACACACAATTGTAGAAATACTGTAACTTTTGGAAGCTTCCTAAGTTCAATAAAAAGACACAATATGATCAACATGGAAACACTTGTTAGAGAAGGTAAAATCTATTAAACAGCGGCAATCTGATTCTAACAATTCAGACTTAATGAAACATTTAGAATATGCTATTACAGATACTGTTCATTTAAATATGCTATTACTGATATTGTTTCATTAGGTATACAATTTCTTGCTCAGTGTTTTCATGCCTAAGTGACCTCTAAATTGGTCCGCTGCAAATCACTGCTAATGGCCTCACAACAATTTACACCACTCAACCATTTACAGAGACTGAATGACACAGGAAATTGATTCAGATTTCACAGGAGAGATGAATCTTCAAAAACATAATGATGCTTCTTTTTTCCCTGTGATATTCCTTGCACCCAACCACCACCTTTTACTTTTCCTTCCTTTCTTTTCCTTCTATCTCTCTGTTTTTCCTACACTCTATTTTTCTTTTTAGTATCTCCCAATACTTTCTTCATCCAGATCCCTAGCATAGAATGAGACCTAGTCTGGAGTGTTTTTGCTTTCACCAATAACAGTGTCCATTGCTTAAAACTGTGCTTTACAGAAATGTGAAAGTGGAATTTCTGATTGTTCTATTCCAGGTGGCATTCATGTTATAATGCATAAAACCAATACTATTATAACTGAAAATGAAAGGGGGGTATGACTTCTGAAGTCAGATCAAGAGTGTTCAACTGTTCAAATCCTGGACTTCTCAACATATACAATGTTTGAGTAAATAATGTGTCTCTGCAGTGTTTTCTTCTATCAATAGATGATTTGGGATTATAATATGGGTTACTGCTTAGACTTAGTTTTAATTTATTATTATTATTATTATTATTATTATTATTATTATTATTATTATTTTACCAGAGCATTGCTCATCTCTGGCTTATAGTGATGCTTAGGATTGAACCTGGGACTTTTAGTGCCTCATGCATGAATGTCTTCTTGCATAACCACTATGCACTCTTCTCAGATTTTCTACATGACTTAAATCAGTCATTTATTTAACAAATATTTATGGATGCCAATTCTGATCAGAAATATATCCATGGACTATTTACATAGAAGTAGGCAAAACCCTTGTCCTATTGGAACTTTCAGGATTTTTTTTTGTTATTGTTGTTGTTATGGATGTCATTGTTAGGACAGAGAGAAATGGAGAGAGAAGGGGAAGACAAAGAGGGGGAGAGAAACATAGACACCTGCAGACCTGCTTTCTCTACTTGTGAAGCAACTCCCCTGCAGGTGGGAAGCCGGGGGCTCAAACTGGGATCTTTACACTGGTCCTTGTGCTTTGCGCCACCTGCACTTAATCCGCTGCCCTACCACCCAACTAACTTTCAAACTTTTTAAAGGAGACAGATCATAAAGAGATATGTGAGTTAATGGTAAATGCAATAAAGACAGAATGCAAAAAAATACTTAGCAACATGGTAACAATGTAGTAAGTGTTCAATAAATGTTCACTCACTTGATAAATCTCAGAAATATTTGCCTAGCAGAAAGACAGTATTCATAATGAAATGAACATGGTTCATATTTTTTTGCTCATATTTTTAATTATCTATTTATTTTAAAAAGGAAATATTGACAAAACCATAGGATAAGAGGGATACAACTCCACACAATTCCCACCACCAGATCTCTGAATCCCATCCCCTCCCCTGATAGCTTTCCTATTCTTTAACCCTCTGGGAGTATGGATCCAAGGTCATTGTGGGATGCAGAAGGTGGAAGGTCTGGCTTCTGTAATTGCTACCCCGCTGAACATGGGCGTTTACAGGTCAATCCATACTCCCAGCCTGCCTCTCTCTTTCCTAGTAGCGTGGGGTTCTAGGGAAGCAAAGCTCCAGGACACATTGGTGGGGTTGTCTGTTCAGGGAAGTCTGATGGGCATGCTGCTAGCATCTGGAATCTGGTGGCTGAAAGGAGAGTTCACATACAAAGCCAAACAAATTATTGATCATTCATGAACTTGAAGGCTGGAATAGTGAAGATGAAGAGTTGAGGGATCCTCCATTTTGTAGATGGCTAGTAGGCATATTTAAGTTATAGGCCAAAGGGCCTGTGGCTATACTAGTTTTTTTTTTTTCTTTTTCTCTTTTTGTTTCCCCTGAGCATGAAATCTGATATGCAGGTGGATCCAAGTTATTATCTGGGGAGATGATATCATGGCTGGAAAAGGAACAGAAAGCTGGATCAGGGAAGAGAGTAGCTCCCTAATATGGGAAAGGTTTATAAATACTGTTGACCGTAAACCCCATCGATTTGATGTGGTCTGGGGCCCATATTCAGCTTAGGAGCCTGTGTGACCTCTGCATCACTGTAGATCTGAGCTCACATTCAGTGGTCATGAGTAGGAACATTCCAAGTTGCCCCAATATCAACCCATCTTCCTCAGGTGGAGCACAGAGTCTGTTGTCCATCCTTCTTTTGGAGGATGGAACATTCTCTACTGTTGTTGATCCAAGTTGAGGGCAAGGTCCTATGGGGAGCTCACAAAGGGGTCTATTTTGCTGTTCATGGTTCTTATTAATCCTAGTGCTGGCTAAATACATAAAGGCGAGGACTACCTGGAAGCAAGGAAGGATCCATCAGCTGCCTGAACACAGGGAAATATGACACATTACTTCTCCCTTCTATATAGCCAGGCACTCAACGGCCCCAAAAAGGTGAAAATAAAGGCCATTTTGTTCTGTCCATAAAATAGTGTGCTCAGTTTCAGAGAAAAGGAAAGTTGTTATTTTACTCTGACAAGGTCTCTAATAAAAATAATATATAAGGATCTATTGATTTTTTTCAGTCAGGTTTTTGTTTTATTTTCCTTGAAGTTTTATGTTGACTATGCCCAAGTAAAAGGAAATTCATTTTGAATTCAGACAAGTTCCATCAAGGAGTCATTTCAGAGGCTCCTTTGAAAATAAGTGCATGGCAATGAGATGACCTATATGTTCACATAATTGCACACCAGCTGCAGGAAAGGGGAGCAAAACCAGTGAAGCTTGGGACCATCTCTCTTATAAACAGGTGAGAAAAAGAACAGCGTGGAGACAGGAGAAGGAACAGCAGGGAATGGTGAGGCAGAAATATTCCTAATTAAAAATCAGAGGTCCCTATACTAAAGACCATTTGACATTTACATGCATATGAAATTAAGGAACAAAGCAATGTGAGATTTGATATTTGGGAGGTTTTTCCCTATCTGTCTACCTCCAGCAACTTTAGAGCAATAATAATATTACATAGGGAGATTGCATCTCTTCTCTGGTGTATACTTATATTTAATGTGTCATTGGGGCCATTAGTCCCCAAAATAGCAATATTTGCATTGCTCCACGATGTACTGGCATTGCCAATGAGTTCTTTCATGAGGGAAGTTTAAGTTATGCCCCTTAAAACTCGATGTTTAGAGGTATAAATACAATAGGCCATTTATGACATAATGATCTTCACCTGTTTGGTCTGTATCTCCTAGGATTATTAAATCACTGTTAGGGTTTATTATATATCATTTTAGTTCTCCAGCATAAACTATAACATGCCACTACTGCTTCAGGGATAAAGAATACAGACATGATTTTATAAAAAAAAAAAAAAGAGAGAGAGAGAGAGAGAGGAGAGAGAGAGTGTATGTGTTTAACTACTCATCACATTCTGCCTTGGGATAGAAAAGAGAAACAGGAAATAGTTGCAGCAATTTGCTACAGGCTAAAGATATTTGTAAACCACTATTATAAATTTAACATATCCTGCAAGAGTCAAAGTTTATTTGTACTGAAGGCTAACAGGGACCTGGAGGTACTGTTGCTTAAGAGTGGAGGTACTGTTGCTTAAGAGTTTTAAATTTTGAATAGCCACATCTACTTTCCTACCCCACTCCGTTTGTTTTATAACGTCTACAGTTTGACCCTTCCTCCTTTGCCACTGCTGTATTTGCCTGGGCAGTCTCTACATAGCTAAGAATTCTTGATATGCCAACTGTTTTCCCTATGATACTGAGAAAAAGTATTTGAGCATCACAGTGCTAGTCTGAGAATGAATGAAGTATTTGAAAGTGTCAGAGCATAGAAAAGTGACAGACAAGTTGTGGAAATGTTGGAGAACAAGTAATATAGCTTATAAGCTCAGATCTGGAGTATGCTGAGTTGAGGAGAACAGGAGGCAGAGAGAAGTCAGAAAAGCATCATTCCATAAACATACTGGAGGACAGAAGTTGATATTTAATGGTGGTTGATTGGATAACTTTATAGCAAAAATGAAAGAAGAATGGAGGGGAATGAGGAAAAAAGGCTTAAATTTTTTTTTTTACTACAATGAATTCAGGCTGTAAAATGTTGGAGCTGGTATATCTCACTTCTCATTATTTAGTTTCATATCACACCCCTTCATATCACACTTTTAGGGGAGGCGCTTCACAGGTGGTGAAGCAAGTCTGCAGGTGTCTTTCTCTTCCCCTCCTCTCTCCATTTCTCTCTGTCCTATCTAACAATGACAACATTAACAACAACAACAACAATAATAAGTACAACAACAATAAAAAACAACATGGGCAACAAAAGGGAAAATAAATAAATATAAAAAATAAATAAAAAGTTCTAAGCCACCTATATTACTCACCAATATTAGTGTATTGCATTTCTTGTTTTCATTGAATTTATTTATTTCATTTTTAATAAATTTATTTTCATTTATTTATTTTGGATAAAGTCAAAGAAATTGAGAGGGAGAGAGAAAAACAGCTGTAGTGTAGTTTTACCTCTCATAAACTTTCTCCCTGTTGGTCAGGACTAGGGGTTTTAACCTAGGCCCTTGTGACTGTACTGTGTGCAGTCAACCAGGTGAGCCATTTCCTGCCCTTTATTTATTGTCTTTTTTTTTTTTTTTTAGTGCCATTAGGGTTGTTGCTGTAGCTTGTTGGCTAAATACAAATTCCCTGCTCCTGGAGGCCATATCCCCCAACCCCCACCTTTATTTATTTTTTTCTTTTTGATAGAGACAGAAGAAAAAAGAGAAACACTTGCAGCACTGCTTCACCACTCATGAAGTTCCCCCTTATAACTGAGGACCAGCACTTGAACCTAGGTCCTTGCATATAGTAATACATGTCTTGTACCAATGTGCCACCACAAAGTCTCTGAGCTTTCTTTTTCTTTTCTTTTTTTTCTATACATTCTTTAGTATCCCAATTTTCTCTGATCTTTTGTTGTTGTTGTTGTTATAGAGTGCTGACTTCAGGATTTTTCAAGGCTTCTATATCCACTATACCTAAATCTTATGTTCTCTGGGAACACTGAAATTTGATCATATGCTCATCTTTTAATGAACCAGTGTAGTATATTCTTGGAAGCTGTTAAGGAAGGACTATAATTTTATGTAGGATTATGTAAAAAAAAAATGGAAAATTATCCTGTGGTATCCCCCAAAGAACAATTTTTCGTAGTGGTTTAATGTTGATTTACAGAATTATGAGATAACAAGGGTATAATTCCATACTTTTTCCCACCACCAGAGTTCTGTGTTCCCAATTCCCTTCATTGGAAACTGCAATAGTTCTCTCAAGGTGACAGATATGGATTGAGCATACCTATCTATATTTATGTATATTTACCCATTTTTCCCCCTGCCTTCTCTTCCTTTCTAAGTCATACCTACACCTACTACTGCCTTCACATGTTCTTCCTATTTCCCTCTTCTCTATCAGGGTCTAGAAGAAATTGGAATTCAGAGGCTGCTTCTGGTCATCCTCCCCTAACAATTTTCCCCCTCTGAGGTTATGGACCAAAATTCTTTTTTTTTTTTTTAATTTTTAAAAAAAATTTATTTATTTTATTTATTTATTCCCTTTTGTTGCCCTTGTTGTTTTTTTTATTGTTGTAGTTATTATTGTTGTTGTATAGGACAGAGAGAAATGGAGAGAGGAGGGGAAGACAGAGAGGAGGAGAGAAAGACACCTGCAGACCTGCTTCACTGCCTGTGAAGCGACTCCCCTGCAGGTGGGGAGCCGGGGTTCGAACCGGGATCCTTATGCCGGTCCTTGTGCTTTGCGCCACCTGCGCTTAACCCGCTGCGCTACAGCCCGACTCCCCCAAAATTCTTTTTTGAATTTTCTTTATTGGGAGATTAATGGTTTATAGCCAACAGTAAAATACAATAGTTTGTACACGTGTAACATTTCCCAGTTTTCCACATTGCAATTCAACCCCCATTAGGTCCTCTTCTGCCATAATGTTGGACCAATATTCTTTATGGGGTGCAGAAAGTGGGAATTCTGGCTTCTTAGGGATGCTCCTGTGCTGAGTAGGGGACCCAGATCAGATTGATGCGATGAGGTTTACAGTCAACAATATGTGTACACTTTTCCCATATTTGGAAGCTACTCTCTTCCCTGATGCATCTTTCTAGTCCTTTTTCCAACTATGGCTCCATCTCCCTAGACAATAACTTAGGTCACATTACATGTCAGGCTTAGGCCAAAACTAAGTAGGGTCATGGGCCCCTTGGAATATACATAAAATAGACATACTAACTTTTTAGAAAATAGAGATGCCAAATCTTTATCTGCAATATTCTTGTCTTTAGGTTCAGGATTAGTCAAAAATATGTTCTACCTTGTATCTTAACACTTTTTTAACTACCAGGTTCCAGATGCCGTCATGATGCCAACCTGATTTCCGTGGGCAGACCCCCCCACTGATGTGTCCTGGAGCCCCACAGCTCCCCAGACCCCTAACCCACTAGGGAAAGAGAGAGACAGGCTGGGAGTATGGATCAACCTTCCAATGCCCATGTTCAGTGATGAAGCAATTACAGAAGCCAGTCATCCCACCTTCTACACCCCATGATTCTGGGCCCATACTCCCAGAGGGATGAAGACTAGGAAAGCTTCAAATGGAGGGGGATGGGGTGTGGAACTCTGGTGGTAGGAACTGTGTGGAACTATACCCTTCTTAGCCTATGGTCTTGTCAATATTTTAATTTTATAAATAAAAATTAATAAAAAAAACTTAGAAATAAGTTATTATCTTTGAGATGAAAATGTCTCAAAATGTACCCAAGAATTATTGGAAGTGTCTGTTCAAAATGAAGATCCATGGCCCCATTACCAACATACTGTTTCATATTCTAAGAATTTGAGACTCAAACACTGCAATCAAATTATTTTCCAGGTGAATCCTATGTAGACTTAGCAGTCCACATGTGGTGACCAATATGAATAAATTAGAGATCTTTCTGAGTAGCACATATTTTTCTACTTTTTAAACAGTACTAAATCCTTACTAACTGCGTACATATGATACACCCAGTGTTCAGTCAGGCATTTGCCTTGAAGAGGCTCACTGATTCATCATAGAAAGGCCACAAAATTTTTTTTCCCTGGGCAGACCCCCCCACTGATTTTTCTTCCCACTTTCCAGATGAGTGAATAGAATCTCAACAAGATTAAGCTACTAAGAGATTGGCCACACATCATGTAGGTGGTAAAATACAGATTTGTCTGGCTCAAAATCAACACTATCACATTTCAGTAGTTTGTGCCCTACGTTACTTAAGAAATACCCACATAAAGTCCTTTTAAAATAAAATATTTTCTTTGTCCTTCCCATAATTTCTGTTCATCAAATGTAACTGTTTCCAGTAGATGCAAGCTTTTATGACTTTTTTTTTCTCATTTATTACTGACAATATGTTTTTCCTACAGTTCTTTGGTAGTTAAAATTCACATGTTACTATCTTCTGGCCTTTTAATAGAATGTACTTATTTGCACAATCAGTTCCCTGTATGGTTGTTTATTTCTTGGCCCAGCTGTAGATTAATTATAAATGCCCATATTTATGTTCTTATGGGTGCTGTTCTAAAAATCATTTGTTAAGTCAGTTATTTAAAATGCTAGATGACATAAAATGGTTGTTCTTTTCCCTTCTCATGAAAAATCTCCTAGTTTAAAATTCTCAAGTTCTAATTCAAGGGCAGATATTAATTTTGTTGTGTAAGGTTGGGGCAATTTATGGAAGCCAGTGGAGATAAATAAAACAAAACTTTGTTTTCTAAGTTACATGTGATACTGCTTTATTAAGTCAACAACTGCATTTTAAAACAAACAGCAAATACTGTCACACAACTCTTATAATAAATCAACTGCTGTATGTAGAAAACTTCTAGAGTTAAGCAACCCCATCATGATCTGCTGAGTTTGACCTCTCTAAAGGGGTTGAATTACAGTTTAACTCCTTGTCCGTGTGTGATGAAACACATGGGTTTTTGCTGGGGCTTGGTACCTGCAGTACTAATCCACTGCTTCTGGTGACCATTTTATTTCCTTTTAATTGGATAAGACAGAGAGAAATTGAGAGGGGAGGAGAGGAAGAGAGAAAGACAGACATCTGTAGACCTGCTACTCAGCTTGTGAAGCATCCTTCCTGAAAGTAGGGAGTGGCAGCTTGAATCTGGATCCTGGAGCACATTCTATTCTTCATACTATGTGCAATGAACCAGGTGCGCCACTGCCCAGCCTCCCTGACATATGCTATCTTGATGTGGTGAAATTGAAAATGTCTTCAATGGTATCATTTCAAGTTCTCTTCCCCATTCTGCTTCTGTAAGTAAGCTATCTAGCCTGAAATTACTCTTTATTAAAAGTCCAAGGGAAAACTCTGAATATCAGATTTTAGCTTTTTGACAACTTGGAATTCTTAAAGCAAATCAATCAGATACTCCCCACAGGGTAAAAGGCATACACTGTGTTGATACCATAAAGTCTGCTTCCCGGACTCTGTTGAATCTGTTCCTAAGTTTAACTCTTATGTGTCCCTGCATGGCTTCTAGTTGTCTTCTTCCCCCAGGCTATAAGTACATATAATTAATACCTAAAAACATCACCTGTCAAGATTTGGGTTCTGCTGTTTTTATAACCCTAGGGCAAGAACCCTTCTGTCTACAATGGGAAAAACACAAGACAATTGAAACACCATCTGGCCTGTGAACTTTTATGGTCAGATCTGGTTAACATCTATGATTTAACATTTATGAGAATTTCAAAGTAAGAGTTCATAGGTTCACTAGGGAAATAGCTCAACAGGAAAAGTGTGGGACTTGCATGTGTGAGGTTCCTCATTCTTTTTTTTTTTATATATTTATTCCCTTTTGTTGCCCTTGTTTTATTGTTGTAGTTATTATTATTGTTGTAATTGATGTCGTCATTGTCAGATAGGACAGAGAGAAATGGAGAGAGGAGGGGAAGACAGAGGGGGAGAGAAAGATAGACACCTGCAGACCTGCTTCACGGCCTGTGAAGTGACTTACCTGCAGGTGGGGGGGGTTCCTCATTCTATCACCAATGTCTCACAGAAAAGAGTGGTGCACTGTTTTTGTTTGTTTGTTTTTTTGCTTTTTTCCCCTCCGCTCTATATAGAACACTGTAACTAAGATGAAATAAAATAAAAATTAAAAATTAAAATAAACTAAAAAAAGTTAATAGGGATACCGTATTTTGAAAGAAATTTTATATAGGTCAGAGATGCTTAATAAATCATTTTAAAAGTCACTCATTCACTTTGCCAATGAAAGTCTAAATGAAACTTGAAATGGGGAGTTTGGAGTAGGGTCTTTCTGAGATATTGCTCTCCAAGAATAATGTCCTCAGATATTGCTTTATGATTACTGCCTTCAATGGAAACATTTGCTAAATTTCACTTTACTAGAAGTATGCAAAAAGAGTGGTACACTTTGTTGAGCGCACATGTTATAATGTGCAAAGACTGGGGTTTGAGCCCTGTTTTCCATCTGCAAGGGGAAAGCTTAGTGAGTGGTGAAGCAGTGCTGCAGGTGACTCTTCTTCTCTCCCTCTGTATTTCCCTTATCCTTTGGATTTCTGGTTGTCTCTATCCAGTAAATACAGATAAAAAATAGAACACAGTGTACTTCAAAATGTACTGGGAAAGAAAACAACCCTAAAAGTAAAGAACATTAAGAAAGAAAAAACACAAGTTTAGAAAATTTTGTTGTTTTTGTCACTGGGGGTTCACAGTTCTGGTCAGACTTCTTTTCTTTTCTCTTTTATCTGTTTATTTTTATATTACAGAATTACATGTCAACAAGGGTTTGAATCCACACCATTCCCACCACTAGAGTTCTGGATCTTTACTCTTCCCACTGCAACCCACCACAGTTTCCCTAAGGTTGTAGACACAGGCCAACCTTTATCTCTACAACTATCTGTCCACATTTATACATAGTTGCTCCCCTTTTTTTGTTCTGGTTCTGGAGTTAAAAACCCTCTTATCTTACTTAATCCTACCACTTCTCCTGCCTGGGGAGCAGATAGTAGGAGTTCTGGCTTCTGTAATTGCTTCTCCACTGAGCATGAGCATTGACAGGTTGATCCATACCCCCAGCCTGTTTCTATCTTTCCCTAGTGGATCAGAGCTCTGGAGATGCAAGGTGTCCACTTATAGATGAAATTTAAGAATAAAGAACACCATGAACAACTAACTATAGCATCAAGCTAGAGAACATGAAAGAAATGGAATGTGAGAGATGATTAGGTCTTCTCTTCAGAGGAACATGAACAGAACAACTATTTAGTACAAAAGTTCATTTTATAAATTGTTATGTATGACCACCTCTGGCTAGTCGTTTTGTATTCTTTAGGTCAGATAATAGTTCCTTGCAGTGTTTTCTAACCCTCCAACAGAGACCCTCAGACTCTTTTCCTTTCCTTGTCTAGACAACAGAAAATGAGAGATTTTGAGCTCTGAAACCCAGCCCAGGGGTGGAGGAGGCAGTTCTGTGTCAGGTATATAAAAGATGGGAAAAGGGTGAGGGGGGTGGCTGCTGGCTGATGGCCACTGTTGGCGGCACACGCTTTTGCAAAAGAATAAATGCCTTGCTTCAGCTCCTTATTTTTTGCCTTGACAAGTAATTTTAATTGGATGTCATTTACAACAGAATCACTAGAAACATACCCTTCCAAAACTGAACCAGGAAGAACTGCAAAACCTAAATGGACTAATCACCCACAAAGAATTTAAACAGTTATTAAGAACCTTCCAAACAATAAAAGTCCAGGACCAGATGGGTTTACAAGTGAATTCTACAAAACCTCCAGGGAACAGTTAATACCTCTACTTTTAAAAATATTTATTTATTTTCCCTTTTGTTGCCCTCATTGTTTTATTGTTGTAGTTATTATTGTTGTTGTTATTGATGTCATTGTTGTTGGATAGAACAGAGAGAAATGGAAAGAGGAGGAGTAGACAGAGAGGGGGAGAGAAAGATAGACACCTGTAGACCTGCTTCACCACCTGTGAAGCGACTCCCTTGCAGGTGGGGAACGAGGGGCTCGAACCCGGATCTTTACACCAGCCCTTGCACTTTTTGCCACATGCACTTAACCTGCTGTGCTACCACCTGTCTCCCAATACCTTTACTTTTAAAGCTCTTCCAAAGGATCAAAGACACAGGATTCCCTTGCAACTTCTATGAAGCCATCATCACCCTGATACCAAAAGCAGATAGGAAACTAAATAACAAAAAAGGAAAACTACAGACCAATATATCTGATGAACACAGATGCTATCTACCCACACCCTAAAATGAATATTCTGCCTAAAGCCATATGCAAATCTAATGCAGTACTGATCATGGTCCCACCAATGTTCTTTAAGAGAATAGAATAAAAATTACAATCATATATCTGGAACCAGAAAACACCTATAATCTCCAAAACAATCTTCAGAGAAAGGAAGGCATCACAATCCCAGATCTCAAACTATATTATAAGGCCATAGTAATCAAAACTGCATGGTACTGGAACAAAATTAGATACACAGACAAGTGGAGCAGAATTGAAAGCCGAGAAATAAGACCCTACATTTATGGAATCTAATTTTTGATAAAGGGACCAAAATATTAAACTGAGGAAGGAGGCTTTCTTCAATAAATGGTTCTGAGGAAAATAGGTTGAAATGTGCAGAAGAATGAAACTGAACCACTTTATCTCACTAGAAACTAAAGTCAACTTCAAATGGATCAAGGAGATGGATGTTAGACCAGAAACTATCAAATACTTAGAGGAAAATATTGGCAGAACACTTTCCCATCTACACCTAAAGGGAATCTTTGATAACACAAGCCCAATTGCAAGGAAAACTGTAACAAAAACAAATCAGTGGGACTACATCAAATTGAAAAGCTTCTGCACAGCAAAAGGAAACATCACACAAACAGTCTCCTCACAGACTGGGAAAAGATTTTTACATGCCATACATCAGACAAGAGGATAATAACCAAAACATGTAAAAAGCTCACCAAATTTAGCAACAAGAAAGCAAATGACCCAATTCAAAAGTGGAGAGGAGATGTGAACAAAAAAATCACTAAAGAAGAGATACAAAAGGCCAACGGGCATAACTAATATTGCTCCAAGTCACTGACTGTAGAGAAATACAAATAAATACAACAATGAGATACCACCTCACCCCTATGAGAATGTCACACATCAGAAATGACAGAAACAACAAATGCTGGAGATGTTGTGGAGACAAAGGAACCTTCTTGCACTGCTGGTGGGAATGTAAACTGGACCAACCCCTGTGGAGAACAGTCTGAAGAATCCTCACAAAACTAGAAATGGACCTTCCTCATGACCCAATAATTCCTCTCCTAGGGATATATCCTAAGGCTCAAGCATACCTATCCAAAAAGATATGTGTACAGCTATGTTCATAGCAGCATAATATGTCATAATAGCCAAAACCTGGAAACAACCTCAGTGCCCAACAAGATAGAAAGGCTGAAAAAGTTGTGATATATGTACTCAATGGAATACTAATCATCTATTAATAGTAATGAACCCATCTTCTCCAATCCATCCTGGATAGAGCTAGAAGGAATTATGTTAAGTGAGATAAATCAGAAAGAGAAAGACAAATATGAGATGATCCTACTCATAACCAGAAGTTGAGAAAGAACAGAAAGAGAAATGCAAAGTATAATTTGACTTAGTTTGGAGTATTTCACCAATGTAAAAAACTCTGGGGGGAGGGAGAGGGTAGATTTTCAGTTCCACTATAAGGGGTGGGTATAGGGACACAGACTTTTGGTGGCAGGAATTGTATTGATATACACTCCTATTAACATATAGTCTTATAAATCACTATTTAATCAATATGAGAGGGGAAAAATAGATTGAATGTCTGGAACTTTTGAATGTACAGCCCTCAGTTCTGAGTATATATTCCCTTAATCTAGCTATTTAAGGTTTCAAATTAGTAACCTGATCAAATTTTAACCCTGGGCTTAAATTTTTAATGCATTTCTAATAATGACTTTCTGAAATATTAAATCTCCTATAATCTTAGACCAGGGAGACCAGAAGCAACTGCTTTTGTTTATATATAAGATATAGTTATTTTTAAATAGCAATAAACGACATAAATCATGGTATGTTTTGTATATGGTCTTGTATGTATAGTACAGTAAATCCTAACCATGGGGTTTTCAAAGTAAACCAAATCCCCAAATATCTTGGTTATAATAATAATTATCTATTGCCTTCTTAAACTCTAAGACAGCAAGGAAGTTTCCTCATTAACACATATTTCTCACAGTCCTGGAACTTCTGGAGCTTTGCTTGTTTTCCTTCCTGCTTCTTTTGATCCCTGCCATTTGATACTGCACTTGCTGATCTGAATCATATCAGTGCAACCAGTACCACCTCAACATGTTTCACTTCAGATTGTGCCCAGAGACACCAGGCGTGCAATGTCAACCTTCTAGCTCCATTACTCTGGTGAAACCTTTCCTAGCTCATAGGACTTCTTAACTCCATTTGGGGTGGTGCAGTTTCTAACAAAGCCACAGAACCTAGATATAGACCAGGGCCCATGAAATAGGGCACATGTGCACAAGTATGCACAAATTAGGGGGGAAATCTATACCTTAAAGTAAAAGTTCACAATAGTGTGAAGTGACTCAATAAGTGCAGCAAGCAAGTCAAAAGACTTGAAATTGATACTTTTTTAAATTAAGTATTTAATTGTGGGGATATTGTAAAAGCATGGTAAGAGCATAGGGGAACTCCCATCATAAAGATGGAGGTCTGAAAAGACACCCCACCTATCAGCTTCTCCCTTTCAGGGGTCGAGCATGGAGAAGAAAAGCTTTCCTGACTCAGTTTCCCCTTGTCAGTCTCCTTTTCTTTTTATTAAGTACTTAATCAAATAGTTTCTACTTAGACCTAAATAGCCTCCTCATCTACTTCCTATTTCATTTCCCTCAGTCACTCTAAGGTTACCCTTGTCAGACAAAGTAAGGACTACAAAAACTGGATAAGGACAAGAGACTAGCACACTTTAATGATGGCTCCTTTGGTCACTACTAAGCTACCTTGTCATCCAGAGCCCTAGTCAGGAAATCCTTGGATTCTCATATAGAAATGATGGGCCTTTGACCTCTAACAGATCCCCCTCTCCACCATCACTGGTCATCTCCATCAGGAACAATATCATAAACCTTCTTGTGGGCCTCTATAGGACCTTGCTCTCACTGTGGAACAACAATGGTAGGGACTGTCCACTCACCAAAGGGATGCTGGGTCAATATACTCTGCCACTCATGTAAGACAGGTCATGAAATTAGTGCAGCCTAGAATGTTCCTTGTTAAGACCATGGAATGAGAGCTCATACCCACAGGGATTCAGAGGTTACACAGGTTCCAGTATTGAATATGAATAGACATGGGCCCCAGACCAGATTGATGGGGTTTACAGTTAACAATATTTATATACTTTTCCCATATTTGGGAGCTACTCTTTGCCTTGATTCAGCTTTCTAGCCCTATTAAAGTCATGGACCCCTTGCAATATACATAAAATAGACTTCCTAACTTTTCCCAAAATAGAGACCCCCATTTTCATCTGCTATATCCTTACCTTTAGGTTCCTGGTTATTAAACAATTTATTCTCCTTACATCATTTTTCAAAAAAATTAAATATCTATTTATTTATTCCCTTTTGTTGCCCTTGTTGTTTCATAGTTATTATTGTTGTTGTGTTGGACAGGATAGAGAGAAATGCATAGAAGAGGGGAAGACAGAGAGAGGGAGAGAAGGAAAGTTGTCTTCAGACCTGTCTGCTTTATATCTTAATGCTTTTTAGCTACCAAGTTTCAGTTGCTATCATGATGCCAAACTGATGTCCCCGGGCAGAGGACTTCACCGATGTGTCCTGGAACCCCACTTCCCCAGAGCCCTGCTCTACTAGGGTAAGATAGAAACAAGCTAGGAGTATAGATCAATTTGTCAACGCCCATGTCCAGAGGAGAAGCAATAACAGAAGCCAGACCTTCCACCTTCTGCACCCCATAATGATCCTGGGTCCATACTCCCAGAGGGATAAACAACAGGAAGGCTTCTAAAGGAGGGGAGGGGATATGAACCTCTGCTAGTGGGAATTGCACCCTTCTTATCCTACAATCTTGTCCATCATTATTAAATCAATAATAATAATAAAAGAATAAAGAACAGTACACACTGTGAGGCTCATTACATCAAAGCAAAAAAACTCTAGGGAAAGAGAGAAGATGAAGGAGCACTGGCGTCCTGTTGTGTTTCCTAGACACCACTCAAGGGGAGATGAGAGGTTCTGCCTTTCGTCTATATTGTAAGCCACTAGTCCCTACAATAAAATTTTTTATATCTCCATATTATAAGATTTTCAATTATATACATTAAAACAAAGTCCCATCCTTCCTCCAAAAATCTCAATTCCAGAAATTTGATATACAGTCCTCTTTGTTTTTCTCATGACTTCAAATGTCCATCTGTGCATTCATATGTATATTATATTTGGCAAAAATGGGCAAGTGGGATTTATTTATTTTAATGTCACCCTCATAAATCTGTCGGAAGCATCAAGAAAGTAAATACTAGTATTTATAATCTAGATAATTCTGTATTAAAATGAATTGAGTACTTTAAATTCTTACTCTTTTATGGCTGGGGATGTAGTTCAACTGGCAAAGCATTAGATTTGCATGTCTGAGATTCCTGCTTTGATCCCCACCATTTCATTTACCAGAACGGTGTTCTGGATTCTCATTCTCTTTCTCTTTTTTTAATACAAATTATTTTTAAAGATCCTTTTATTTATTTAATTATTATTGGATAGAGATAGAAACAGAGTAGAATTGGAGATAGAGAGGTAAAGACACAGAGAGACACCTGCAGCCCCCTGCTTTACTGCTAGTGAAGCTTCCCCCTGCAGGTGGAGACCAGGGTCTTGAACCCAGATCCTTGCACATTTTAATGTGTATGCTTAACCAGCTGTGGTGCATCAACATTTGGCCCTTCTCTTTCTCTTATATGAAACTCTCTCAAAGGTAATTAAATAAAATATTTTTTTAAATATCACTATTCACACTGTTCTACTTAATACTACTTGAAGATTTTATATATATATATATATATATATATATATATATATATATATATATATATACACGACTGATCAGGAGTTATCCAATTCAACTGTCAAATGATTTGTTTTGAAATGGGTTTCTGCATTTTGGTCAGCAGTTCTGCATTTGTGGATCTGTGTGCTAACAGCACCGTGATATCAAAGTGATATTTCTAGTCTGGAAATGCTTTACTTCAGTCACAAATCAATACTTTCAAAGGTGATTAACTGTGTCACCTTAATAGGTAAGGTTGTTCTTTCTGCTTGCCTGTACAGAAGTACTCACCTAGTGTAAATGCTGCTGTATGAAGGGATAGAAAAGTGAGATGGACAATCTAGTAGAGGAAAAAGTAAAACAGTCCATTAGCCTACCCAGTGCATGATTTTAAAGTTAAGTTGAAGTTCAGCAGTTTGGCATTTCAGATATTACTTAACTACCCAGAAACTGAATTAAACCAAAGAACCTTTTCTTAGTGACACAGGAATTTCTTGGGTGGAGTAAGGGGGTGGGGCAGCAAATTGAAAGAGAGGAGGCTGCTTCTAAATCTTCTCATGTTGAATACAATTCAGGTTGCTTACTTCATATATTATCTGTATTAAACATATGCACTAGTGTTTCTAAAAGGTGTTTGTTTGCTTGTTTTAGGTAGGGACAGAGTGACAGAGCAATAGAGATAGAGAAATAGAAAGAGAGAGAAGGGGGGGAGAGGGAGAGGGAGGGGAGAGAGAGAGAGAGATAACATCAATATTTCTTTCAATGTTGTGGGGTAGGCTTTAAACCTCAATTTTACATGCATGGCAAAGCTGAACACTAAGTATGCTATTTTACTGGATCAATGTTTTTAAAGTTTAAGATACATAAGACATAACTAGACAGAATTAACTGTGTGAAATATATATGATTAAAATATTAGAAATCTCAGAAGAAAGGTCCTGGACTTTGTGAGAAGTGGTTGCG
Source organism: Erinaceus europaeus (assembly GCF_950295315.1). Classification (NCBI taxonomy): domain Eukaryota; kingdom Metazoa; phylum Chordata; class Mammalia; order Eulipotyphla; family Erinaceidae; genus Erinaceus; species Erinaceus europaeus. The sequence goes on from NC_080163.1 coordinate 149,480,644, forward strand.
GGGCAGTGGTACAGAGAACTTTGGTGAAAGGTATGGTGATTTACATGTATTTATGTGAGTATACAAACATTCTGGAAATCTTATAATTTTGTAGAACACTGTTCAACAAATAACAAAAATCTATAAAACATAATCTAATAATTAAATATGATGTGTTTCCCCCAGAAACAGGCCCTTCCCTTCCACTCATATACCTTAAAAACAAATCTTATGCTCAGCCTTTAGTAATGGTAGTATAATGACTTTCTAGTATTTATCCCTTTATACTATTCTTGGGTCCAATACTGGATTTTTTTTTGATTTTTTATAATTTGAGAGAAAATCTAGAGTGACCAAAGGATTAAACAATAATAACAAAAACATTTGTTGTATATATGGTTTCTTTTAAAAAAGAAAGGTAGAAAGTATAATTAGAGTTTCTGTAATAACTATTGTGTTACTTAAGTATAGGCTTGAACCAAGAGTTAATTGACCTTATTCCTGTAACCAATATGGCAATATGGTAGAAATCACGAGTATAGTAAAAAATATGTGAACTACTCTTAATTCTTTTATGAAACATTCATTCAAAATATTGTGAATATTAACTTCAGGTTAGATTTCTCTGAAAATAGTCTGTGAAATTTAACTCACTTTGTAGATAAAGAGATCAATGCATGGAGAAGTGATGTGAAATTTCTAATGTCAATTATATGATCAAGCCTGCAATTAAGACATACCTTTAAAGTTCCAGGTATATATATCATTCGTTCTTTCTCTCTTTTTTTTTCCTTTTACATAAAAGTTAACTCTTTCTGTTAAATATGATCAAGAGATGAAATGCAAACTTGTTTATTTAGTTTTAAAAGTCAAGGTACTTTTCATAGTCATGTACATTATAAATGCTGTTTAAAAACTGTAATAAAAATAAATACACAATGGAATACTACTCAGCTGTAAAAAATGGTGACTTCACCGTTTTCAGCCTATCTTGGATGGACCTTGAAAAAATCATGTTGAGTGAAATAAGTCAGAAACAGAAGGATGAATACGGGATGATCTCACTCTCAGTCCGAAGTTGAAAAACAAGATTAGAAAAGAAAACACAAGTCGAACCTGAAATGGAATTGGAGTATTACACCAAAGTAAAAGACTCTGGGGTGGGTGGGTGGGTGGGAAGAATACAGGTCCATGAAAAATGATGAATGAAATAGTGGGGGTTGTATTGTTAAATGGGAATCTGGGGAATGTTATGCATGAAAATAAATAAATAAATAAATTGAACAAAGCAAGTGTAATATGACTGTACATTATAAGTTAGGGGAAATTATATATGTTCAAACAAAAGTGTACAATAGTGTGCAGTGACCCAAAACAGCAAGCAAGTAGAAAGACCTTAAAAAAAAAAAGATACCATAAAATCATACTTATATACCTTTCCCATATTGGGAGCTCATCTCTGCCCAGATAGATCTTTCTAGTCCTATTTCCAATTCCTCAGACAATTCCTCTGGTCTACTTCCATGTTAGCTGTTGTATTCAGGCAAAAATTAGTAAAGTCATGGACCCCATGAAATATATCTAAAGTAGACCTACTAGCTTTTTCCAAAATGGAGATCCCCAAACTCATCTTCTATATTCTTGCCTTTAGGTTCCTATTAAACAATTTGTTCTGCTTTATATCTTAATGCTTTTTCAGCCACCAAGTTGTAGATGCTACCATGATGCAAACCTGACTTCCCTGGGCAGAGGACCTCACCAATTTACCCTGGACTCCCACCTCTCCTGAGCCCTGCCCCACTAGGGAAAGAGAATAGGCTTGGAATACGGATCTACCTACCAACCTTCATGTTCAGAGGAGAAGAAATTAAAGAAGCCTGACCTCCCATGAAGCCTTCTGCACCCCATGGACCCAGGGTCCATGCTCCCAGAGAGGTAAAGAATAGAAAAGCTTTCAAGGGAGGAGAGGGGATGCAGAACTCTGGTGGTGGGAATTGTATCCCTCTTATCCTGTTACCTTATAGATATTTTTATTTTATAAATAAAAATTAATTTAAAAACATGACTGTACAACAGGATTATGATAAAGGTATAATTTAATCATTTAATCAAAAATGACTCTGAGATTCTTCTAACAAGAAAGAATGAATAAATGAAAGAAAGAGAGGAGAGAGAGAGAGAGATGTATAAAGTAAACAGAAAATGGTCCCTTAAAAGAAGCACGGATTTCACGGAACTAAAGACTGTGGGAAATTTCTGATAGTCAGTCTGATGTGTAAGGAGCATATACTTTACAAGATGGATAAAGCTAACAGAAGTAAAAGAAAGTTCTTTTATAGAAAAAAATCCAGAAATTACAGAACAAACTGCTGTCTTCCCCATGAGAGAGATATTTGTAGATTCAGCCTATAAAATATTAAATAAATGAAAAAATCAACAAAAATTATTTATAACAAGAATTAAATACAATTTAAAGAAACAGAGTAAAAATCAACACCAGACTCAGGTATGACAGAGAAGTCAAACCTGTCATGACCAAAATAAAAAACAAACAACAAAAAAAGAAAAGCTTGGAAATATCTGACTATATGGAGTAAAAAGACAACCTACTTTCTACAAGTAGAAGATAATATAAATACCTTAAAATAAGTTTAATGTATAAAAGTACATTGTATGATATTAAATCCTCTCCTAAGTAGCTAGGATCTCCACAATTCCAACAATCCATTCTCAAGACACAGTTTTATAAAATAATTGTTTTTTCAAGACTAGAAGGGAAAACACAAAGCAGAACTTGGACTGGATTTGGTGTATTGCACCAAAGCAAAAGACTCTGGGGTGGGGGTGGGAGTTAGAGTCCTGAAACAAGATGGCAGAGGCAAACCTATCTGGGGTTGAACTGTTATGTGAAAGACTGAGAAATGTTACACCTGTGTAAACTACTGTATTTTACGGTTGACTGTAAGCCATTAAACCTCCAATAAAGAAATTTTTAAAAATTACAAATAATATTTGTTTTCTGTTGGTATACAGTGGTCAGGTCTTGCACTACTATTGGGCATATTCCCTTTCTTCTGGCAAGCCCAACATTTGCCCAGTCAAATTATATTATTTGATTCAGCTTATCAATCTGATTGTCAACAGAAGAGTTATAATAGAACCTTAACTGGATTATTTCTACGATCCTACAGGTAAAGTTCTCTGTAATTTTGTCAAGGAATAGCGAATGATTTTCTTAACAGATACAGTAATTCATTTCTGTGTATTTCTCTAAGCCCAGAGCTTTGTAAAGCAAGTGGGGATTTGAGATATAGGTAACTAGCTATCCCAAAACTCATCTTGTAATTTTTCTATCTATCTATCGATCTATCTACCTATCAATCTATCTATCATCTATCTATCTATCATCTATCTATCTATCATCTATCTAATTCAGAGACAGCAAAGCAGAAGAAGAAAGAGGCCAAAAAATAATAAAATAAAATAACACCAAAGCTTCCTTTAATATGACCAGGACTGGACTTAAGCCAATATCAATCATAAGGCAAAGCATGAGATTATCCAAATGAGCTATTTTCATCTCATATTTTAAAAATATTATTATCTATACAAATTTAGTTGAGAACCCTGGCATAATACTGAGATGGAAAATTTATCATCAAATATTCTATATTTTATTTACTTTCCATGTCTAGTGTTATTTACCCTCAATTTGTATCAGAAAAAGTTTCTCTATATGATGCTAATAATATTTTATGAATCAGACCTTTAGTTTTAATCTAGTTCTATTAAATACTACCACCTCTGCAAACATTTCCAAATTCCTGAGATATTGTCCTTACCAGGGCATTTTCATTCACTGATGTTAGTTTCTACCACAACTGAAAAATGTTACATTGGAACAAGTTTTGCATGAAAAGCACATTCCATATTCCACGTGCCACTATAGAATGATTGATAGCTATTGGTGACTACTCTAGCTCTGAAATATTGTGTCAGAGGTTAATTTCTCTTGGTACTACATACCTTATGCTAGGTTTCCAGAATCAGATTCTAAGGGGATTTATATATAGAAATGGGCAAGTGATGGGCAAGATCAAATAGAGGGCTGGAAAAATTTAATTATAATGAATTTGTAGTGAAAGTATAAGTTGATTTTATAGGGAGCTGTAGAATTGGGATGGGTTTTTAGAATTTTCATAATGAAAATTTTAACCATTTAATCTAACTTCCTGAGTAAAAAAATATGATGCTTTCTTTGTTGGAGAGTGACTGATGCACTGACGTCAACTCTGAGGAAATGTGGGAAAGTGCCCTTATAACAACAGTTCAGAAAGAGCTGGGAGATGGGGGGAAGAAAGGCTGAACACAAATTTCCAGAAAGAAATTCATTTCTCAGTAAACACTCCAGGTACTAGGGAGATTAAAGGGGTGACTGATTTCTAATGGAGAACTATGTAGGACCATTATGTTCTCTTTTCAGAGTCTGTATTAATTTCTTGTCCAGCTAATACTTATGATACTTATAAGTGGTACTTATAAGTATAAGATGATACTTATAATATGTGTCTAGCTAATACCTATATAGAGATACTGTATATTTTCTTTGTAAAGCCAACACATATTCTTTGAAAAATAAGTCAATATCTTTATGTCAAAGCTTTATTATGAAATGTAGAAATATTAACATCTACTACTAAAATATTATAAAAAGGAAAACTGAAATCATGGGTAAAGACAGATTTGAGCTTGTAAACAGGATTCAAATGAACTTCTACTCTTGTCTATGTTTGGATCCATGTCTGTTTGTGGTGTCTTCATATTACAGAGCATCAAAAGCTGCTATTTCAGTGAAATTAAGTGTGTGAAAATTTCCTGACAAAGAAGGACATAAACATCATATGAAAAGTCATTTATTTTCACTTGGTGAATACCAGCACACATTTTACTTTAATATACCAAGAAATCAGCAACAAAATATGTATATAGATAGGCACATGGACATAATCAGTCGAAAGATTTTTTTTGACTGGCAAGCAACCAACAGGTGACATCTTCTATTTTGACTTTAGGAGAAATTCGAAACCTGTTTTAAGACTTACCAATCTATCATGAGGAGGTGTGAAATTGTACTCATGTGATAATGACTGTCATGGAAATCACTACTTCTCCCAGTAAAGTGATTTGAGAAAAAGAAACTACTAACCTAAATACCTTGATACACTGAACAAGTACATAAAATGTTATTTCCTTGCTTGAATCAGAAATTTAAAAAAACAAAAATTAAAATGTGTGCTCTTCCAATCCACTCCAGGCCATTAAACAAAAAGTAAAAGTGTTTCCATTTCATGCCAAGTTATGCAAGTATTAGATAGAGATGACTCAGACCTCAGCACCACCCACACTACTTAAGTAGGTTGCCAGCAAGGCAGATGGAACAGCTTGTAAAATATCTTTAGATGATCCCAACCATTTATTGCATCTGCTTTTATGATGTGAATAGATAAAAAAATATTTGGCTCCCATGATTTTTATTGGTTTTAGAAATCAGGATATGTTATTTAAAAATTCTGTAGAAGGAACTTCATTTAACTAAATCTCCTAGTGGTGACTGTACTGGATAGATGCTCTTCACAATAATATCTGAGTACCATCTTTTCAAGGCTAATTTCTTCTGATGAGACAGACTTTACCTTACATGGGCCCCTTCTGAATTTGAAGAAAAGTAGCTTGAGGAACAATGCCAATTCTAGACCATGCTGGACTAGAAAGATACCTAATGACACCAAACCTCTGGTTAATTAGTATTGATGTATATTTATGCTGGGACGTGTGTATAAGACTTCAGAGCAGTGTGACATGACTTTTTTTTTTGTCATTGCTAGGGCTTCACTAATCTGGGTTGGCTTTCTTCAGGTAGAGTGGGAGAGACAGAGGCAGAGAAAAAGAAGAAGAAACTATAACATCAAGACTTCTCCAAATGTAGTGATGGTCACACTCAGTCCAGGGGTATATGTATAGCTATTTTGTTTGCCCTGAAATAAACTTTCTCCATTTTGTTTGTCATATAGCATTTGTTTGTCATATAGCATTAAGTACAAACACACAAAGGCAAGGAAAGGTATACTAGAAAAAAGCATTTTCAATATCTAGATAGAAATGGCATCAGTATATTGGGTTGTCAGGAAAAGACATACTTTTCTAAGTTTTTCAATAAAAAAGTACATTATCACTTTTCTGACAACCCAATAATACACCAAACAATATGGGTTATAAGTCATTCTCTACTATTTACTAACCATATGACTTTGTATCAATTACGATCTCACCTAGGATAAATGGGAGCATCTATTATTATTGTTGTTGTTGTTATCGGGCTTCAAAACTCCAGAGTGACTTTTTCAGATAGAGACAAAGAGGGAAAGACACCAAAGCTTCCCCCACTGCTGTGGAGGCAGGGCTCAAACATGAATTATGTGCATGACAAAGCAAGTATACTATCAGAAAATGTCATTCTTATAGAAAATTTGGAGCAAAAATATGGTAAGTATATGTGGAAAAAATCTTTTTAAAGTTATCTAAGGTGCTACATAGTATGCTATTTTAAACATAATATTTCAAGAATTTATACTAAAAGTTTTATTAGAGTTATGCCAAGAAAATGACTCCGAAGTGTGAAATGTGTGTTTGATTATATGATGATTTTACATAAATAAATGAAACAAAGCTTTTGTGCCATACCTAAGGCCCTGGTCCATCCTGGATACTAATATAATCACAGATAATAATTTTGATTAGAAAAAATAAGCACAAAATGTAAGTTAAAAAATCCTAAATAATGCCTTTACTATAAAGCCATCCTCAGGACATTAGAGAATAAAAAAAATATTTCATTTGTAAAGCCACATTTACCTGACAGATTTGATGGGCTGAATTTGATTTTCCATTAGGAAAAATGACATAAAGTGCTTAATTCTTCCATCAACTGCCATAAATGGAATTAAATTGTCTTAAAGGGATGTTTGACAATTTTTTAGAGATCAAACTATTAAATTTTTCTACAGAATCATATTTGTTATATGTGATAAAATGTAACAATGTATAATCAATACCAGAATTATATTACTACTATTCAATTATTTATCATATATCTAAAATTTTATTTATACCTTGGAAAAAATAATCATAATAAATATAATATAATACATATTTTAGAGACTATAACTATTCATTGACATTTACAATATCAGTGATAGAAAATGCAAGTGAGGTTAATCAGCCACAAGATCATATTAGAATTGGATTGAAAAAATTAGAATCATGACTTGAGAAGGGTGAAAGTCACCATTTATTGATAATTCATTATTTGGAAAAGACTTGACATCATGACTGAATTTAATCCCTGCAAAAGCCAGTGATATCAGAACCATTATCCCAGTCTTACAGATGACAGTTGGGATACATAATTAATTCATGATCACACAGAGAGCAGACAGGAAAGAAAAACTCACAAACACATCTGTATAACACCAAAGTTCATGGTCATATCCATTACTATGTGCAGTCTTGGAAGTCAGGGGGCTTGTGTTATCACGTATAACAAAAATATTCTCATGAGATAGGGCATATGTTCACATGTATCCATAAATTAGGGCAAAATATATACCTGAAAGCAAAAGTACACAATAGTCTACAGTGAGTCAGTATGAAGTTCATAATGAAATAGTGTCTACTTAGATATCCTCCTCACCTACTTCCTATTATACTTTCCTCACTCACTCCAAAGCTAACTTTAGTAAAGCAAGGACTGAAAAAGCTGATTAAGGGCAAGAAACTGGCATACTTTAAGGAAGACTCTTTAGTCACTATCAGGCCACCCCATCAGCTGGGGCCCTAGTTAGGGAGTCCTGAGATTCCCAAACAGACATGATGGGCCTAGACCTCAAATAAATCCCTCTCTCCATTGTTACCAGTCATCTCTATCAGGAATGACAGAATGGACCCCTATGTGGGCCCCCACAGGACCTTACCCTCAACTTGGATCAACAATGGTAGAGAATGTTCCATCCTCTAAAGGGAGGCTGGACAACATACTCTATGCTACACCTGAGGCAGATGGGTCTTAATATTAGGGCAGCTTGGAACATTCCTACTCATGACCACAGAATGTGAGCTCAGATCTACAGGGATGCAGAGGTCACATAGGCTCCTAAGCTGAATATGGGCCCCAGATCACATCAAATCGATGGGGTTTACTGTCAACAGTATTTATACACCTTTCCCATATTTGGGAGTTACTCCCTTCCCTGATCCAGCTTTCTGGTCATATTCCAGCCATGACATCATCTTCCCAGACAATAACTTGGATCCACCTGCATATCAGATTTCAGGTTCAGGGAGGGAGAAAAAGAGAGAGAGAGAGAGAGAGAGAGAGAGAGGCAGAACACGTATAGCCACAAGCCCTTGGAATAGAATTAAAATATGCCTATTAGCAAAACAGAGATTCCCTCAACTCTTCATCTGCACTATTCCAGCCTTTAGGTTCATGATTAGTTAATAATTTGTTTGGCTTTTATATGTTAACTCTCTTTTCAGCCACAAGGTTCCAGATGCTACCATGATGCCAAGCAGACTTCCCTGGACAGACAACCCCACCAATATGTCCTGGAGCTCCTCTTCCCCAGAACCCCACTCTACTAGGGAAAGAGAGAGACAAGCTGGGAGTATGGATCAACTTGTCAATGCCCATGTTCAGCAGGGAAGCAATTACAGAAGCCAGACCTTCCACCTTCTGCATCCCACAATGACCTTGGGTCCATACTCCCAGAGGGTTAAAAAATAGGAAAGCTATCAGGGTAGGGGATGGGCTACAGAGTTCTGGTGGTGGGAATTGTGTGGAGTTGTACCCTTCTTATCCAATGGTTTTGTCAGTGTTTCCTTTTTATAAATAAAATAAAATGAAAAAAAAAAGAGATTCAAGAGTTTGAATGAGAGAGGTATTGGCTTAGATGTTGTATGTGGCACTTGGATATTTCTCACCATGTTTATAGAATCCTATAAACTGATATTTAAAATGCAAAATCTAAAAATTTTCTAGAAAGATTCAAATAATTATCATGCTTAGTGAGGCATTATCTGTCATACACAGGCAAAGATCTGGTAAAAACAGATTATCAGTATAAGACCATGATGATGATGACGATGATTTTGTAATTACCAGGACTTCACTGCTTCAGACTTTTTCAGATGATAGATAGATGATAGACACACAGATAGATAGATAGATAGATAGATAGATAGATAGATAGATAGATGATAGATAGGACTTCACTGCTTTAGACAGACTTTTTCAGATGATAGATGATAGATAGATAGATGATAGATTATAGATGATAGATAGGACTTCACTGCTTCAGACAGACTTTTTCAGACGATAGATAGATGATAGATAGGACTTCACTGCTTCAGACAGATTTTTTTCAGATGATATATATATAAATAGCTAGATGATAAACAGATGATAGCTAGACAGATGATAGAGAAATGGAGAGATAGAAAGGAAGGAAGGAAGGAAGGAAGGAAGGAAGGAAGGAAGGAAGGAAGGGAGGAAGGAAGGAAGGAAGACTGAAGCTTCCTCTAATGTGGTGGGGGAGGCCTGGGTTTGAACCTATTAGCATACATGGAAATGTAGATCCACTGTCCAGGTGAATTCTTTTTCTGGATCTGGATGCTTATTTTAATGGATTACACTTTTTAATGGAATATCATATTCAGCAGTTCACTTTTATTTTGCTTGCCCCTTAACCCCAACCACTAGTGCCTTGCTCATTCATGATTTGACCAGTCCCAGGAGACCTTTCCATTTTAATTTCAGAAAGAACAACATAAAGCAGGAGAGAGCTACCACAGCACTGCTAGAACATTCATGGAGCCTCCCCTGGCGCTGTTCATGGTTACTTCATGTGGTGGCAGAAACAAATACCAGGGTTCTGTAAGTGCACTGAAATACTGGACAGGACCAGGGAGGTGGCAGAGCAGTAGTACCCTTAGTTTGGATGTCTGAGGCCCCAGAGTTCCAAGGTTCAATCCCTAGCACCACCATATGCCATAGATGAACAGTGCTATGATCTATCTTCCCTCACCACTGTCTATATGTGTGTGTGTCATAAAAATAAATGTTAAAACTTTAAAAACAAAGTAAAAATTCCATCTCACTTAGAAGTCAGGAGATAGTACATCTGCTGCAAGGCCAAGGAAGATAAAGAGTAGTGGAGTAGATCTGTAGGTGTCTCTTTCTCTCCTCAATTTCTCTATTCCCTCAACTTCTTTCTTTCTGTCTCAAAAAAAAAAAAAAAAAAAAAGGAAAGGGAAGGAAGGAAGGAAGGGAAGGGAAGAAAAAGGAAGTAAAGAATAGAAGAGAGAAGGAAAATATTAAAAACTATGATGGAGCAAATCTAATCCAATTAGCTAATTCTTTTGTACCTTCATCTGGCCCTATAATAAAGTAACAGAGATTCAGTGTCCCTGAAAATGGAAACCAAAAGAACATAAAAAGGATCTAGGTTCAAAGCTTTCTCTCTTCAACTGCCACAATTTCTTTGCTATTATCGACAGTAATTATTAGAACCTTATATTGTGGTAGGCACCATGCTCAGCATTTTACTGCATTGACTTATGAATTCTTCTGAAAAGGTGAGAAGGCTGAACTCCTTTTACAGGTAAAGGAACAAAAGTTACATGCTTTATAATTCACATTTAATTACAAAGTAAATGGAGCCAGAAGAGAGGTGCAAGACTAAGCCAGTTGTGTCTCAGGACCTAAATTATCAAATGATAAAATATTTTGGGGGAAGTATCTGCATCAGAGTAAATATTTAGATTCTGCTCCTGCTAATATGTTTCATTCCTAACATTACCTCACTGAATCCTCCTAACAACCCTGTTGTGTAAGTATGATAATCTGCACATCTATTGGCAGATAAGGACAGTGAGTGTATGAAAGAAAGTAAATGTTATTCACACAATACACTTATAGACTTTCACCTGATTTATTTATTTTTCTTCTTCTTCTTCTTCTTTTTTTAAACTAGAGCACTGGCTCATCCTGGAGCCAGGTACAGACACCTGGTTTCTAACAGAAAGATACTGAGAAATGAGTCTTTGTCTTTCTAACAATTATCCAAACTTTTCTAATCCCATTCTATTAAAAATAAAAATGTACATACCGCACACATACCATATATAACACATATATTTATAAAGTTATACATTTCAACTAAATAAAAATTTCCTCAGGTTTAATCATGTAGACATGCTCATCTTTTTATATATGAAAAAGAGGAATAAATACTCATTAACACTTACTCATTACTCATTAACCCCAAGAACTTAAAATAAATTTTTACTCTGAGATAAAAAATTAGTATGGAAAGACAGATGCATTAATTACTCTATCCACTTTTCCCACCCTTCTCCATCAAAAAATAACTTATGTAAGTAATCATCTTAAGAGACAAAATTAACTTAGAGGATACATACTTAATTTACCATATAGAATTTTAAAAGCATCACTTCATAACAAGTTGTAGGTATACAGTAACTCTCCTCTTTGCCTAGTTATTTTTTTCCATCTTAGCATTCCAGAGGATTGAGGGGTTGGGAGAGTAGCATGGAAAGTTAATTCTGCTTTATGCATTAATCTATATATGCTGTTACATGTGTAGGTATTTTTTACACATATATGTACTAGAAAACATGTAACTACACAAGTTATAAAATTATTATGCTTAGGATAATGAAATAAGACACATATTATGAAGTCCTGCAATCCAGAGATAGCCAAAAAAAATTTTCCTTCCTTCATGAAATCTTTACCTCTAGGCTACCTTGGAAATGTCTTCAGGCTGTGGGTAAATTTGTTCAGTTTATAATAACAGAATTTATGTGTACAACTTCACAATTAACTTTGGTAGAACTGGGAATTTACAGAGATGTAGATAGATGTATATTTCTTTGTTAGAAGTAGTATCCAAGTAGATCAGAAGCAACCAATAGCACAGCTATATACAAGATACTGGGTACTGTACAGCAAACCCTAACAAAAGGACTTTTCAAAGTTAACCCAATTAACAAATAATGTGATGATAACATTAACTATCCATTGTCTTTTTGAACCCTAAGGCAGCAGGAACCTCACATCTCCACTATAGAGCCCCTACTTCCCCCAGTCCTGGAACCATTGGATAGGGCCCACTTTCCCATATGCCTCTCCCAATCCATATCAAATAATATTGCATCTGCCGATCACAACCTAACCAACACAAGGATTGCCACCTCAACATGCTTCACTTCAGACTGTGTCCAGAGACTTCACATGTGGAATGACAACCCTTCAGCTTCATTACTCGGGTGAGACCTTTCCTTGCATAGTATTCTCTAATTCCATCCCAGGTGGTTCACTTTCTAACAAAGTCCCAAAACCTAGATATACACCAGTTTCTGTGAGAGAGAGCATATGTTCACACGTATCCATAAACTACTGCAAAATATATACCTGAAAGCAGAAGTACACTAGAGTTTGCAGTGAGTACCTCCCTAACACTTCCTCTCCACTATTCCAAGCTTTGGGTCCATGATTGCTCAACAATTTGTTTGGCTTCATATGTTAACTCTCTTTTCAGTCACCAGGTTCCAGATGCCATCAGGATGCCGGCCAGGCTTCCCTGGACTGAAGACCCCACCAATGAGTCCTGGAGCTCTGCTTCCCCAGAGACCCACCCTACTAGGGAAAGAGAGAGGCAGACTGAGAGTATGGACCGACCAGTCGACGACGCCCATGTTCAGCGGGGAAGCAATTACAGAAGCCAGACCTTCCACCTTCTGCAACCCACGATGACCCTGGGTCCATGCTCCCAGAGGGATAGAGAATGGGAAAGCTATCATGGGAGGGGGTGGGATATGGAGATTGGGTGGTGGGAATTGTGTGGAGTTGTACCCCTCCTACCCTATGGATTTGTTAATTTATCCTTTCTTAAGTAAAAAAATAAATAAAAAAGAAGTAGTATCCAATATATTTAGCTATAACAAAAATAAAAGAGGATAACAGTTGGAAAGGAAACAAAAATCATGGTCCTATAAGATATGCTGTTGCCAGTAAAATCACAGAGAATAAACTGTACAGAATTTTTAAACGAGGTTCATTAAGGTGACCAGCTATAAAATAAATATACAGAGTCAACACAAACTCTTAGAACTCTGCTGGAAGAAGACTAAAAGAAAGAGATAGGAATAGTATTCTTACTGAGGTACATTAAAGAAAAAATGCTGAGGGGGCTGGTGAGTAGCTTTTCCAGCAGAGTACACAGGATACCACGTAACATGATACATGATACATGTAGCCTGGGTTCAGTCTTCAGGGGGAGGGGACTTCATGAGTAGTGGAGCAGTACTACATGTCTCTCCTTCTCTGTCTATCTCTCTTTCTCACTTTACATTTAGAAGATAGAAAGAAATGACCATCAAGAGCAGTAGAGTCATGCAGGCAATAATCCCCACTAATAAGTTTGGTTTTAAAAAATAAAGTTGAAATAAAATGTGAAACTATGTTCATTCTACCTTGATTTAATTAACATACTTTTTTCAATTCAGATGCTATTTTTAGCAAGATTTCCTAGTTATGAGCTCCTGCAAAATCTGTGCTTCACCATAACCAGTAGGTGAATTGTAGTATTAAAATTATAAAAGTCTCAGATTGGTGAAATTGCAGAAAGCAAGGTAAGTTGAATTAAGCTTTCTGTTGCTGTGAATCATCTAGTGGGTGGATTTCTCCATAGATATAATATTTTTGGATTTTATAAAGAATTTCTCCTGGGCTTCCATCTGTTGGCAAACCATTATGGGAAGAAGACCAGGAACTTCATTTTACAAAGACTGTTTAGAGTAGAAGTTCTCTACAATTCTTAACAGAGGAGTGTATCCACTGATAAAGTCATGCCAATAGATGAGTTTGTGATGAATCTGGATGCAAATAAGGGGCAGCATGACACAAAGAACAGTATGAGTCTAAGGAGAGGTATAAACCTCCAGTATCCACAGTAATTTAAAAGGATGGGAAACATATTTCCTTTTTACAAAAGTAAAAAATGCTCTAGTGAAAGGATAACTATTTTTTTCTTTAATTTGCTTCCTTCCTCTCCTCCCTTCAGGCTCAGGGGAAAAACAACAACAACAAAATAGTATAGCCACAGGACCTTTGGAATATAAAATATGCCTACTAGCTATCTACAAAATGGAGGACTCCCCCAACTCTTCACCTGCACTATTCCAGCCTTTAGGTCCATGATTGGTCAACAGTTTGTTTGGCTTTGTATGTTAACTCTCTTGTCAATCACCAGGTTCCAGATACTAGCTGGGTACCAAACAGACTTCCTTGGACAGACAACCCACCCCACTAATGTGTATTGTAGCTCCGCTTCCTCAGAGCCCTTTGCCACTAGGGAAAGAGAAAGACAGGCTGGGAGTATGGACCAACCTGTCAACACCTATGTTCAGCCAGAAAGCAATTACAGAAGCTGGACCTTCAACCTTCTGCATCCCACAATGACCTTGGGTCCATACTCCCATAGGGTTAAAGAATAGGAAAGCTATCAGGGGAGGGGATGGGATAAAGAGTTATGGTGGTGGGAACTGTGTGATGGTGTACTCCTCTTATCCTATGGTTTAGTCAATGTTTTCTTTTTAAAAATTAAAAAAAAAAAGAATTTGCCCCAGAAATTTGCAGAATCCACGACTTGGGTAGAACATAAAGTATCTTTTAAGTCAATAAAGAACTGCTTTTCACTATACATGTTCTTCATGTAGGTGAGCCAGTAGTACTCAGTAATGACCCTGGAATCAAACTCTACTACCTTTTAGTGGTAGAAATTCCAACTCTACTATATTTTGGTGGTGTATACTTAAGCATAGTAAGCTACCATTATTTTAGTTGTAAAAATAAAGATAACAGTATTTCCTAATGAAAAAGGTTCTCAGGATTAAATATAGTAATCTTAAGAAAATTGTACAATACTTTCTAATAAATACTAGAAATACTTATTTCAGTATTTATAAGTTGTTAGAAATAAATAACAATAATTTATTTTTTACTTTGTTGCCATTACTGTTGTTGTCGATGATGATGATCTAGACAGACAAACTGAGGAAAGAGAGAGAGAGAGAGAGAGAGAGAGAGAGAGGCATCATCGATTTCATCTACATCATTAATTGCCCCTTGCAGATTGGGACCTGAGTCCTTGGGAGTGGTAGCACATATGCTCTGTGGGGTGGGCCACTTCCCAGCCACAAATAATTTACTTTTCATAAGAATTATTTCTTAGGACTAAGATTGATGGTCTCTGCTTATAAATATCAAGAAAACTAAATAAATAATAGCTTAAAATTATAGATAGTTTAGTAGGTCATATAATTTATTATTTTAAAAAATAAATGTATGATTTAAAAAATATTTATTGGGGGATTAATGGTTTACAGCTGACAGTAAAATACAATAGTTTGTACATGCATAACATTTCCATACAACAGTACAACCCCCACTAGGTCCTCCTCTGCAATTATGTTCCAGGACCTGAATCCTTCCCTTCACCCTCACCCCAGAGTCCTTTACTTTGGTGTAATACACCAACTCCAGTTCAAGTTCTGCTCAGTGTGTTTTTTCTAATCTTGCTTTTCAGCGTCTGTCTAGGAGTGAGATCATCCTATATTCAGCCTTTTATTTCTGACTTATCTCACTCAGTAAAATATCTTTGAGCTCTAGCCAAGATGGGGTACAGTAGGTGAATTCACCATTTTTAATAGCTGAATAGTATTCCATTGTGTATATAGACCACAACTTACTCAGTCACTGTTCTGTTGTTGGAGACCCGGGTTTCTTCCAGGTTTTGGCTATTATAAACTGTGCTATGAATATAGGTATACATAAATCTTTTTGGATGGGTATGTTTGGTTCCTTAGGATATATCCTGAAGAGAATAATTGCAGAGTCATAGGGTAGGTCTACTTCTAGATTTCTGAGAGTTCTCCAGACTGCTTTCCACAGGGATTGGACCAATTTACGATTTCTCCAATACTGCAGGAGGCTTCCTTTGTCCCTACAACCTTGCCATCATTTGCTATTGCTATTGCTACCTTTTATGATACATGCCATTCTATCTTATTATTGTCTTTATGTGCATTTTTCTGACCGTCAATGACTTAGAGCATTTTTTCATAGGTTTATTGGCCTTTGGGATCTCTTCTATGGTGAATATTCTACTCATGTCCACTCCCCATTTTTGGATGGAGTCATTTGTTTCTTGTTGCTGAGTTTGGTGAGCTCTATATATTTTGGTTATTAGCCTCGTGTCTGATGTATGACATGTGAAAATCTTCTCCCATTCTGTGGAATGTCCATTTGGGTGGTGGTTTCTTTTGTTGTGTAGAAGGTTTTTAACTTGATGTAGTCCCACTGGTTTATTTTTGATTTAGTATTTTTGTAATCAGATTCGTACCTCACTGAAGATGCCTTTAAAACTTATATGGAGAAGAGTTCTGCCAATATTTTCCTGTAAGTATTTGATAGCTTCTGTTCTAACATCCAAGTTCTTGATCCACTTGGAATTTTGTGTTTGGTGAAATGTAGTGGTTCAGTTTCATTCATCTACATGTTTCAACCCACTTTTTTAAACACCATTTGTTGAAGAAACTCCCCTTTCCCCACTTAGTAGTCTAGGCACCTTTGTCAAAGAATAGATGTCCATTGCTGTGGGTGCTTACTTCTGGGCTATCTTATCAGATATGAGAATAGCTGTTCCTGCCCCTTTTTATGTGTATGTGTGGTCCATTAGCTTGTGTGGTGATTTTTCCATCCTTTCACTTTGAGTCTTTGTTTGTCTTGTTGAGTGTGGTGGAGTTCCTGCAGACAACATATGGTTGTGTTGTGTTTTCTTCCTACTCTGTACCTTTTAATAGGTGAATTCAGGCCATTGACATTTATTGATATTTTAGATTGAAGATATTTTAACACCATTATTCTAAACTTTTAGAGTCTAAATGACAGTTTAGCAGGATATCCACTGTAGTCTTGGTTGAATGACTTTCTCATTGAGTACTCAAGATATGTATCTTGCCATTCTCTTCTGGCCTTTAGTGGCTGTGTGGAGAAATTTGCTACTAATATTATGTGTTTTCCTCTGTAGGTGACTCTTTGTTTTTTCTCTTGCAGCATTCACAATTCTTTCTTTATCCTTATTGCTTTTCTTTCTAAATATGATTTGTCTAGGTATCTTTTTAGGTCTGGGTTTAATTCTATCTGGGACTCCCTGGGCTTCTTGAACCTGGGCTTCTTGAACCATTATGTCTTTTATGTTGTCTAAAACAAAGAAGATCTCAGCTATTATGTCCTGTAGAATGTTTTCTTCTTCTCTTTCTCTTTCTTCCTCTGGTAAGTCAATAATGTGTATATTACCTCTTTTGAAGTCATCCCACATATTTCTGTTGTTGTCTTAAGTTTCTCTTAACATTTTTGGGGGGATCTCTTACCTTTTCCTTGGTATTCTCTAATCTATCCTCAATCTTGCTAATTCTGTTTTTGGCCTCACTTATTCTATTATCTCTCCACTCTGTTGCTTTCTGAAGCTCAACTATTTCATTACACTGTTCTGATACTGTATTAGCTTGTTCAGCTAGATGTACTCTTTACTCAGCTATTTCAGCTTTCAGCTCTCTAATTACCTTGAGATAATTAATATTTTCTTTCAGAGTCCCATTTGCTGTTTCCCCATTTCTGATGCTATTACTTTCAAAAGCTTTCCTCACTCCTGTGACTGATGCCTCAATTAGTATTTAGATTTTGTCCTCATTTTTATGTGCTTCTACCTTTGGAGGGCTTTTAGCTGAGCTTGTGTCCTGGTTAATTTCTCCAATGTTTCCTCTTGGTTTAACCATTAAATATGGTGTGTTCCAAGGTCCCTCTCTCAGTACCTTTCAATCCACTAATCTCACTTGTCTGGATTGACTTGTGTCTAAGTAAGGTAGAAAGAGTTCATTAGAGTTTTATTAATTAATAGTTATTTAAACATTATTCATCTCTAAGGTGAAGCACAGTGGCTGTTAATCCCTCTTATGTTCTTTATCTTCCCTGGAGGGTATGGGAGCATGAAGGCTTTTTTTTAACTCTAAGTAGGTTTCTTAGCTTAATCTCTCACTCCTCACCAAGAGATAAAACAATGTGGGGGAGAGATAGCACAATGACTATGCAAGAGACTCCCACATTCTGAGGGTCCAAAGCCCAATTCAATACTCTGTCAACAGTTAGAACTAAATTGGGCAGCAGTCCTTGACCCTGTGAGTTTCTTTAAAAAAAAATCCTGTTTGTACTTTGTGGGCTCTGAGTCCATTATTCATTGTGTGTCTCAATTAATCCAGAGAACAATTTGGGAAGGCTCCCACTATACAACTCCACCTCCAGACCACTAGAAGTGTAGATCTTCTCCTGAGTTTCCTGATCAGTTCTATGGCCCCTGATTTTAGCACAGGGCTTATCTGCCTCTGTTCCCGCCTCCAAAGGATAGTAGCAATGGAGACTCACAGTTGCAATTGGTGAGACTTAGGGGGTTCTCTCCTGCCTTTAGCAGTCTTTTTGTTGATAAAAACTTGGATAGAAAGTGAAGCCTCAACTCTCAAATTGTCAGGCTGTTACCAACAGCTCCTGAGTAGATCTGGACTTTTAGCCCCTGGAACATCTCCTTAAGCTCCTCTCTGTCCACAAGCCACAAGTGCTTGCATTCACCCATGACTTGGTGAGTTCCAAAGTAATCCTAGTCTTATCTAGGTGCATTCTCAGGTGATCCTCTTTGCTATTCCTAACTGACAGAGATCAAAAAATGCCTATATTTTAAATTTTTATTTTCACCAGAGCATGTTTTTGCTGGGTACTGAACCTATGATCCTGGAGCCTCAGGCAAAGAAGGCTATTTAGGTACCCAGTATTGATCTCCTGAGCTATTGTGCTATATAATTTAAATATCCAGATTGGTTTTAAGTATAATTGAATATTTTTTTGATATTTTTGTCATTAATTTTACTCAACTTGCTCCTACTGTTCAGTTCAACACTCAAAGTGACTTCCCTACTAAATGAAAAAGAATATTGGGAGTTCGGCAGTAGCACAGCGGTTAAGAGCATGTGGCACAAAGCATTGAGGACCTGCGTAAGGATCCCGGTTTGAGCTCCTGGCTCCCCACCTGCAGGGGAGTCGCGTCATAAGTGGTGAAACAGGTCTGCAGGTGCCTATCTTTCTTTCCTCCTCTCTGTCTTCCCCTCCTTTCTCCATTTCTCTCTGTCCTAGCCAACAATGATGACATCAATAACAACAACAACAATAACTACAACAATAAAACAACAAAGTTAACAAAAGGAAATAAATAAATATTTTTTTAAAAAGAATATCACTATATTTAAGATTCTGAGGAAAAGTATGATTTTCCTTATAATTAAACAATGAAAACCTACTAATATCCTAGAGGAAAACAATAGTAGTAGTTTGATTAGGACTAGACTAATTGAACCTGATACTATAACAAGTAGGATTAAATTAATCTCCTTATTCCAATCATGACTTGTCCCTAATTTAGAGATAAGGTTATAATACCTTTGAAAATTTTTGTGCAAAAACAATAGTAATGGAAGGGAGAACTAGGAATAGAGGTTTATGAGTAAACACCGTAAAATTATATTCCTTAAATAGATTTCATATTTATATATTATATATTTCATATTTATATATTATATATTTCATATTTATATAAGATGCCAAAGGTATTACATTTGCAGCTATAATATAGGATGGTATTTTTAGCTTGGTACTTGGAGTTGCAATCATACTGTCTCCTATTTCTAGCCTCAACCTTTAATGAGTAACAGGCTCACTTAGCAAGTCACACCTGATCCCTGGGCATCAAAGTTTACACAAGTGAAAAAGAAAAGTTAGGTAAGATGAATCCCAAGTTCCCAATAGCTTTATGGTTCTCAATGAACAAAACACACATCTCCTATAAATGGGAACGATGGCTGTTAAGCAAACTCTCAACTTCTGTTCTGGAAATTACACAAAATAACCCAAGTTCCTTTTATCTTTCTTCACTGGTTCTATTTTCTATCCCTTTAATCTTTTTGTTGATAGTCGATGGACTTGCTCCAATTTATCTATCTATATATATATATATATATATATATATATATATATATATATATATATTTCCTAACTGGAAAAAAAACAGTATAGAGATAGCAGTGCTATATCCCATGTAAGAAGGGTTCTGCCTCCAACCTCCATCATTGTAAATCTCATATGTAAGCTTAAAAATATTTTATTTTTACAAATTTTAATTCCAGACTATTTTGGTGGGTGCTCAGTATGTTCTGTTGTAAATCTTGTAATTATTTTTCATTTTTATTGAATATAATTACTACACTACAAAGGTTTCAGACATGTATCATTAAAAAAATCAACATGTTATCCCCTTTGTCCTGAAGCATGGCCTCTTAGTCCCTTGGCTTCCAATTTCCTTTCTGATCTTAAAGTCAAACTAGCTGATTTCATAATCCAACAGTTTCTAGTCCTGTTTATCTGTTTTCTTTTTACTCTGTATAGTGCATAGCAGCAAAATCATAATACTTGTCATTCTCTGACTTGTTTTACTGTAATGCCTTGTAGGTTTACCTACAAATCTCACAAATGGCAGGAATTAATCTTTGTTACTGAATATTATTTCAGTCTATGTGTGTGTGCATGTGTGTCTGTGTCCGTTTATTTAGTGTGATATATGTGAAAAACATTTATTTACAATAACCAAGAACTGGAGTCAATTAAAGTGACCATGACCAAATGAAGATGTAATATATTTATGTGCATATATTTCCTTGAATTTGTGTTTTTGTACTTTTTAGACAAATAACAGAAATACTATAGGAATAACTGAATTGTACTGGGCTTTACCACTCCAGGCTGACTTTTTTTGGATACATATATAGAGACAGAGCGAGAGATAACACAGCATCAAAGCTTCCACTAATAAACTGGGGACTAAGCTGTAATCTTCACTGAATGCATGGTAATTGCAAGTCCACTATCCAGGAGAGTTTTTTGCTGGCCCTGTGAGTACACTTCTATCCCAATACTGTATATGGTTATTTTTATTTGTTATAAAATTTAAGGTATGAACTCTCCATAAACTTTTATTAAATGTTAATAATGTGTGTTTACTGAATGTGTGTTTACTGAATTTTGACACAAGCCTTAATGTGTGTTTACTGAATTTTGACGCAAGCCTACCTAAGTTTGACACAAACACATCCCTTAAAATATTATAACATCACCAACACTATGATGCTTCTCATGTCTGTTACAAGTCACATAATACACAGTCCAAGAAGCAACAATTACTCTGACTTACATATAAATAAAATACCCCATAGTCAATTTACTTAGTATATTTCTGAATGTCATATTCTGGATTCTTTACTCTTTTTATTTTATAATATTCTCTTTCAATTATCGCTGTCTATTGCTATCCCCTTATATCTTAATGTCAATTAGTATGACTTCTGCTTTTTTATTCTTTTCAAGTTTGTTTTGACATTCTTAATTCCTTTTACTTCTCCATATGTATTTTAGAATGAGCTTGTTGATGTCTACAGAGAAAACCATTGTTTGAATTGCTTTGAAGTTTTAGAAAAGTTTCCGAGAATTGGCATCTTAATAATATTTAAACTCCTGGTAAAATTTCAACCTTTGATATTAAAAAACATCTTTCATTTTCACTTGTTTTGTCATATAGCTAAGAATTAAGAATGTCAGAATTGAAAATATTATCATTAACCCTTCTTTTTTTCTTTTTCTTTTTTTTTTCTTTTTTTTATTTTGCCTCCAGTGTTATCACTGGGGCTCTGTGCCAACACTAAGAATCAATCCACTACTCCTAGAGGCCATTTTTCCCTTTTATTGGATAGGACAGAGAGAAATGGAGATAGGAGGGGAATACAGAGAGAGGGAAAGAAAAATAGACACCTGCAAAGCTGCTTCACCACTTGCAAAGCAACTCCCCCTGCAGGTGGGTAGCCAGGGGCTCGAACTGGGATCCTTGTGCGGGTCCTTGTGCTTTGTACTATGGTACTATGTGCGCTTATCCTGGTGTGCTACTACCTGTCCCCATCATTAACTCTTTAAAGAGAGGGAAACAAAATCAAATGTAGATGTCATAAGAAAATTTCAATTAAGAATAAAAATTTAAAAATAGTAAGTCAATACAAATTGATGCAATCCATAATAAAAGTTTATGGAGAGTTCATACCTTATACTCCAGCAATATCACTAGTAGGCATTTATCTAAGGATATGAAAACACTAGTTTGGAGGGACAATTATATCCATAGCTGCATTATTCAACATACAGTGGAAGTAACTTAAATGCCTATTGACAAATGACTGGCCGAAGAAGTTATAAGATATATACTCCATGGAATACTTCTCTGCAGTAAAAAAAAAAAAAAAAAAAAAAAACCCCTCATATCAAGAGTTTTCTGGCCATCTGTGAAATAACCTTAGGAGCAATAGCGGTAAGGAAAAGAAAAGTTGAGCAATGATCAGTCAATTACTGTTTGGTTGGGGGCTGCAGCTATAAAATCCCATTTTCAATGAGAAGATATCTGAGTAGTAACTAACTGTTTAGAAAAATATTCCTAGGTCACAGTTGTATCTGTCCCCAGCTTGAAGAGATTCTAGTGGCCTGGCAATGGTGCACCTGGCTGAGTTCACACATTGCCACACACAAGGACCCAAGTTCAAACCCTCAGTCTCTACTTGTGGGGGGTGGGGAGGGGACATCACAAGTGGACCAGTCCTGCTGATGTCTCTCTTTCTTTCTATTTCTCTGTCTTTCCCACTCCTCTTACTTTTCTTTGTCCTATCAAAATTAAAAAGAAAGGAAGAAAACAAAAAAGTCATATTGTCAGGGCAGGAGATTCAGTGTAACCCCCACCCCCCAAAACTGTGAGACACTAGAGAGTTCTAAGTCTTTATCGAAAGCCTGGAGGTGAGAGTGGGCCAGCTAAAAGTCACTCCTTTCAGACCCAGTTCTTTTATAAACAAGATTTACAAAACATTAGGGATTTCAAATACAGAGTAGTAGGTTTGGGTGGGAAGCAGAACACATAATGGGGTAAATGGGTAAAGATACTTAAAACATAGGCTGTGGTAGCTAATCTAAAGATAAATTTAAACTCAGCATATGAATGAATTCTGCTTATCAATAGCTACTCTTCCATATCAATGTTTAAGACATTAAATGACTAGGAGCTTTGGCTCCCCTAAGGCTGTGGCCTGATAATCCATCTTTCTTTGAGGAATATTTATATATTTTAATGGAAAGTCTTTCAGACACTGAATTAGATATTAAGCCTAAACTCAAGGACATCTGATTTGAATGTTTCCCAGTAAAAAGATGATATGGTATCCTTTGGGATAAAATTAATAGAACTGAAGGTGATTTTGTTTAGCAAAATAAGTAAAGAAGTGAAAGAAAACTTTCATAGGATGGTTTCATTCCTATGTGGATTCTAGAGAATTGAAACATATACACTTGGAGAAAAAAAATACTAGAAGCAAACATACTGTCTCTCAGATTTTGTGAGAACCATAGTAGTTATCACTAAGAGAGTGGGGGCAAGGAATTTTGGTGGTGGGTGCTGTGTAGAACTATACCATGCAATTTTATAATCTTTCAAACCACTATTAATCATAAATATAAAAAGTGGCTTTGAAAAAAATAATGTTAATTCCAGACTGAGGTGATAAGTCAGTGTGTTTGAGCACCAGCTGACATACCACAGGCCCCAGCTCCCCAGGTTCAATCTACAGACCACCATACCTCAGAGCTCAACAGTCCTCTGGTGTACCTGCTCCTGCTCTCATTTTTTAATTGTTTTTTAAAATGTATTTTTATTGGATAGAGACAGAGAGAAATTGCGAGGGAAGGGGGAGATAGAGAGGAAGTGAAACAGACACTTTCACTTCTCATGAATTTAGTGAACCCTGCAGGTGGGGACTGGGGCTTGACCTGGATCTTTATCACTGTAATTTATGCTGGACCCTCATGCTCTCTTTCTATCATGTAGAAGCTGCTATTTTAAAAATAATAATCCCAATAAGAAAATAAGAAATTTCTAAGCTTTTATCTGTTGGTAGATTAACACATACACACACAAAGGGCTGGGATTAACATATCTATAGAGTGCACACATTGCTATGTGCTAGGACCAAAGTTCAAGCCCCTGTACCCCCACCTGCAAGGAGAAAGATTTAAGATCTGTGTAAGAGTGCTACAGTGTCTATCCTCTCTTCCTCCCATTCTTGATTATCTTTCCCTCTCTACTTCTGTCTTTATCAAAACAACAACAAAATGCAAACAAAACAAGACCATAGAGAGCTGTGGATTTATCTAATGAAGTTGCTGGGCCCCAGTGACAACCCAGATGGCAGTAAATAAATATATAAATATAATTAACATAACAAAAGTGGTAGAAAGAAATCAGACAGACTGATTTTAGAGACTGAAAAGCAGATTCATAGTGAACATTAACTCAGTTGTAGCAAAAGTAAATGGATGAAAGGCAAAGTGATATGAAATCAAACTTCAGAGGAAGGCAGGACCAGTGTTGTGGCTTTGCAGGTCTTACATGGACTTTTAAAAAACCTCTCAGAAGGGTGGGTAGATAGCATAATAGTATAATGGTTATGCAAAGAGACTCTCATACCTGAAGTTCTGAAGCCACCAGGTACAATCCTAGGCATCACCATAAATAAGAGCTGAGTAGAGTTCGAGAAAAACAAACAAACAACAACAACAAAAATAAAATAAAAAAAGGAAAAACCTCTCAGAGGAACGAGAATCTACGAAAAGTCTCCAACTCCCCCCCCCCCCATATGGATGATAGTGTGTAGGCTGACAATAAAAAAATTAGTGATGGTCATAAGTCTATTATAAAACATCCAGTGGGGTGAAGATTGGATTAATATAGAAGAAAAATAATGGTGGCTTGGATGAGGAAGGGAATTATAATTTAAACAGAACTCCAGTTCCCATTAAAATTTTTGAGCATACAAACTATTCTTGCAGAAAATCGACCTTGATTTTATTAATGGACTTATGGAGTTTTTAAAACTCAGCATTTAGTAATTTGGGTTAATTACTGGGGCACCACATCTTCACAGCTCCCCTGCTTCCAATGGACTCTTTTTTATACAGATAGAGGTGAGATGTAGAAAGGAAGAGAGTGACAAAGAGAGGAGAGATATTGTATCCCTGCTCCACCATCATGAAGCTGCTCATGGAAGTGCTCCCATGTGGTGGACAAGGTCTTGAAACTGGGTCCTCAGGCATGGTAAAGTGTATACTCTACTGTATGTTTTAAAATGTACAAATAGAGGAAGTGCTGGAAATAATAAAATGGGTAGATGATTTATGGTATTCTTTTCAACTCTCCTCCCACCCCCCTTTCTTTAAAATAAGAGCACAACTCAACCCTGGCTTAAGGTGGTAATGGAGACTGAACTGCAACCTTGAAGCCTGAGGCATGAGTCTTTTGTATAGCCACTACACTATTTTCCAGGGCAATTTTACTAAATGTAAACTACATGTTTATTGTAGCGAAATATAACACCAACAGAAATTAAAATTTCCCAAAAGTAGAAATACAAAGTATGTGAGTTCTTCAAAGGTGAAAGACAGCATCAGAAAGTCTGTGAAAAAGTTACATGTTTGTGAATTTAGCCTTGGAGAATGTTCCAATTATAAAAAATTGTATAATTATAGGACTAGGGTAGAAAAGGACCAAACATTAAAAAAATAGTCATAGTAGTTAAAACCTTATAATTGCAGCCTATTTGTTAAGGAGTCTTTAAGTCAGTGCATGTTTTTCAGCACAGATATTATTCAAATATGCAGGCCTGTAGAAATATATAGACTATCAATAAGATTCTGAGACTTGAAAACTTAGTAACAAGTATTCTTGGGAAATGTTCCTAACATATATGAAGGGATATATTTAGTAGAAATTATCACATTACTCTGTAAAGAAATTATTTCTCCATCCTGTGACTATGTTGGATAAATACACCTGGTTGAAAATTATACATGTTTGGTTCAAGTATGAACAATGGCTAGGGTCCCAGATTGGATATTCATAGTATTCTCCATTGAAGGAAGAGATCTGATTATGTGTCCTCCCCAAAACTCAATTCTCTCCACAACTGAGTCCAACACACATGAAATTCAAAACTCCAGAAACACAGTATGTAGTATTTCCCAACATTTTATGCTACCTGGTACACCCTTTAATTTTTCTTTTGCTCTTTCCCTTCACCTGAAAATGGTTTAATCATGCTTGACTTCTTAGCAAGAACCTATGCAACTTTCACTCATCAGTTTAAAATGTCTTTTCTTTCTTTCTTTCTTTCTTTCTTTCTTCCTTCCTTCCTTCCTTCCTTCCTTCCTTCCTTCCTTTCTTTCTTTCTTTCTTTCTTTTTCTTTCTTTCTTTCTTTCTTTCTTCCTTTTTTTTTTTTTTCTGAAAAGCATACCCTGTCTTTGCTCCATTCTCTGTGCTGGTTCTTACTTCACTCTAAACTCTTGAGTTGATGCCATGGCACATTTGGATGGTTTACTTCTATGAGTACCCCCCTCAACAGGTATCAATACAATTAAAGAAAGACAAAAATGAGAGTATTTTTATCTATCCATTCCTGGACCAAGTGGTGCTTGGCATATATAGTCATTACTTAGAAACATATTCAAAAATCCCTTTAGCAACTGTGAATTTTCTGCAAACTATTATAAGTGAAACAGTAAAGCAAATAACTCTGGAACAAAATAGTGAGAAAGAGGCTGAGGAAAACCTGAAAATAGAAATCCAAACCAGGGAGTCGGGCTGTAGCGCAGCGGGTTAAGCGCAGGTGGCGCAAAGCACAAGGACCGGCATAAGGATCCTTGTTCGAACGCC
Source organism: Erinaceus europaeus (assembly GCF_950295315.1). Lineage (NCBI taxonomy): Eukaryota > Metazoa > Chordata > Mammalia > Eulipotyphla > Erinaceidae > Erinaceus > Erinaceus europaeus. The sequence goes on from NC_080163.1 coordinate 149,507,710, forward strand.
GGCTCCCCACCTGCAGGGGAGTCTCTTCACAGGCGGTGAAGCAGGTCTGCAGGTGTCTTTCTCTCCTCCTCTCTGTCTTCCCCTCCTCTCTCCATTTCTCTGTGTCCTATCCAACAACAACAACAATAGCTACAACAATAAAACAACAAGGGCAACAAAAGGGAATTAAATAAATAAATAAATAAATAAATAGAAATCCAAACCAAACTGAAACTCAGGCTATAACAAAATCACAAGTGGCCAAGAAAGTAGCTCAGTTGGTAGAATGCAGAACTTGCATGATCATGCCTGAGGATTCTGGATCAGTCCCAGTGCTCAATATATTGACATTACAGTGATGTTCTGGCTTCTCTGACTCCCTTGTTCAAATGAAATCATCTTATTTATGAAAGAAATAAAATGAATCTTTTTCTTAAAAGAATCAGCCAGATAGTACTTTTCCAGATATACTTCTGACTCCTCAAAGGCTCACGTTATTGTACCTTATTTCTCTTTGAGGATTTTTCATGCCCATGAGATAGGGACATCAGTATGTTCAATTATTTTTTTCTACATATAAATATTAGGTTGGGAAGTTTTAGTATTTCTAATTATTTGCAATTACTTTTCCCTTTTCACATTTATTCTTATAATTTCAAAACCAAATAGAAAGGTTTGTTCATAATGAAGACTCTCACTGTCCTCTTTCAGAGTATTTGAAATGATTAGTATCAGGCACTTTGTATTATTGTTTTCTATTCAAGATTTTTTTTGTTTTTTATTCAAGATTATTTTTCTATTCAAGGCTGGGTGGTGGCACATCTGGTAGAGCACACATGATGAAATTTAAAGTTCAATATTCATTTAGTTAACATTCATTGAGATGTTTTGTTAGTTGAGGCTAATATATGAAGTCCTTGGGGCCAGGTGGTGGCATGCCCCGTTGAATGCAGAGGAGCCTGATTTGAGCCCCGGCTTCCTACCTGCAGGGAGGAAGCTTCAAGAGCAGTGAAGCAGGTCTGCAAAGGTCTTTCTCTCTCCCTCTCTCCTTCCTATCTCCCTCTCAATTTCTATCTGTCCTATCAAATAAAATAGAAAAGAGAAAAAAAAAAAAAAAGAGGAAAAAGCAAAAAGGCCACTGAGAACAATGGATTTTTTTTTTTTTTACTTTTTAAAAAATATTTATTTATTTTCCCTTTTGTTGCCCTTGTTTTTCATTGTTGTTGTAGTTATTATTGTTGTTGTCGGATAGGACAGAGAGAAATGGAGAGAGGAGGGGAAGACAGAGAGGAGGAGAGAAAGATAGACACCTGCAGACCTGCTTCGCCACCTGTGAAGCGACTCCCCTGCAGGTGGGGAGCCGGGGGCTTGAACTGGGATCCTTAAGCCAGTCCTTGCACTTTGTGCCATGTACGCATAACCCGCTGCGCTACCACCCAACTCCCGGGAACAGTGGATTTTTAATGCCAACATGAGGCTCTAAGTCCAAGTGATAAACACGGTAGTGTTGAAGCAAATATATATATATCCTTCAAACTGTATTTGTTTAGGCCACTGAAACCATTCATTTAATTACTTGAACAGTTTAGTTTTGGTAGTGGAAAAAGATAAAACATGTAATGATTTTTTTAAATAAAAAACCTTGTTAATATTATAACATTAAATTATAGAGCTACCATTATTAGTAATATTTATTCATGAGAGGTAATTTGATATCTTACAAAATAAGCCAATACATGGTGTAACCATTTGCAGCCTTATTTTTCATGGATGAGCTCTTGCATATTTAATATCCTTAGAGGTTATATTTTAACAGTCTAATTACCACTTTCCCTTTATTTCTATTCAGTTTGACATAGCCACTTTGCCAAAAATAATTTAGTTCTTATGAATGAGATAGCATTAAAATAGCCCATAACATCAATTGCTTTTGTTTACGCCAATAACTCTAGTGAATTCATATATTTACAGTGTGAGAGCAAATGGCCCTCAGAGAGAAGTGATAAAATATTCTTCACAATTTTCATGATTTTCAAAGAATTTTAAACATTTCTAACTTAGATGTCATATATCAGCACTCCAAATCAAAGAGTTTAGTAATGCGATTAATATGGAAGGGGACAACTTTTACTAGCCCTCTATTTCTTCCTTTGCATTATTACTCATCCAATCAGAAACTATGTTGCTTGATGACCCCAGATGCTGTGGGCAAGACTAGAAAAAGAATGATGAAATATCTGCATTTCTGCGGACTAGAATGCTTCTACACAGACATCTAGACAGGTGAGCACAAGGGATGTTATGACAAAAATTCCTAGAGGTAAATAGTTAGAATCGAGTCCTGAAAATGATCCTTTTCAGTTATACTACCCTGTTATGCTCCCTAGTCTCTGTTTTCTATTTCTTTTTCTTCAGATTTAGAAAACTTGACTTTGAATCTTTTTATTGTTATTTATTTATGTATTAGAAAGAAATAGAGAAGGAAGGGGGAGATAGAGAGTAAAAGAGAAAGGGAGACACATGCTCCACTGCTCCTGTGACTTTTCGTATTTGGTTAAGAGAAACCTGGGGCTTGAAGGCAGGCATGTGCTAACTGGGTGTACCACAGCTTCTGTCTTTAATTTCTAAAACAGGTTAATAGTAGTACCTATTGCAGATCATGAGGATTAAATGAGATAATCTAGATCAGATAAAATTATCAGCCGGTTACATCATATGTAAAATGTTCAAATACTTTCAGTTGTATTATGGTTGCTAGCATTGGTCTAACTTTTCTTTATTTTATTTTATTTATTTATTCCCTTTTGTTGCCCTTGTTGTTTTATTGTTGTAGTTATTATTGATGTTGTTGTTGTGGGATAGGACAGAGAGAAATGGAGAGAGGAGGGGAAGACAGAGAGGGGGAGAGAAAGACAGACACCTGCAGACCTGCTTCACCGCCTGTGAAGGGACCTGCCTGCAGGTGGGGAGCGGGGGGCTCAAACCGGGATCCTGACGCTGGTCCTTGAGCTTGGCGCCACTTGCGCTTAACCCGCTGCACTACAGCCCGACTCCCATGGTCTAACTTTTCTAAAAGTATGTATCTAACTTCATTGATAATTCCTGAACCCTCAGGGAGGACTGTTTAGTATATTTTAATAAATTCTAAGGATGTATTGGAAAACCAGACTGAGACTTTTCAAAAGGCAAATAAATTTCATTGATCAAGTTCAACCATATAAAATAACCATTCCCTATTTTTCTAGATTTTAGATCCAACCACGATATTAGTAGTAAAATGATACTGTGATAGTAAGATACACTTATATTAAGACATTGGTACAAGTAGAAAGCACAGGAAAGAAGAAAAACATAATTATAGTCACTACTTTTCACTTCAAAGCTAGTTGCCATGCTGGGGGAAATTTATAATCTATAATAAATCAAGGACATAATAATGACTATTCACAAGATCATGATTATGAAACACTGAATATTTGTAACAGACATTTATAATTTAATTCTCAGGATGGTTTTGATAATTTATTTTTATTGATGGAGAGTAGAGACTGTTTCCAAAAAATGTAGACAGTACGTTGAGATGACTCATACTGACTTGCAGATTTCATGTTTTGGTCTCTATTTATCATTGTAAACATTCTCTGTTGAATATGGGCATTAACACCACTTCTGTACAATGATCTCATCATGCAAATGCAAGAGAACAGTGTTGCAATCTGTAATGTCATCAGAAAGCAACCCTAATCAAATAAATCAAAATATACATTTCTTCTCATAGCTGGACTCTGAGCTACTCATGTGCTGGCTTTAATACTCATTCCAAGACTCTCAAATCTGATTGATGATGTCTTTGAACACTCTGGAAAAGGATAATCAACCACAAAGCCTAAGTTGAAGCTGTGCTGAATTTCAAAGCCTAAACATTTAATGTGATTTGATTTACACTTACTGAAAGGCTTAAGAAATCCAAGCTGTTTATATATGTATCATCATTCATAGGCTTAAAATTTAATTTTCATTACCGAAATGTTTCTGTTTAGGGAACATTCTGTTAGGGTTCCTAACTTACCACCTGTTTTTTAATAAAACATCTTAAATCAAGCAAGGACAGCAATCATCTTAAATCATCATTGGATACATTTCCCTCAATAATAAAAACTATACTTTGTATTCTACCAGTATTGATTACATATGATTTACTGATTTTCAGAAATCAAACATATGACCATTGGAAGATTTACAATAATTTATTGAAGACTTTGTCATAAGATTCAAATACAGGGACTTATAGAAATCCTATGAAAAATAAATGACTTTGAAAGACCTGTTACTTAAAAGGAGTACAGGGGGAGACAGGCTGGGAGTATGGATCGACCTGTCAATACCCATGTTCAGCGGGGAAGCAATTATAGAAGCCAGACCTTCCACTTTCTGCACTCCATAATGACCCTGTGTCCATACTCCCAGAGGGACAAAGAATAGGAAGGTGGGAATTATATGGAATTGTACCTCTCTTATACTATGGTTTTGTCAATACTTCCATTTTATAAATAAATAAATACATAGAAAAAATAGTACAGAGCAGTAGAAAATTTATTGGTTAATTTTTTGAAGAGTAAAAGATTTCAAACTTACTTTTGGGGTTCAATTAAAGCTACTAGAATGTCATATATTTGAATATTATAATTACAATTTCATATTTTTCTCTTTGCTCTCAGTATATTCACTGCACAGTAATTGAGGAATTCTGCCTATTGTATGTTTGTGAAACAACATATAATTTACCTTTCTAGAGAACTTGCTAGACATCTGATATGTATAATTACCAAATTTTATTTTCCTTATAGGCTTATTATCATTGGTTAGGATACTCAGACAAATAAGAGGTCTTGTTTTTTCTTTTAGGTATCTGAAAGACAATTTGGAAAGAAAATTGTTTTTCATTGAGACATTAATGCTATCTGATGACAGGTTAGAAAAACAAGAGTTATTTTACATGATATTACAGACTGAAGTTGGTAGTTATCACAACCCTTGTTACATGCATTAGAACGCTAATGAGTTCATTTCTGAACTACCTCATTTTACCATAGACTGCAGGTCTGCAGAAGGCTAGTAGCAGATATAATAAGGAAACCTCCCTGGGCAGAAGGTCCCACCATGTGTCTTGGAGCCCCACCTCCCCAGATCCCTGGACCACTAGGGAAAGAGAGAGACAGGCTTGGAGTATGGATCGACCTGCCAACACCCATGTTCAGCAGTTACAGAAGACATAGCTTCCACCTTCTATATCTCATAATGATCCTGGATCCATTCTCCCAGAGGGATAAAGAATAGGAAAGCTATTAAGGGAGAGGATTGGACATGGAGCTCTGGGGGTGGGCATTGTGTGGAAATGTACCCCTCTTATCCTAAAGTCTTGTCAACATTTCCATTTTATAAATAAAAATAAAAATGAATCCCCCTCTCAAAGAAAGACCATCCTTTGAGCACTTGAGCTGCACTGAAGGACACTGAGACACAGAATCTGACTCATAGAATGAGCTCTGTCGAGACTGGGTGGTGGCTCACCCAGTTGAGTGCACACATTACCATGCACAAAGACCTAGGTTGAAGCCTCCAGTCCCCACCTGCTGAGGGGGAGCTACTTTAGTGGTGAAGCAGTGTTCCAGGTGTCTCTCACTTGCACTCTCTTTCCCTCTGTACCTCCTGTTTCCTTTTCAATTTCTCTGTCTCAATCTAATAAATGATTATGTATATTTAGAGAAAAAAAGCACAGATGACAGAAAATGTAGACATTCATGCGTTACTCACTGTTTCTACAGATACATGTAATGCCCGGGATATTTAAGTCCCTCATTCAAGAGGTGTTCCCTAATAGAGATGAGTCCATTCCCTAATCCCTAAGTCCCATTGACAGTATTAAAATATTTCCCACTTTTGAGTTACAAAAAAGTTGTAGTTGCTTTTCACTCTCCTTTTAGCAATTATGGAGATTTTTTTCCCGTTACATTTCTACTGCCTGATAAAACTTGAAAGAAAAAGAAAAACTCCACTAAATGAAAAAAAAATTATCATTAATGACTGGGAAAATCTAGGGAGGTACAAATTCCTAGTTTTAGGATATATTCCCAATTTTCACAAGCATAGAAGTTATAATTATCTAAATTTTTTATGTTGGATCCAAAACATCAATCTTATGTTTGTATGCATTATATATAAGATACCTGAAAGGTATATCTGACTTGTTTGTACTACCCAGCAACAATTAATTCAACTAAGGTAGGTAAGGAATGATGCAGATGTTTGTATAGCACAAGTTACATACTGAGGTGAGGTTTTATCATTTCTTTTAAGAAAATTGTGAGCCCAGCAATTTTTTTCCCTTGTGTTGCCTTAGTTGTTTTATTGTTGTTGTAGTTATTATTGATGTTGTTATTGATGCCATCTTTGTTGGATAGGTCAGAGAGAAATGGAGAAAGGAGGGGAAAACAGAGGGGAAGAGAAAGACAACTACAGAGCTGCTTCACCGCCTTTGATGTGACTCCTCTGCAGGTGGAGAGCTGTGGGTTGGAACTGGGATCCTTGAGCCTCACACCACCTGCACTTAACCACCTGCTACCACCCAACTCCCTCTTTTAAGAAAATTGAGTGATCAAGTTTTTGTACTTAATTAAAAGTTTATAAGTTGCTATTTTACTGGTCCCTGTGTTTTGCTATTGAGTTGTTTTTTTTTTTTAAGAAAGGATTAATTAACAAAACCATAGGGTAGGAGGGGTACAACTCCACACAATTCCCACCACCCAATCTCTATATCCCACCCCCTCCCGATAGCTTTCCCATTCTCTATCCCTCTGGGAGCATGGACCCAGGGTCATTGTGGGTTGCAGAAGGTAGAAGGTCTGGCTTCTGTAATTGCTTCCCCGCTGAACATGGGCGTTGACTGGTCAGTCCATACTCCCAGTCTGCCTCTCTCTTTCCCTAGTAAGATGTGTCTCTGGGGAAGCTGAGCTCCAGGACACATTGGTAGGGTCTTCAATCCAGGGAAGCCTGGCCGGCATCCTGATGGCATCTGGAATCTGGTGACTGAAAAGAGAGTTAACATATGAAGCCAAACAAACTGTTGAGCAATCATGGACCCAAAGCTTGGAATAGTGGAGAGGAAGTGTTAGGGAGGTACTCACTGCAAACTCTAGTGTACTTCTGCTTTCAGGTATATATTTTGCAGTAGTTTATGGATACGTGTGAACATATGCTCTCTCTCAGAAACTGGTGTATATCTAGGTTTTGGAACTTTGTTAGAAAGTGAACCACCTGAGATGAAATTAGAGTATACTATGAAAGGAAAGGTCTCACCCGAGTAATGAAGCTGAAGGGTTGTCATTCCACATGTGAAGTCTCTGGACACAGTCTGAAGTTTTAACTGTCAATCTACTTGAGGAACTAATACAGCAACAATACACACACCATGCAAAATGGAGAGTTCATGCAATCAAATTCATTCAAAGCCCTCTTAAATGTTCAAGTTGAAAATAAATTTTAAATTCCATCTTCTGCACCCATATTGACCCTGGGTCCATACTCCCAGAGGGATAAAGAATACGAAAGCTACCAGGGGATGGGATGGGATACAGAGTTCTGGTGGTGGGAATTGTGTGGTTTGTACCCCTCTTACCCTATGGTTTTTGTCAGTGTTTCCTTTTTATAAATAATTTTTGTAGAAAAAAAATGTACCTCAATACTGTGCTCATGGCAGATATTGCCTTTAAAAATACCATTTTGTGAGTACCTGTATTATTATGTCCTCTCCTATGTGTAGGGTAGGCCCTGAGATTCATCTCTTCAAGGAACTCAGTGCCTACATGATGATATCGATATTCCCAGAAATCATTTTTTTTCTTCACTTATCTTTTACTTTTTATTTTTATTTTTTAATATTTATTTATTTATTCCCTTTAAAAATATGTTTATTTATTTTCCCTTTTGTTGCCCTTGTTTTTTAATTGTTGTTGTAGTTATTATTATTTTTTATATTTATTTGTTTTCCCTTTTGTTGCCCTTGTTTTTTGTTGTTGTTGTTGTTTTATTGTTGTAGTTATTGATATCATCGTTGTTGGATAGGACAGAGAGAAATGGAGAGAGGAAGGAAGACAGAGAGGGGAAGAGAAAGATACACACCAGCAGATCTGCTTCACCATCTATGAAGCGACTCCCCTGCAGGTGGGGAGCCGGGGGCTCGAACTGGGATCCTTAAGCAGGTCATTTTGCTTTGTGCCATGTGTGCTTAACCAGCTGCGCTACCGCCCAACTCCCTTCACTTATCTTTTAATAGAGGGTAAGACAGAAATGAAAATGTAAAGACACAGAGAAGAAGAAATACCTGCAACACTGCTCCACCATTTGTGAAGCTTACCACCAAAGGTGGGACCAGATGCTTCAAGTCAGATTCTTGCATATGGTGCCATGTGCACTCTCCTTACTGTGCTCTCACCTGGTTCCTCAACTGTTTGTACGTTTGTTTTTCCAGAGCACTGCTCACTTCTGGCTTATGGTGAAATGGGAGATTGATCCCGGGTCTTCGAATCAGATAAGAAATTTTTGCATAAACATTATGCTATCTACCCTCTATTCCTTCACATTTCTTTTTCTCACTATGTCTGTGCAAATCTTTCCTGTCAGACACCAGTTACACTCAGGAGCTAGGTGTCTTCATCAATGCTGCATTTTGCCTACTTCCTGAAATGCCAGAATAATTTTCAACTGGCTGTAACTGTTATTGACCTTCTAGAATCCCTGATATCACTCCTAAATCTACACACATATGAGCCTTTTTTTTGTTGCTGTTACTATTAGTTATATTGATGCCTGAATTTGTAAAAGGAAAATGAATTTCTGTAATCAGCCATCACTATGCCATTCATTAATCCTATTTATTTTATTATTTATTTTTTATTTATTTCCCCTTTGTTGCCCTTGTTTTTTTATTGTTGTTGTGGTTATTATTGTTGTTGCTACTGATGTCATATTGTTAGATAGGACAGAGAGAAATGGAGAGAGGAGGGGAAGACAGAGAGGAAGAGAGATAGACAGACACCTGCAGACCTACTTCACTGCCTGTGAAGTGACCCCACTGCAGGTGGAGAGTTGTAGGCTAGAACCAGGATCCTTCTTTGCCACTTCACACCATGTGCACTTAACCTGCTGTGCTACTGCCCAACTTTCCAGCCTATTTTTTTTAAGTTAAACATTTAACATACATTGTTAAATCCTTAAAGTGACTCTGCAGAGTATTAGTCTTCTTTTGGTAATAAGGAAAATTTTAGAGAAGGAAAATCACTAATTTAGAGCACAACTAATGAATGGAATAGCTACTTTATAAATGAATATTACACTACTAAGTATAGACATACATAAATACATATCATGAGTAAAACTTGATTATCACCATATTGCCTGATTGACTTTATGGTTTGATAGGTTTATGTTTGTTTTATTTTCTTCATTCAAATAATAGCTCTATCCAATTCACTTATAAAAGTAGTAATGGGGAGTCGGTTGGTAGCGCAGCAGTTTAAGTGCAGGTGGCGCAAAGCGCAAGGACTGGCTTAAGGATCCTGGTTGGAGCCCCAGCTCCCCACCTGCAGGGGAATTGCTTCACAGGCAGTGAAGCAGGTCTGCAGGTGTCTATCTTTCTCTCCCTCTCTCTGTCTTCCCCTTCTCTCTCCATTTCTCTCTGTCCTATCCAACAATGATGACATCAATAACAACAACAGTAATAACTACAACAATTTAAAAAAGGCAATAAAAGGGAATAAATACATATTTTTTAAAAACATTTAAAAAGTAGTAGTGATAGTGGTTGAACGGTGGTGCCCCCAGACTCCACCTGTAGCAGGGAAGCTTCATAAGAGGTCACGTATAGCTGCAGTTATCTTTCTTTCTCTCCCTCTCTAACCACCCTTCAGTTCTCTCTCGGCCCAATCAAGTAAAAAAAAAAAGAAAAGAAAAGAACAAAGGAAGAAAAAGTGAGAAATGACTGCCTAGAGTGGTGTATTTGTAGCATTGGCAACTAGCCCAGAGATAGCCCTAGGGGCAATTAAAAAAAATAGTAGTGGTGATAATTTTATTCAGTGTGGTGTCATGCCATATCAGACAGTCTGTCAAAATCTTAGCATACTATATAAAATAACAACAGTTTCCTATTTTCCATATTCCTTATTTTATTCTGATTTCTTCTTGTTGTTTTTGATTTCCTCACCAAGAAAGCAAATTATTTTCGGGATACCTTTCCTTGCATAGCCAAAGATATCTTGTTAATGTACTTTCTGTTTATATAATCATTTCCTTCTTTATAAACATTAGCAGATAGTGTATGACATTCATCTTTTCCACCTACTATACAAATGTCACCAACATAAGCTTCTCTATTCTAGTTACATATTCAAGGTATGCATCAGGAAGGTGTCTCAGTACTGACAACTTCTGCGTTTTGATTTCTTAATGCCCTAAATATTCAGTGTGTTATCCAGTGGGAGACAAGGGAAGGTTGGAAATCAGCAATTCCTAAAGAGACTTAGCTATAAGAATAGACAGAAAATCAGATATGAACTTGCAATGCACTATGCTGACATTTGAGAAAAATTTCGCCTTAAATATGTATGGACACTATGTGATGATTTCAAGAGTCGATAATATGTCGTTCTACAATACTACTGAGGCTTTACCTAAAACACTTTCTCCAATGCAGTTCAATGATTCCTTTCATCCTTTACCTTATTTTTTTTTTCTTCAGCCACTTGCTAAAATAGCTCATGATGTTCCACAAGGAAGAGATTCACTTTCTTATTTTAGTTACTGTCCTTTTCTTCATTTTGTGCTTCACTCTGACTGCTCCCTGCAAAGTGTCTTAAGCAAATCAAAGGAAAGTTTTGGATGTAATTACTCACCCTCCGTAACCCTGTATCTTTCTGTAACACTGTAAGGATCACCTGGTGAATAACACTGATAATATTTTACCCATGAAAGAACATTCATTGAACACATTCATTGTTTCCCAGAAAACATCAAAAGGCTGATCTCTGCTCTGGGATGTCAGGATCAGTTATGATGTTATTATATTAAGAAGAAATGTCTTCAGTTGAATAATATATTTACTAATAGCATAAAATGTTTGACTCTTTATGTAAACTTTACTGGGCTAAGTGTGTTCAATAATAACTACATACCAACACCATCATGCCTGCTTGCCACACTGACCCTCAAGCCATTATGTTTCATTCAGCATATTTTTTCATTTTTCCCAGTCAAAAAGGCAAAGGCATTTGCAAATAGTGGAAACTCAGTGTGAGTAATGCATCAGCCATCTATAAAATAATTATGAGAGTAGCTCCCAAATATGGGAAGGTGTATGAATATTGTTGACTGTAAACCCCATTGATTTGATGTGACCTGGGGCCTATCTTCAGCTGAGGAGCCTATGTGACCTCTGCATCCTTGTAGATCTGAGCTCACATTCTGTAGTCATGAGTAGGAATGTTCCAAGTTGCCCCAATTTCAGGACCCATCTTCCTCAGGTGGAAGATAGAATATGTTGTCCAGCCTCCCTTCGAGGATGGAACATTCTCTACTATTGTTGATCCATGTTGAGGACAAGGTCCTATGGGGGCCCATAAAGGGGTCTATTGTGTTGTTCCTGATAGAGATGACTGGTAACAATGAAGAGAGGGATTTATTCAAGGCCCCATCATGTCTATTTGGAAATCTCAGGACTCCCTGACTAGGGCCCCAGCTGATAGGGTGGCCTGATAGGGACTAAAGAGTCATTGTTAAATTATGCAAGTCTCTTGCTCTTATTCAGCTTATGCTGTTCTTGCATTGATAAGGTTAGCTTTGGAATGAGTGAGGGAAGTGTAATAGGAAGTAGGTGAGGAGGGTATCTAAATTTGGGTGCTACTCTCTTCTCTGATCCAGCTTTCTGGTCGTTTTTCCAGCCATGACATCATCTCCTCAGACAATAACGTGGATCCACCTGTATATCAGATTTCACACTCAGGGGAAAGAAAAAAAAAAAAAACTAGTATAGCCACAAGCCCTTTAGAATATAACTAAAATATGCCTACTAGCTATCTACAAAATGGAGGACCCCCCCCCCAACTCTTCATCTGCACTATCCAGCCTTTAAGTTCATGATTAGTCAACAATTTATATGACTTTATATGTTAACTTTCTTTTCAGCCACCATAATGCTACCATGATGCCAACCAGACTTCCCTGAGACAACCTCACCAATGTGTCCTGGAGCTCTGATTCCCCAAAGCCAATCCCCACTAGGGAAAGAGAAAGGCAGGCTGGGAGTATGGATCAACCAGCCAACATCCATGTTCAGGGGGAAAGCAATTACAGAAGCCAGACCTTCCACCTTCAGCACCCCACAATGACCTTGGGTCCATACTCCCAGAGGGATAAAGAATAGGAAAGCTATCAGGGGAGGAGATGGGATACGAAGTTCTGGTGGTGGGAACTGTGTGGAGTTGTACCCCTCTTATCCTATGGTTTTTTTTCAGTGTTTCCTTTTTATAAATAAGATAAAATAAAACAAGAGCTGAGCAGTGCTCTGATAAAATAATAATAATAAAATAAATAAATAAATGTTGGGAAATTGTGCAGATGTGGTTGAACATTGGCAGGGCCCACAAACCACTATATTTCCATGCAAGTATTATTTACAGATTCCTTACCTCGTTATCCCCTCCAGGTATTGTTACTTCAGTTAAAACCATTACAATAGTTGCTAAGGACACTTCCACCTTCTTGACATGCCTTCTGCCTCTCTCCACCCCCTTTCCTAGCCAATCTGTCCCGACTTGCCACTTCCAGAATTCTCCTATAAAAATTGTTCCTGTTTGCACTTTCTCCTCTTTCCCTCTCTTTCCTCTCTTTCCTCCTCTCCCCTTTTTTCTCTCTGCATCCCAACCCAGAGAAGGGCTGGCATGTATAGCAGGAGGTGGCCATTTTGCTAGCTCCATGTGGCCTAAACTGATGTGCTCACACCCAACTCTGGGACATCTGCGTGAATAAAGCATTGCGTTCCCGTTCAGCCACGAGTTCCTGGTCTCTTCTCTCTCCCCTGCGACACAACCCGACAAATAAATAAAAGTAATAATTATGGATACCTTAATCTACTGTTATCAGAGAACACTGAGATATCAATAAAAACAAAACCCTTCTTTTGCTGTAACCCTGGTGGGGAACACAAGCAAGCAGATGATCACTACAGAGCTGTGTGAAGAATGCTAAAAGGGATACATGCAATATGGTGTGGATTCATTGAGGAATAAAGAGCGAACTATTCCTTCATGGAAAGCAGAAAGAGTAATATTGGAGAAAGCAACAGTTGTTGGGGAAGAGAGAGAATAATATATAGAATTTCCAAAGTATAAGCATATCCATTCATATACTCAACACATTGCACCTTCTCCTGCAGAGCTTTAGCTTTATACATATTCCATTTCCAAAATTTAGAATATTTAGCATCAGAGATAGATGAGACATAACTGAGGATCTAGATCTAGGATCTAGATCTAGCACTTGTGGGAAGGTGAGACACTGACATCAAACTCATGAATCCACATGTTCTCTCACATACTACATAAGGTACAGTTGAGCCCACTTTAATCATAGTGTGACATTTCCGTAATGAAGCTGAGAATCACTGTAAGTACAAAAGTGGATTGGCAGAGTGGGTAAAATGTTCTGTCTTAGGGGACAGGTGGTGGCATACCTTGTTAAGTGCACACATTACAGTGCACAAGGACCCAGGTTCAAGTCCCTGGTCCCCATCTGTAGGGAGAAAACTTCAGGGGTGGTGAAGAAGTGCTGCAGGTGTCTTGCTGGCTCTCTCCCTATATCCTCTTCCACTCTCAATTCCTCTATATCTCTATCTAATAAATAAATAAAATATATTTTAAAAATTGTCTTAAACTAATGAGCTGCTTAGTAACACTTATCTGGAAATCAAATCAGAATTTGTGTTTATCTGTAACCAGAAATACCTAGATTCTAGAATTTCTGCTCTGGAAACATGAACACAATATTGGAGGTCTCTGAAAAGTCTATTTATCCACCAGAAGTCACAAGAAAAGGTAATATTTGAATATGAGTATATGCCAAAAAGGTAGCTTTGTCCCTAATGTCATACAGATCTTGTCATTCAAATCTTGTATAATTATCAAGCAGCTGAAAGGCATGAGAACAGTTCCATTTGGCAATATCCTTATGAAAGAGAAATAATGAAATATGCTCTATCGTGTTGTGACAAGGATATAATTCTACACGCAAAGTACTTGGGATAATGTGTGGTATATATACTGTTTATTGCTTGGGAATGCTGGTTCATTATGACTAGTAGTTATAAGTTGTTGCAGTAGTAGTAGAGGAAGAGAGGGTAGTTAAGAATGTTAGGAAGACAGTTTAATATTCCAGAACTCTGTAAGCATGTGTGACATAACTTCTTGATAAGATTCTATTCACAGAAACATTATTTTTAGCCCTAAGAGCAAGTCTATCACCATCTGATAAATAGATATGAGTGAATATGTACACATGTGTGTGTATATTTCTATGAGAAAATAAAATGTTGAGTAGCTGTAGAGAACAATGGTCATCCTATCACCAGAGTTCAGACACTCTGAGCTCAGAAGAATTTGTAATCATTGTTTCTCATTATTCTAAGACATAATTCAGTTCTGTCCCCAGTCATCCCACCCTGCCAATAGATGTTTGTCCTTGCAATGATTTCAAGGTATATCAGGTAGAGATGCAACATTGTGATTAGGGTGGGTTTAACTGTACCTTACATAGGATGGCAGAGAGCACTGGGATTGATAAGTGTCTCAACAGAGTCTCTACCTCCTGGGCAAGTAGATGGCATATCCTGCAAGTCTCAGTGAAAGGCAGTACATGGGAACACTATACTCTGATGACAGATGGGGGCTGTCACCACTGACAGCCAGCCAACAGCCTCCAGCAAACAAGCAGGGGATAAAAGATGTGAGACTAGAAAATAAACATGTCTTGGGCTGATGGAAGCTGTGCATTTTCAGTGCTTTGGAAAGAAAGGCATGGCATGTTTGCAAGCATCAGGTGGTTGTTTGTTATACATACAAACCTTTATTTTGAGGAAAATTCTGGGTTCAGTGGAGATGGCAAAACACTGTAAGCTAATATTTCACTTCAATACTTACAGATGCCAAACTCCTAGTTGTACCCAGATGCAGCATGTGCTTATTTACAGGGTATTAAATATATGTCAGGTACTGAACATTTCACATGAATTTTCCCATTTCCTCTTTCTAATGTCATAGTGTAATGGTTAAGCTGGAGACTTAAAGCTGAAATGCCCTGGTCCATAATTTAAGACCTTAATTTTGGATCCATAATTTAGAAACTTTTGTTGATTGGAGAAAGTTAATTACTTTGTATAAACTCCAGTGTTTTCATCTCTAAAATGGGTAAAAGGCTAATATTGTTTTGCAGCTACTCTAAAGAAATATAATGAACCTTTTAAAACTTTTGTTCAATGTGGAGACCGAAAACAACACATATATACACACACAGCCACAAAGGGATATGAAGATGCCTATTATACATAGAATGAGTGCTGATGAGAAAGCAGGAGAGACTTCCTGAATTTGTCTAATGATGGTTTAAGTGAACAAGGAAGTGATTGGCTTGGCAGACTTTATGCTGGTAAGGAAGTGATGTGCAGAAATGAATATTCATACCCTTGTTAGAGAAGAAAAATGCACTGAGACTTTATAGCTTGCCAGGTATGGGGGGCAAGGGACAGAGGGAGGGAATGAAAGTTCAAAATTACTAGTAGTCAAATCTCGGAATAGACTCAACTTCTTTATCTGTGTCTACCTCAAATATTCCTTATGAAGATTCATAGTAATAATCAGTATTGAATTCCTTATGTAATGTCAGATATAAGCTAACTGGCCAAGAAATTTTACATGCATGTTTGTGGAGGCAAAGAACCTCTATTTTGTTATTTAGAAGTCAAGGATCAGGAACAACATGACTAAAATTCTCAGCTGCCAAGTGGAAGAGCACTAACTTAAATATAGCTCTTAGGAATCCTAAACATTCTGATTATAATGCAAATAAATGTTCCATTCCACGCCAACAGTGCTCAAAGCAAAGACAAAAGCACAATACAGACCAGGTCCCATGAGACAGAGCTTATATTCACACGTATCCATAAACTAGGGCAAAATATATACCTGAAAGCAAAAGTACCCCCCAACACTTCATCTGTACTACTCCAGCCTTTAGGTCCATGATTGCTCAACAATTTGTTTGGCTTTGTATGTTAACTCTCTTTTCAGCCACCAGGTTTCAGATGCTAGCATGATGCCGACCAGACTTCCCTGGACAGATGACCCCACCAAAGTGTCCTAGACTTCTGCTTCCCTAGAGCCCTTCCCCACTAGGGAAAGAGAGAGACAGGCTGGGAGTATGGATCGACCTGTCAATGCCCATGTTCATCACGAAAGCAATTACAGAAGCCAGACCTTCCACCTTCTGCATCCCACAATGACCTTGGTTCCATACTCCCAGAGAGATAAAGAATAGGAAAGCTATCAGGGGAGGGGATGGGATACTGAGATCTGGTGGTGGGAACCATGTGGAGTTGTACTCCTCTTATCCTACAGTTTTGTTAATGTCTCATTTTTTTAAATAAATAAAAAAAATTTTTAAATCACAATATAATTGAGCACATTCTGTGCATTCAGTATAGGTGCAATATGCACAGCACTTCAGTGTCACCTTTAGGGAAACAGTTTTGGTACTTCCAACTAAAACTGAGTGTCCTAGGTTTCCCATATTTAGAAATTAAAATAAATGACACCAATGTAAATTTGATTTTTAGGGACAAGGTTGGAGCTAGGTGGTGGTACACCTGGTTGAGCACACATTACGATGAGCAAGGACCTAGATTTGAGCCCCAGTCCCCACCTGCAAGGGGACAACTTTGTGAGTGCTGAAGCATTGTTTTAGGTGTCTCTCTGTCTCTCTCCTTCTCTATTGCTTTTTCCCTCTTGATTTCTGGCTGTCTCTATCAAATAAATTAAGATATATATATTTTTAAATTTAAAAATAAATAAACTTAGTCTTTCATTTTTTTCTTTATAGAGCTAGGCCTACATATACAACCTGCTTTCCTTTCTTTCTTTCTTTCTTTCTTTGTTCCTTACTTTCTCTCTAATTTATCATTTATTTATTTACTTATTATATAGAAAGAAATTGAAGGGCCACAAGAAGATAGAGAAAGACAGACACCGACAGCACTGCTTCACCTCTTGTGAAACTTCCTCCTCTGCAGATAAGAACGGGAGACCTGAATTTGCATCTTGCAAACTATAAGGTGTGTGCTTAACCAGGTATACCACTATCTAGTCCCCAGGATGCTTTTTTTAAAATTTATACAGATATACAGAGAGAGGGAGAGATATACCACAACACCAGAGATTTCGCAATCCCATAGCCTCTCCCATGGGTTCAAACATGAGTTATGCACATGACAAGGCATGCACACTACCCAGTGATCTCTCTGACCTCAATTTGAACTTGAATAAGTTGAAAATACTTATTCGGTGTACATATATTCAGTCTAGGACCAGCTACACATTGCTGATTCTGGTGACATCCATGGCAGCAGTGGTCATAAATTCATTAAGTCCTTCACAATTTTTTAAAAGTTCCTTTACAGATTAAAATGTTACTCTGAGACAAGTAACTCTTAACTGATTTCTAACTCTGCTATACATTAAAAGTGGAAAACACTGAAGTTCACATACTTTTAGATTTTTCAACTTTAGACAGTGTGTTTCCCTTGTAGAATAGAAAAGCACACTTACACATGCATACACCATAAGTAAATAGGACTGCCTTTCAACCAGGGAGTGAATTCCAACCAAGCTCATGGCAATTAAGGAATCATACAATTTAAGTCTCGAAAGGCAAATGGATGATTCTCTTTTTTTCTATCTCAGGAGAAGAGTATCTTGCATTTTATAATAACTAAAAAAAGTTATCTTGAGATGAAGCAAAGTAGTGAATTAAATGCACAGGCTCAGACTTTGATGAGGATATTCCCTTCTAACATAGTCTGATTTCCTAGCCTGAAGTCAGAACCCCCTTTCAAGGAATATGCATGACTCTGGGAACCAAGCCAGCTTGGCATCAAAAATCCTTCTGTGTGACTTTTCTCAGCTGCCAGCATCTTTAACTCCTCCAGAGAGAGCAAGAAAGAGAAGGAAAAAACAAAACAAAACAGAACTTATCTTTAACTGCTTTCTCCTAATTACAGAGAAAGACTTAGTTTGCCTTTTCTGGCACTTTGCATTTCTGTGACTCCATAAGGGAAAAGAATAAGAAACAGAGAAAGCTTGTGAATGCATCACTGAGTACAAAACACCTGCAACTAAGTTCCTTGTGAGGCTTATATTTTAAAAGGTGGAGATCAGAGCTGTCTTCTCCATCAACTTCTCTATTGAGAGAATGTTCACTGACTTTTGCCATTATGCATGTTAACAAAACATCTGGAGAACTCTCAGAAGACTAGAAATGGACCTGGCAATTCCTCTCCTGAGGATATATCCTAAGGAACCAACACACTCATACAAAAAGATCTATATATGCCTATGTTCATAGCAGCACAATTTGTTAATAGCCCAAACTCAGAAGCAACCCAGGTGTCCAACAACAGAGGAGTAGCTAAGAAAGTTGTGTTATACATACACAATAAAATGCTACTCAGTTATGAAAAACTATGAATCCACTTTCTTCACCTCTTGGATGGACCTTGAAGGAATCATGTTACATGACATAAAACCAGAAAGAGAAGAAATAATGTGGGATTATCTCACTCATAGACAGAAGTTGAGAAATAAGAACAGAAGGGGAAACAAAAAACAGAACTTAGACTGGGTCTGGTGTACTGCGCCAAAGAAAAAGACTCTGGGGCGGGGGGGGGGGGGGGCGGGTTGGTTGGTTTTCAGGTCCTGGTGCACAATGGTGAATGAGGACCTTGACTGGGGGCTAGAATGTTTTGGAAAAAACTGAGAAATTTCACACATATAACAAAAACTGCATTTTATGTTGATAGGAAACCACTAATCCCCCCTAATAAAAATTTTAAAAAGCATTTATTAAAAATATCTTTATCTATTAAAAAGATTCAGTTTGTGTTTTGAGAAACTTTGAGACATACAATTGATTTTCCCCCTCTCATATTAATTAACTACTGATTTATATGTCTACATTTTGCTAGGAGTGTGAATAAACACCATTCCCACCACCAAAAGACTGTGACCCATCCCTCCCACCCACTCCCACCCCCCACTGGCCCAGGAAGATGCATGTCTACCCCTCACCACAGGGTTTTTACTTTGGTGCCCTACTTACAATTTGATCAGGTCCTGCTTTTAGTTTCTCTTTCAGATCTTCTTACTCAACTTCTGTTGATGAGTGGGATAATCCCATACTCATCTTTATCTTTCTGACTTAGTTCACTTAACATAATTCCTTCTAGCTCTGTCCAAGATGGGTCAGAGAAGGTGGGTTCATTGTTCTAGATAGCTGCATAGTATTCCATTGTGTATATATACCACAGCTTTCTCAGCCACTCATCTGGTGTTGGGCACCTGGGTTGCTTAATATATAGGCTGTGTATTTGATATGCGGACTCTCTCAAAAGCCTAGACCAAGTAGATTAGAAGCATCCAATAGCACAGCTATATACAAGATACTGGATACTGTACAGCAAACCATAACAAAAGGACTTTTCAAAGTTAACCCAATTACCATATAATGTGATGATAACATTAACTATCTATTGTCTTTTTGAACCCTAAGACAGCAGGAACTTCACATCTCCACTATAGAGCCCCTACTTCCCCCAGTCCTGGAACCCTTGGACAGGGCCCACTTTCCCATATGTGTCTCCCAATCCAAAACAAATAATATTGCATCCACCGATCACAACCTAACCAACGCAACGATTGCCACCTCAACATGCTTCACCTCAGACTATGTCCAGAGACTTCACATGTGGAATGACAACCCTTCGGCTTCATTACTCGGGTGAGACCTTTCCTTTTATAGTACACTCTAATTTCATCTCAGGTAGTTCACTTTCTTTTTTTTTAATTAATTAATTAATTTATTTATTTATTTTTAGCCAGAGCACTGCTCAGCTCTGGCTTATGGTGGTGCGGGGGATGGTAGTTCACTTTCTAACAAAGTCCCATAACCTAGATATAAACCAGTTTCTGTGAGAGAGAGCTTATGTTCACACGTATCCATAAACTACTGCAAAATATATACCTGAAAGCAGAAGTACATTAGAGTTTGCAGTGAGTACCTCCCTAACACTTCCTCTCCACTATTCCAAGCTTGGGATCCATGATTGCTCAACAAATTGTTTGGCTTCATATGTTAACTCTCTTTTCAGTCACCAGGTTCCAGATGCCACCAGGATGCTGGCCAGGCTTCCCTGGATTGAAGACCCTACCAATGTGTCCTGGAGCTCTGCTTCCCCAGAGACACATCTTACTAGGGAAAGAGAGAGGCAGACTGGGAGTATGGACCGACCAGTCAATGCCCATGTTCAGCGGGGAAGCAATTACAGAAGCCAGACCTTCTACCTTCTGCAACCCTCAATGACCCTGGGTCCATGCTCCCAGAGGGCTAGAGAATGGGAAAGCTGTCATGGGAGGGGGTGGGTTATGGAGATTGGGTGGTGGGAATTGTGTGGAGTTGTACCCCTCCTACCTTATGTTTTTGTTCATTAATCCTTTCTTAAATAAAAAATTAAAAAATATATATATCTTTATCCTTATATATGTTTATATCCCTGCCAATATCCATCTTTGTTTCTAGTCTGTCTCAATTTTATTTCCAATTTTATGGGTTTTTATCCAGTTCCCAAGACTCTTCTCAATGATACCATTTTATGCATTCACTATTTGAAGCTTCCAATGTCCAAGCTAGAGATATTTTTCTATCCTCTTCCACAGCATCAATATCTAATGAGTGTAACACACAATTGAGTAGTCAATAACACATTGCTTGTCATATGACCCATAGATTATGATTTTGATTGTATCATTTTGTTTTATAATCCAACCTCAAAGTAAAGTTTAGCTCAGTGTTTACTCAAAACTTTTATATATGTGGTTTGTTGTTACTTCATGAGAAAGGAAATGAATATTTAAAAGTCGATAAGAGAAGCCTTAGAATACTTGCAATTTTGTCTGCATATAAAGTAGATATTGTCATTACTTCGTCAACAGTCTTTTGTCCTCACAATTTCAACTGTTTTAACTTCCAGCTGGAAACATCTGTATTACTCTGCCATATGATTTATACTGGAAACATGAGTTTGATGTTTACCATGAAAATTTCTCCTTCTAACTACTACCACAGTCTTTATGTGAACAGATATGTGACTCTCCAATATTAATATGGCTCTAATTTTCAGCACACTTTAGAATATGACTTAATTTGAGATAGTGATTTCAAGTTATACTTAAGTTAAACAGTTAAGGTGCTCTTAATTCAATCAATTAAATCAATCTGACTGATATACTTATAAAAAGAGATTTGGAGACACAAGAAGACACCAGAGAAATGGCATACAGAGAAAAGATACAGTAAGGAAGTCATGCTCATGACTCCAACCTGAATTTCCTGGGTGGATGACCTCACCAATGTGTTCCAGAACCTCACCTCCCCAGAGTCCTATCCTGTCAGGGAAAGACAGAAACACCCTTAGGATCGACATGCCAGTGTTCATGTTCAGCACAGAAGTAATTACAGAAACCAGACCTTCCACTTTCTTTCTGCTCCCCATAAAGATCTTTGGTCCATACTCCCAGAGGGATAACAAATAGGGAACTCATAGCAGAGGAGATGGGATACGGAGCTCTGCTGGTGGGAATTGTATGGAATTGTATCCCTCCTATCCTACAATTTTGTCAATCATTATTATCACTAATAAAAAATCATATTCAAGCCAAGAAGAGAGGCTCCTCAAGAAGCTAAGTCTGCAAACATTTTGGCCTTGGACTTCCAGGCTCCAGAAATATATGAAAATCATTTTTGTATGATGGGCTTGGACCTCTAATGGATCCCTCTCTTAACCATCACTGGTCACTTCCATCAGGAACATCATCATAAGCCCTCTTTGCAGGCCTTTCCAGGATCTTGCCCTCACTATAAAGTACGAAAACTAGGGACTGCTTCAGTCTCAGAAGGGAGGCTAGGTCATCCTGCCCTGCCACTTGAGGAAGACTGGTCCTGAAATGACTGCAGCCTGGAATGTTCTCAACTGTGGCTATGAATTGTGAGATCAGACAGGGACTCAGGTTACAGAGGCTCCTGTGCTAAATGTAAACATGTGGGCCCTTGGTCAGGTGGATGGGATATATAGTTAGTTTAATTCATAGATTCTTTTTTTCAAGATTGGGAGCTACTTACTCTCTGACTTATTCTAACTTTCTAGCCCTTTTCTCAACTCTGACATCATCTTCTCGAGAAGACTATTTTTGTCCAGCTCCATGTTAGCGATCAAACTCAAGCAAAAACTGATAGTCATGGTCCCCTAGAACATGCCTAAAGTGGACTTCCTAGATTCTTTCCACCCTCAGATCCTTGTTCTCATCTGCTCTGTTCCTGTTCATTTACCATTTCCCCCCACCATATATCTTATCGCCCTTCAGCCACCAAACTGCAGATACTACCATAATTCCATACTGACTTCCCTGGACAGAGGGTCTCACTAAATGTGTCCTGGAACTTCACCTCTTCAGAGCCCTGCCCCACTAAGGAAAGAGAGCATCAATCTGGGAGTATGGGTCCACCTGTCAACACCCATGTCCAGTGGAGAAGCAATTACAGAAGTCTGAATTCCCACCTTCTGCACTCCAAAAAGAATTTTCGTCCATCCTCCTAAAGTGAGGGAGAATTGATAAGGGGAAGATAAACAGTGGACTTGAACTCCAACGTCATCAAGACCTAGAGAAAGAAGAGTAAAAAGAGAGGGACATTTGGATGTAGTAATAGGTGTATGTTTGACTTGGGAAGGAAGAGAAGATGGGAGCATGGGGGAAAGGGGAGGGCAAATATATACAAATATAGATAGATGGTGGTAGAACTAATAGTTAACCCATATCTGCAACCTTAAGAAAACTGATGTAGCTTACAATGGAGAGATTGGGTATTATTTAGAACTCTTTTGGTGGGAACCGTGCAGAGTTGTGCCCCTGTTATTTTGTAGTTGTATAAATCAATATTAAAACACTAATAAACATTTTAAACGGATTTTTGTAGTTTAAATCATTCAATCTGTAGTACATTTTTAATGGAAGTCCTTGAAGCTAATTCTCAACACATGACTGTTAAGAGTTGATGTTAAAAAGTTCCTGGGCAGGAGACCTGCGGTAGATCAGTGGGTTAAGCACACATGGCGCAAAGTCCAAGGACTGGCATAAGGATCCCGGTTCGAGCCCCCGTCTGCCCCTGGCTCCCCACCTGCAGGGGAGTCACTTCACAGGTGGTGAAGCAGGTCTGCAGGTGTCTGTCTTTCTCTCCCCCTCTCTGTCTTCCGCTCCTCTCTCCATTTCTCTCTGTCCTATGAAACAACGATGACATCAATAACAGTAACAATAATAACTACAATAACAATAAAACAACAAGGGCAACAAAAACAAAATAAAAAAAAAGTTCCTGGGCACCTCAAATGTTGGGACAGTGTGAGATGTGAGGTCTACACTGTTTCCTGAAGGATTCAGTTCCATTTAGTCATTGCAGTTACAGGGCTGATCACATAGTCATCACTTGCTTCACTCGTCCCATTCTTGCCTTTCTGCTAGAGTTTCCTTACAACACCTTCCGACTCAATTCCTTCCCTGGCTTTTTTCTCAAAGATGCATCTGGTGGAATCCAATCAATTAATAAGCATCTACTTTAGATAAATTTCACTTTGTTCAATATGAAGCTCAAATAAACCCCCAGCGTGTGTGAATATCTACTCTAAGCAGAAAAGATGTTGTTTAAAGGGTACAGAGCAACTAAGAATTTATTTCCTTCTGTGTATTTTTCATAAAACACACTGCTGTGAAAACTGATGCCCCCATTATCCCACAGTCACAGAATATCTTTTTATGAATAAAGTTGAAATGAATGGGCTTTAAAGAGGAATGTTACTTTAGCACTGGAACCCTGGAGCCTCAGACATGAGAGTCTTTGTGCATAACCATTATGCTTTTCCCCCCACCACCTACTAAAGTCTTCTTAATCAGTCCAGCAAGATAGCTCACCTAGATAGTGCCCCCTACTTTGTCATGCAAAATACCCAATTTCAAGCTCAGGCTCCACTGCACTGAAGGGATATTTAGCACTGAGATGTGTCTTTCCCCCTTTTGTCTATTTCTTTCATATATATATTCCCTTTTGTTGCCCTTGTTGTTTTATCATTGTAGTTATTATTGTTGTTATTGATGTCATTGTTGTTGGATAGGACAGAAAGAAATAGAGAGAGGAGGGGAAGACAGAGAGGGGGAGAGAAAGATAGACACCTGCAGACCTGCTTAACTGCTTGTGCAGCAACTGCCCTGCAGGTGGGGAGCCGGAGGCTCAAACCAGGATCTTTATCCTCGACCTTGCGCTTTGCGCCACCTGGGCTTAACCCACTGCATTACCACCTGACTCCCTTGTCTCTCTACTTCTATGTGAAAAAGTTGACTCAAAGAAAAATAAATTCTTTAAAAAATATATCACCAACCTCCACAGGAAAACAAACAAATGACTACATCCAAAAGTGGGAAGAGGATATGTATAGATTATTCACCAAAGAAGAGATACAAAAGGCTAAGAGACATGAAAAAAATGTTCCAAGTCTTTGTCAGAGAAATGCAAATAAAGGTAATCATGAGATACCACTTCACCAATGTGAGAGTGTCATATATCAGAAAGGATAGCAACAACGAATACTACAGAGGTTGTGGGGGCAAAAGAATGCTCCTGCGCTGCTAGTGGGAATGTAAATTGGTCCAACGCCTGTGGAGAGCAGTCTGGAGAACTCTCAGAAGGCTAAAATGAACCTACTCTCTTCTGGGGATATATCCTAAGGAATTAAACACACCTATCCAAAAAGATCTCTGTTCATAGCAGAACAATTTATAACAGTCAAAACCTGGCTAAGAAAGTTGTGGTATATATACACAATGGCATATTACTGAGCTATTAAGAATGATTAATTCACCTTCTCTACCTCACCTTGGATAGAGTTTGAAGGAATGATATTAAGTGATATCAGCCAGAAAGAGAAGGAGGAATATTGAATAATCTCACTCATAGACAGAAGCTGATAAATAAAAGCATAAATAGGAAACACAAGGTAGAACTTGGACTGGGTTTGGTGTATTGCACCAAAATAAAGGACTCTGGGGTGGTGGGTTCAGGTCCTGGTGCATGATGGTGGAGAAGGACTGAGGCTTGAACTGAGAGAGTTTTGTACACAACTGAGAAATGTATCCATGTGTCAACAATGTATTAACTGCAAATAATTAATAACACAATAAATTTTATTTTTAAAACATTTGTTTATTTATCACATGATAGAATAAGAGGAGAGAGAACCAAAGCATCACTCTGGCATATGTAATGCTACAGATCAAACTCAGGACCTCCTGCTTTTTAATCTAAAGCTCTAGCCACTGTGCAACTTCCTAAACTATAAAAAAAAATCAATATTTGAAAATTTCCCTAATGGAATGACAAAGCAGTATTTTTTGTTCTTATTTGTTCTTATTTGTCTGTTTATATGTTTGTTTATTTTACTAGAGTACCACTCAGCTCTGGTTTATAGTGGTGACAGAAAATGAATGTGGGACTTCAGAGACTCAGACAAAAATCATTTGCGTAATCATTATGTTGCCTCCCCAGCATAATGAAAACTTTTTAGGAAAAAAATTATATATATGAGAAAGTGAGGAAGTAGAGGATCATCTTCCTGGCCTTTGAGCTTGCTCTAAGAAGGGCTTGTTATTTATGTATTTAGTTTTTACAATCTAACCATGTCCCAAAGCAAAACTTTTGCAGTTTGACTCTAGACTTGGGAGAGAGGTCAGTATCCTACTCTTCTGTGAGTGACATATTGACTTCATCAGTCATGCAATGAGTTGGGGTATTAGCTTCTATTCTTTTTGACCTGCCTTTCACTCTAATATATGAACTTCACTTAAAAAGTGAGCTGGAATGAGGACACCTGCAGCCATGGTATTCTCAGCCCAATGCACTCTCATCTCTGAAGATATTTAACTAGAGAATCCTTGGAGCTATTTTTGTATAGAACAAAAGTCCCGCAAATAGAAATTTCAGTGGAGTTGGTGCAAATAGAAATAGTTGCAACCGCCTCTTCCCTGGTTTTAATGTAATCCTCAGCTGGGAACTGTGGGGAAGATAACCTGTATTCTTGACTGTATCCATAGAAATGCACCTCCCAGCCTAATGAACTGGCAAGCTAGGAAGGAGATACTTGTGGCTCAACAGTTATAGACTATTACTGTTCTTAGTGTGTTTTCATAGATTTTCCTAAATGAAAGTTTAAAAAAGCATCCCACATGTGGCACAGCAACTAGAGTGGAATATGATCTCTTTCCCAAGTGGACAGTCAAGCTACAGAAGTGATCAGTGGAGCAGGGCTGCAGGTGCCTCTGTGTCTCTCTCCCTCTCTGTCTCCTCCATCCCTCTCAATTCCTCTCAGTATTTATGTAATAATAAATAAATACAAACACTTTTTTTAAAAGTACAAAACCTTAAAAAATGGCTACAGTGATTCATCAGCAGTTCTTAGTTGGCAGCAGATTAGTGAGTGTGAACATTTATTCTGCATTCTGAAAAAGAAAAATAAATGAATAAAAAAACCCAACAGACTCAGAGAAATTTTCTTTAACCAAAATCCTAGTAACATACAGTTAGTAGACAGTTGGTACTACCCAGTTCCATTGGCAATTCCAGAAGGAATGACGAAGCAGCAGAAAAATCACAAAAATTTATAATATCTAAAATCCACCTAATTTTTTTAATATTTATTTTATTTATTTATTCCCTTTTTGTTGTCCTTGTTTTATTGTTGTAGTTATTATTGTTGTTGTCGTTGTTGGATAGGACAGAGAGAAATGGAGAGAGGAGGGGAAGACAGAGAGGGGGAGAGAAATATAGACACCTGCAGACCTGCTTCACCGCCTGTGAAGCGATTCCCCTGCAGGTGGGGAGCCGGGGTTCGAACCGGGATCCTTATGCCAGTCCTTGTGCTTTGCGCCACCTGCGCTTAACCCGCTGTGCTACAGCCCGACTCCCAGATCCACCTAATTTTGTTGTAAAAGATGAATCTGTACTTCTAAGAATCTCAAGAAATTGCTGGCACAATGAACACAGAGATCCATCTATATCCAGCTACATAATATCATCATGAGTCAAAGCTAAAAGACAAAAAGACTCTTCATAGCAACAAAGGGAAATCAAGTCATAATAAAAAATGAAGTTCACAGCAATATTGCTCTGCAAATATATATATTGCATCCCTTGAAACAAAAATGGATGGAACTAGAGGTGATTATGCTTAGAGAAAAAGTAAAGGAGGGGAAGAACAACTATTGAATGTTTTTGCCTATGCATGGAATATAGAGAATTGTAACACATGAACTTGCAAAAATAATAAAATCTATTTCTAAGACTTTGTGAAAGCGATGGTCATTATAGTCTAAGAGAAGGGTCACAGAACTTTAATTGTGGGTATGGTATGGAACTATGCTAAGATAATATGGGATTGCAGCTCCCACAGGGGTTGGAAAGAGGGGGGGAAACTGAAAAAACTCTGAGGCAAGGAATGTTGGGACCATTCATGGCATGGCCTAGAATGGAATGCTGAACACATTTATTGGGATATATATATATATATATATATATATATATATATATATATATATAATTTTTTGGCAAATTTTCCCATGAATTAGAATCCTTCACCCAATTATGTCATTATTTGTATTAAGGTTTGAGACGATTCTTTCCCCTAATCTAGTCTGGGAGAAGGTCAGAAGCAGTGATGACCTCTTTTGCATGTAACTCAGAGAGCTGTTTCAGTCAGCACATCTGCCATGGAGGTCTGCCTCTGATAGCTGGCAGCTATCATGAGCTACATGGTACGGTGGATTTGCCTATAGAAGCTGATTCACAGTGTTTTGCTATGAAGTTTGTTTCAGAAAAGGTTTTCTACCATTTCTCTCCTGACTTGGTCCCCTACACTATAATTTTCAGTCCTGTTAGCCATTGTGTCACACATAAAAGCTAAAAAAAAGATAATGTTTCAAGCAAGATTCTTGTATCTATAAAACTTATCTATCCCCAGATCTCAAACTATATTATAAGGCCATCATCATCAAAACATCCTGGTACTGGAACAAAAATAGGTACACAGACAAGTGGAACAGAATTGAAAGCCCAGAACTAAACCCCCACACCTATGGACAACTAATATTTGATAAAGGGGCCCAAAGTATTAAATGGAAGAAGGAGGCTTTCTTCAATAGACGGTGCTGGAAAAACTCAGTTGAACCACGCAGAATAATGAAGCTGAACCACTTTATCTTATCAGAAACAAAAGTCAACTCCACATGGTTCAAGGACCTGGATGTTAGACCAGAAATATCAAATACTTAGAAGAAAATATTGATGGTACACTTTTCCACCAAAACTTCAAGGGCATCTTTGATGATACAAACCCAATTGCAAGGAAGACTAAAGCAGAAACAAACCAATGGGACTACATCAAATTGAAAAGCTTCTGCACAGCCAAAGAAACTATCACACAAATAAAGAGACCCCTCACAGAATGGGAGAAGATCTTCACATGCCATACATCAGACAAGAAACTAATCACCAAAATATACAAAGAGCTCAGCAAACTTAGCACCAAAAAAGCAAATTACCCCATCCAAAAATGGGCAGAGGATATGAACAAGACATTCACTTCAGAGGAGATCCAAAAGGCTAACATATAAAAAACTGCTCCAGGTTGCTGATTGGCAGAGAAATGCAAATAAAGACAACATTGTGATACCATCTCAGTCCTGTGAGAATGGCATACATCAAAAAGGACAGCAGCAACAAATGCCGGAGAGGCTGTGGGGACAGAGGAACCCTTTTGCACTGCTGGTGGGAATGTAAATTGGTCCAGCCTCTGTGGAGAGCAGTCTGGAGAACTCTCACAAGGCTAGACATGGACCTTCCATATGACGCAGTAATTCCTCTCCTGGGGATACACCCCAAGGACTCCCTAACACCCAACCAAAAAGATATGGTTATACATATGTTCATAGGAGCACAATTCATAATAGCTAAAACCTGGAAGCAACCCAGGTGTCCAACAACAGATGCGTGGCTGAGAAAGCTGTGCTATATATACACAATGGAAAACTATGCAGCTATTAAGAACAATGAACCCACCTTCTGTGACCCATCTTGGATGGAGCTAGAAGGAATTATGTTAAGTGAGCTAAGTCTGAAAGATAAAGATGAATATGGGATGATCCCACTCATCAGCAGAAGTTGAAAAAGAAGAACAGAAAGGAAAACAAATAGCAGGATCTGATTAAATCGAGAGTAGGGCACCAAAGTAAAAACTCTGTGGTGAGGGGGAAGGTGGACATTTGGCTTCCCAGGGCGGTGGGGAGGGGGTGCTGGGGTGGGTAGGCAGGATGGGATACAGTCTTTTGGCGGTGGGAATGGTGTCTATGTACACTCCTATTAAAGTGTAGTCATATAAACCACTATTTAATTACTATGAGAGAGGAAAAATTGGTAGTATGTTTCCAACTTTTTAAAACACAGACTGAATCTTTTTAATACATAGGCTGAGTCTTTGATATGTTGACTCTCTCAAAAGTCTAGACCAGGTAGAACAGAAGCAACCGGTAGCACAGCTATATACATGATGCTGGGTATTATACAGCAAACCCTAACAAAGGGACTTTTCAAAGTTAACCCAATTACCAAATAATGTGATGATAACAATATCCATTGTCTTCTTGAACCCTAAGACAACAGGAACCCACATTTCCACTATAGAGCCTATATTTCCCCCAGTCCTGGAACCTTAGGGTGGAGCCCACTTTCCTGCATGCTTCTCTCAACTCATATCAAATAATATTGCATCCGCCAATAGCAACCTAATCAATGCAACGAGTGCCACCCCAGCATGCTTCACTTCAGACTGTGTCCAGAGACTTCAGGTGTGGAATGACAATCCTTCAGCTTCATCACTCGGGTGAAACCTTTCCTTTCAAAGTATTCTCTAATTCCATTCCAGGTGGTCCACTCTCCAATAAAGTCCCCAAACCTAGGTATACACTGGGTTCCCTGAGATAGAGCATATGTTCACACGTGTCCATAAACCAGGGCAAAATATATACCTGAAAGCAGAAGTACACAAGAGTCTGCAGTGAGTACCCCCCAACACTTCATCTGCACTATTATAGCCTTTAGGTCCATGACTGTTCAACAATTTGTTTGGCTTTGTATGCTAACTTTCTTTGCAGCCCCCAGGTTCTGGCTGCCAGCATGATGCCGACCAGACTTCCCTGGACTGAGGTCCCCACCAATGTGTCCTGGAGCTCTGATTCCCCAGAGACCCACCCTACTAGGGAAAGAGAGAGGCAGACTGGGAGTATGGATCGACCAGTCAACGCCCATGTTCAGCGGGGAAGCAATTACAGAAGCCAGACCTTCCACCTTCTGCAACCCACAATAACCCTGGGTCCATAACTCCCAGAGGGATAGAGAATGGGAAAGCTATCAGGGGAGGTGATGGGATATGGAGATCGGATGGTGGGAATTGTGTGGAGTTGTACCCCTCCTATCCTACCGTTTTGTTAATGTCTCCTTTATTAAATAAATTAAAAAAATAAAAAACCTTATCTTCCCAAAATAGACATTCACGGATAATTTTTTTTAAATGAGGTGTTGCTTGTTTGTTTATTTGTTTGTCTCCAGGGTTACAGTTTGTACTTGCCAGCTTTATGAATGCACTGTTTCTGGTAGTGATCTTTCCATTTTATTGGATAGGACAGAGAGAAATTAAGAGGGATGGGGAAGATAGGGAGAGAGAAAGATAGACACCTGCAGACCTGTTTCACTGCTGGTGAAGTAACCCCCCTCCCTGCAGGTGGGGAACCAAGAATAGGAACCAGAATCCTTGCTGGGTTCCTTGAGCTTAGTATTATGTGTGCTTAACTGGGTGTGCCACCACCCAGCCCCAAGAAGGTGTTTTTGTTAATAGCCATGCCTTCCAAGATATACTTCAGAAAATTCTTGAGACTGAAAGCAAGTCATATCAGACGGTATTTGAGAAAATAGTGCTAGTAAACTAATTATGCAATTATATAGTAGAATGTAAATTCATATTTTTTCTCTAACTTAGAAATCAATTGTATTTAACATCTATGATTGTATATTAAATTATATTATTGAAAAGTTATATATTTGACAATGACAACACAGATGAGGAAGATGGAGCATAAAGAGAATTTGGAATAAGGAAATGACAAATGGAGGTACCCAAAAACAGGAGTAAATTAAGAGAACAAGAAATTGTAAATAATGTTAATTGTAAAAACATTCTACACATATATACATTCTCTCACCATTTCCCTGAGATTTATTTTTAAAAACAAAATCATATAACAATGATAATTATAACAATGTAGTGTTGTGTTTAACACTATAATGAATGCAATGCATCTAATATTTAATAAATGTAATTATAACCAATGTGATACATGTAACAGTAATAGCACAAAATTGGGTAGAAGGATATCTAGCTATTAGACTATATAGACATAACTGTATCAATCTGAAGTATTTCTGAGATATAGGTTATTGGGAAATATATAGCAACTGCTAAAAGCACTTGGAAAGTAGAATTAATAAAATTGAAATTATTTTTAAGAAAATATTCTGTTGATGAAAAGTGAAACAGTAAAGGAGACTAAAGGGAGGACTGTTCATGAAATACAAAAGGCAGAAAAGAATTGGGGCCAAGAAATAGCACAATTAGAGAACATACCTTGCTATGATCTGGCTCAAGAAAAAAGTCCTTTCTTTCTTTTTTTCTTTCCTTCTTTCTTCCTTCCTTCTTTCCTTCCTTCCTTTCTTTCTCTCTTTCTTTCACTGTCATTTTCTTTTTTTTTAATTTTTAAAAATATTTATTTTCCCTTTTGCTGCCCTTGTTGTTTAACACTGTTGTGGTTATTGATGTTGTCGATGATGGATAGGACAGAGAAATGGAGAGAGGAGGGCAAGACAGAGAGGGCGAGAGTAAGATAGACACATGAAGATCTGCTTCACCGCTTGTGAAGCGACTCCCCTGCAGGAGGGGAACCGGAGGCTCGAACCGGGATCCTTACGCCAGTACTTACGCTTTGCGCCATGTGCACTTAACCCACTGCGCCACCGCCCAACTCCCTCACTGTCATTTCTTTAACTTAGACCTGGAAGTGGTGAGCTTCCCTGCTAAACTCCCAGTCTGGCACCAGTTATCCCTGAGTACGGAGTACATTTAGTCCAGGGGATGATTCCTTCATTCCTTTTCTGTCCACAAGCCACATGTGTTTGTACTCACCTGTGACTTGGTGAGGTTTTGAAGATATCCTGGTTATATTCTGTTGAGTTTTCAGGTGATTTTTGTTGCTTTCCCTAGTTGATGGAGAGAGCAGAATGTGGCTGCTGTTAATCCATAGCCACATCTCCGGAACTCTTTCATACTTTCTAGCTTCCTGCTGCTTCTTACTCTTGCACCTGAATTTCTTGACTTTCTCCATCTACGAAATGACTTCTCATCAATAAAAGCCTTACTGAGAACACATTGTCTTTATTGCCTTGTTTAGAGTCTGAAATGTCTAATTCATTGCTTGGCTGTATTATCTCAATACATATATTTTAAATTTTTATCTATAAATGGAAATATTGACAAGACCATAGGATAGAGGGGTATGATTCCATACAGTTCCCACCACCAGAACTCCATATCACATTGCCCCATTGAAAGTTTTCCTATTCTCTATCTCTCTGGGAGTATGGACCCAGGATCATTATAGGGTGCAGAAGGTGGAAGGTCAGTCTGCCTTCTGTAATTGCTTCTCCACTGAACATGGTAATTGGCAGGCTGACTCATACTCCCAGTCTGTCTTTCTTTTTCCTTACTGGGGCAGGAGTCTGGGGAGGTGGGTCTCCAGGATACATTTGGTGGGGTCATCTGCTCAGGGAAGTCAGGTTGGCATCATGGTAGCATTAGAACATGGTGGCAGAGTAATGAAGCTAGAGGATTGACATTCCACACCTGACATCTTTGGACACAGTCCGAATTGAAACATGCCAAGGTGTTATGAGTAGTATTGATTAAGATGGGATCAGCAGATACAGTATCAATTGGTATGAATTGAGAGAAGCATGCAGGAAAGTGAGCTCCACTCTAGAGGTTCCAGGACTGGGGGAAATATGGGCTTTACAGAGATTGGGGAAGGTTCCTGCTGTCGTAAGGTTTAAGAAAGCAATAGATACTTATTGCTATAACCAAATTATTTGGCAATTGGGTTATCTTTGAAAATCCCATTGTTAGGATTTGCTGTATCATACAAGATGTGTCCAAAATGTCTGTCCTTTAATGCTATTTATATACAGCTGTATCATAAAGTAATGCCACCAATTGCTTCTGTTTTCCATGGTCTAAACTTTTAGAAGATTTAACAGTTCAAAGAACAAGTTATTATTAGAAATATATAAACAATTTGAGCCCACTGTTAAAATTCAATCTGATTACAAATTTGAAGTCTTAAGTGCTTAGATTGAAGGAACATATATACTCACAGCTATGGTCTATACATCAAAACTTTTAGACATTTGGTCCATTTTCCCCTCTCATAATAATTAAATAGAGATTTTGAGACTATAAGTTAATAGGAAGGCTGCAAAAACTGGGTTGGAACATCCAGAAGAGTGAAACTGAACCACTTTAACTCACCAGAAACAAAATTCAATTCCAAATGGATCAAGGACCTGGATGTTAGACCAGAAATATCAAATACTTAGAAGAAAATATTGATGGAACACTTTTCCACCAAAACTTCAAGGGCATCTTTGATGAATCAAACCCAATTGCAAGGAAGACTAAAGCAGAAACAAACCAATGGGACTACATCAAATTGAAAAGATTCTTCACAGCAAAAGTACCTATCACCCAAACAAAGAGACCCCTCACAGAATGGGAGAAGATCTTCACATGCCATACATCAGACAAGAGACTAATCACCAAAATATACAAAGAGCTCAGCAAACTTAGCACCAAAAGAGCAAATGACCCCATCCAAAAATGGGCAGAGGATATGAACAGAACATTCACTACAGAAGAGATCCAAAAACACATGAAAAACTGCTCCAGTTCACTGATTGTCAGAGAAATGCAAATGAAGACAACAATGAGATACCATCTCAGTCCTGTGAGAATGTCATACATCAAAAAGGACAGCAGCAGCAAATGCTGGAGAGGTTGTGGAGACAATGGAAACCTCCTACACTGCTGGTAGGAATGTAAATTAGTCCAGCCTCTGTGGACAGCAGTCTGGAGAACCCTCACAAGGGTAGACTTGGACCTTCCATATGACCCAGTAATTCTTCTTCTAAGGATATACCCCAAGGACACCATAACACCCAACCAAAAAGATATGTATACATTCATGTTCATAGCAGCACAATTTGTAATAGCAAGAACCTGGAAGCAACCCAGGTGCCCAACAACAGATGAATGGCTGAGAAAGCTGTGATATATATATATACAATTTAATAATAATAATAATAATAATAATAAGCTATTAAGAATAATGAACCCATCGTGGATGGAGCTAGAAGGAATTATGTTAAGAGAGCTAAGCCAGAAAGACAAAGATGAGTATGGGATGATGCCACTCATCTTTGAGTTGAGAAAAGAAGAACAGAAAGGGAAACTCAAAGCAGAATTTGACTGAGTTTGGAGTATGGCACCAAAGTAAAAATCTCTGGGTGTAGGGTGAAGGTAGATGTTCAGCTTCACTGGGGGGTGGTGATGGGGGTGCAAACCTTTGGTGGTGGTAATATTGTTAATATACACTTCTATTAAAATATATTTTATATAAATCTACCAACACAATACTTAACTAGGTCTTTTCTATCATGCTAGAAAAGGTTTATATTGTTATGAATGAGAAAATCATTTTTACTCTTCATGATACACAGAATACATGCAAATGCTTGTAATTTTAACAATTTTGTTTTGAACAAGTAATTGTGTTTTCAACAATATCTAATTCTAGACACATTACAGTGGGGGTTAAATATCTAAGTACATTTATCAGACATAATTTCTGTATAGCATTTGATTACATCAGAAAATTGCGCGCACACACGCACACGCACACACACACACACCACACCTCTCCTTATGGGTACTTAATAAACAAATAAATGGTACTCATAAAGGTTGTCAAAGTAATATTTCCCACAGGAGAAGTTTGCTCTTTGTTCTCATTTATCTAGGCATGTGCAGAGTCTTTTAACCCAATTTAGCATAGATAAATGACCCATGATGTGAAATTTCCCAACAGTTTAATAATGCATTTAACTCAAAGTGACACTTGCTTGCAGCTGCCTTAAAGCACTTTGGAGGCGATATGTGTCACTTTGAAATGATGGATGGTGAGGAGGCAGGCTCACATGAGCAAGCCCCCACCTATCTTCCCTAGGGAAAAAGCAAGGAAGTTCTCTTCAAATCGCCTGGCAGCACAGTGGGAATTTGTGAGACTTAAATTAATATATGCATCTTCGTATATCATTTACAGTTATGGTCATTAGATGAACTGCAGCATGAAGCTTTTTTTATCCTGTATAGTATTCCTTTTATGATTTAAGATTAAGTTGTTTCCATAACACACAAGATGACTGGGACAAAATTGTTTTGCATGTTTTAAAGTCATATTTTATTTTACCTTGCTTTTGTTAAAGTCAGTCATCACAACATCAACAAATCCAAGCAGGAGCAATTATCATGCTCGGTATTATAAAAATATCTATCAGATGATTAATTCTTCTCCTTGGTTTCTACCCAAAGAATGAACACACACACACACACACACACACACACACACACACACACACACACACTTATCCAAAGAGATACATGAACATCAGCATTCATATATCCAGTATCTACAATAGCCAAGATTTAGAAACAACTGAAGTGGTCAATGGCAGAGGAATGGATAAGTAGGATGTAATACAAATAAACACAAAAAAATATTACTTAGCCATATAAAAAGATGTGATTTCATTTTTAGATATGTCTTAGGTCGGACTGGAGGGGATATGCTAAGTGAAATAAGTCAGAAGACCTCATGCATGGGACTTATGAAATGAAGTAAGGAATTTTTGGTCAAATGGCAACAGACTAGCATATTCTGTTTTCTTTCGCCATGATCACCATCACAAAACTTCTAACATGAAAAAGTGATCATAGGAATGAGCTTGGAGCTCAGATAAACAACAACAATCTCAAAATGCAGGCAGTGAGTATATACTTTGAAAATAAAGACAAAGATCCCCTAGCTGCTTGTGCCCACAACAGCTGTAGAGGCACCCACTGCTGCAGTCATCCACCCTTTTGGGTTTACAACATCATCTCTCACCCAGACCTATTGGGGTTCCCTAACCACCATTGCTAGCCCCAGTCAATGATCAACTGGTTTACCACTAAGTGGCTCAGTCAATGACCCTCATTCATGCCATTCAGCTTGGTTCATGAATGTCTTCACTATTAATATTTAGAAGAAAAAAAGGAAATATAAGATATATGGCAATTGCAAATAATTGTAAATGGTTAGAAAAAAAATCACTGGCAATAACACACCAAAAGAACAGCTTGAAGAAAACACCCAAAGTCAAGAAATTTTTATAAACCTCCTGATGAAAACTTCAGTGAAATGATGAGGGGAAAAAAATCACAAGAGTGATCAGAAGAATGAACAGTATGGTGACTAAGCTACGAGAGAGAGAAAGAGAGAGAGAGAGAGAGAGAGAGAGAGGACAAGCAGAGATAAATACCTGCAGGAAGGCAAAAACTGAGATCAAAGTAGAAGGAAAGAGAAAAATTAAAGAGAAGCCACTAGCCCCACCCCTACTGTAAGTTAGAACCTCAAAAGAAAAATCACTAAGATAAATGAAGATAACTGAGGAGTATAGATTTGCATTATGTGGGGTACAAGAATGAGAAGAATAAAAGGAACAGAATTCATATTTGAAGACATTTAACTGAAAATTCCCCCATATTAAAGAGAGAAAGGGTACCTCTATGCCTACCCCAAATTCAAGGTCCTCAAAAGAACTAAAAAAAAAAAAGAAAGAAAAAGAAAAAGAAAAAGAAAAAGAAAAAAGAAAACAAACAAGCAAAAAAAAAAATACCTAAGTTTTCCAATGTATATAATCATTAAAATGCCAAATATCAAAGACTGAAAAACAATTCTGAAGGTTGCCAGAGAAAATCAAAGAGTCACCAATAAGGGAAATCCCACAAGGCTATCAGCTGACTTCTCTACAGATAACCTAATGACTAGATTGGACTGGAAATTATATTGATAGGAATAGTCTTCCACTCAATAATATTTTATTTTTCTAGCTTATTGGTCAGGTTTAAAGGAGAGACAAAGAACCAAACAAACAACAACTAAGTATTACCAGAAAACCAGATCTACAAAAGATACTAAAAGTAATCATATAAAAGGACCTCACCCTTAGCAGGTAAACAATAACAAAAAAGAAAGCAAAGCCCAATGAAGATTATGGGCTGTAGAACTGAGGTTAAGAAAGAGAATGAGGAGGACATGGAGGGGGGAAATTGTTCAATGAATTTTGGTGGAGGAACATTGGTCTTTCTTCCTCCCTCACTTCATTCTTTCTCTCTCCCAGTCTCTCTCTCTCTCTCTCTTTCTCTCTCTGTCTCTCCCAGTCTTCCTCTCTCTCTCTCTCCCTCACTCTTTCTTACTCTCTCTCTCTCTCTCTTTCCCTTTCTTTTCCAGAGCACTGCTCAACCAACTCTGCCTTATGGTGGTGCATAAGATTAGACCTGGGGCCTAGGAGCCTTAGGCATGAAAATATTTTGCATAACCATTATGTTATCTCCCCTACTCCTATGAGAAATTGAATTTCTAAAACAGTTATAAGCTTATAAATCATAGTCATCTCCAAAACAAAAACTACCATAAAGTTAAACAAAACAAGGGAAGAGATAGGGTTAAGCATGGCTAAATCTTTATTCTAAATCAGCAGATCTGAGGATACTAATGGGAAATGGAGGAAGAAAACAAGGTGGGGGAGGGGTTGAGAGCACAGTGTTCCGTGGTAGAGGAAGAAGAACTTTAATGCTGGGTGAGTTAGGTCAGCATATATTTTTGTGGAGATATGAAATGTACTCCTGAGCCAGTAACTATTTTATAGAACAACATTTCGCCCATGAAAAAAAAAAAAAACTAAGCTAAACATAAATAAGAAAAGAACAAGATGAATTGACTATTTTCTGATTTCACTTTCTACTTTTTTTTTTTTTGGAAAGAAGACATTTCATGTTGTGTCACAACACTATGTGTTCTATTGTAGATATTTTGCTACTTTTTCTGATCAAATCATTATTTGTGGGCATATTTATATTTCTACAGAGGCTGAAATAAAAAAAATAAAAAATTATGAAATGTTCTCCACCCATAAAGTTATTTTATCCAACCCTATTTTTTTTAGTTTGGTAACTGCTTTGGGAATTAACCCAAATAGTTAACAGACCAGAAAGTATGAAGTCGAGTACTGGTACAGTCACTTACTGAATTTAATATAGGCAAATATTTATATCCATCTGGGGAAACACAAGTAGATCTTGTTGTGAATGCAGAATGGAAATGAGAAGACCAGGAATATGCCATGTAGAGATCAAAAATTGTCAAATGCCAGAGCCAGAATGCTGACATCTCAAAACAGATTGTACCTTATTCTGTAGAACTGTTCCTTTCAACATTGCTATGGAATTTCCATCGACATAGCTTGAAGCTGTGGATGTGCTAAAGCAAACATATGTTCACACACACACACACACACACACACACACACACACACACACGCAGGAGGCAAAGAGTAATTAGCTGATATTTAGCTCTTCAAGATGATTATACTAATGTCGCTAAACTTCAGATTTTATCTGGCTCCGGATCTAAATTAATCCTAACTGATGATCAAAAATCTTGAATCATTTGCAGTCTCTAATTCAATGAGTTCAGCACTAACCTATTTTTCTTTTTTAAAACTAGGATACTGCTTAGTTCTGGCTAGTGGTTGTACTATGAACCAAGGCTGGGGCCTCTGATATTTTAGGCATAAAAGTTTGTTGTACTACCACTAGAAGGTGCTACCTTCCAGTGGATTATCATGCCTAGTATTAATCTATATGGATACCTGGACTTAGCTAGTGGTGCTTCCTCTGTGTGTCAGACACAGCAGCTCTGACAAGTTCCCTAGTTTTCCTGATACCCTAACAAACTACCCCAAAGAGTAGTACAGTGTATTCAATCAACAGCAATGGATGTCCAAATCTGTATCCCAGGTTCCACTTCTAATTACATGTGTGCTAGTTGGTACTTGGAAAAGTGTTGATAATACTAGTGGCTCTTGGGGAAAAAAAGAGTCATACTGCCTGTATTGTATTCATACATGTATACAATGGTAACATCTCAGTTCAGTTTTATTTTTATGAGTTGGCAGTTTCATTATTCTGAACCTAACCTATTTTAACAATTAATTGACTATTTTCCATCATTTCTGAAACATATATATATGGAGTCAGCCAGCTAGGCAGAGAGACAGACAAATGTAGTTTTATCATGATTCCTAATGAGGCCAGTACAATTAGTATTTAGCTATAAGAACAAAGAAAGGAATTTAATTTTTGTATAGCAGAAAGAACTTTAGCTTGAGTCATTCTGGTTCTGGGCTCATATTTCAACAGTAATCTGATTCTAAGTGAACTGAGTATCCATTTCTCGTCTGCTATATATTCTTTTTAACCTCATATAACTCCTGGAATTTTTGATAAATAGAATTGTAGTATATGGAGCATCATGAGACAAAATACATTCAATAAGTACCCCCTAAGTAATAGATTTTATTCCTGTGATCATTAAGGATTGGAAGTAGCAATACTATTGCCCCTCATACTGGGATAACATATAACATAGAGGAACTTTTTGTTACCAGGGATTGAACTCAGGGCCTCATGCTTGAGGGTTTAACACTTTTCCACTATACCACCTCTCAGGTCAATGTGGAGGAAATTTAAGAACAGTGTGAACCAACTGTACCAATTGATAAGAAGAGTGGCATCTAATTCTTATATATATTTGCAGAGTAAGCAGGCACTCTGCAAAGTAGTTACTCTTTCAATCTTTAATTCCTCTGCATAACTATAATTTCAACTACTAAGTGATCTTGTTTATATATCATGATAGCATTCTAATTATCAGTGAGGAAAAATATAAATTATTTGTCTCTAGGTAAGAAACATGCCAGATAGCAGTGATGGGCCAAAAACTGTCAAACTCTAGGCAGTCCAATTTCAGATTTGGTGTATTCTCCATAACAGATATACATACTTCTGTGGGATCATATAAACTTTGTGATTCCCCTTTGGGATATATGCTACTTTCTGTTGCTTTACCCAGCATTATCTAGGAGTCTGACACTTCACTTATTCCACATCTGACCTTAGATTAAAATTATATCAATATGACGTCAATAAACTCATTATTTATTCAACCCTAGAACCCCCTCCCGCACAAGCATTACTTTTATAAAAATAATTGTACTGTTCATTTCGAAATATGTACATGCAGGGGCGGATCAGTGGCATATCCAGTGAAGTGCACATGATACCATGTGCAAGGAAAAGTTTCTTAAAACTTTTAAGGGCCTTAGCCCCTGCTCCCCACCTACGGGAGGGATGCTTCACAAGTGGTGTAGCAGGTCTGCAGGTATCTATCTTTCTTTCTCTTTCTCTCTTTATGTCTTGTCAATTATTCTCTGAGTGTCCCAATAAAATAAAAAGAAAGGAACAAAAAGGGGGATTCCTAGTGCCAGCACAGAGCCCCAGTAATAATCCTAGCAGCAATTAAAAAAACAAAGAAAGGCCCCTGGCTCCCCACCTGCAGGGGAGTCCCTTCACAAGCAGTAAAGCAGGTCTGCAGGTGTCTATCTTTCTCTCTCCCGTCTTACCTTCCTCTCTCCATTTCTCTCTGTCCTAGCCAACAACAAGGACATCAATAACAACAATAATAATAACTACAACAATAAAAAACAAGGACAACAAAAGGGAGTAAATATTTTTAAAAAATTTTTAAAGAAGAAAATTATAAAAAAAATTTTAGAAAACAAAGAAATGTGTACATACAAGTCTATATCTTTCAACAATTTATATATAAAATAAAACCCAAAGACTTTTCTGAGCTGGACATAAAAGATTGAGAAATATTTCTTGTGTAACACATTATTTAGAGTTGCTACATAATAGAGAAATATTTAGAGATGATACATAAAAATATAAATACAAGTTTCTGCTATCCTTGTTAGTAAATTATACCTCTGAGTCCCCATTTCTTCTTTTATAATATCAAGAGAACACAATTAAAAAAGACTTTATCACCACATTTGAGGGTTGAAGTTTGGAAAGGGAAAAACACTAGGATTATAGTATATCCTAAAAGTCCAATTGGGTGATCTGGGGTAAGTTCTACCTAACATTTATTTTTTTCTCTCAAAGTTGAGAACATTTAACTATATGAGTAATTTCAAAGATTAAATGAGTTTAGCTTTTATACAATGTTTTCTTTTTGTAATGACCAAGCACAAAATAAAATTTATCAAATAATAATTATTTGGAGTAC
The DNA here is from genome assembly GCF_950295315.1 of Erinaceus europaeus. Lineage (NCBI taxonomy): Eukaryota > Metazoa > Chordata > Mammalia > Eulipotyphla > Erinaceidae > Erinaceus > Erinaceus europaeus. The sequence goes on from NC_080163.1 coordinate 149,549,814, forward strand.
TATATACTGAGCATACATTATGACATAAATGACATATAATACCTCATCACTATGTTGTCCGTTGAATTTATGAAAAACTTTCATTAGTAATCATTTAGAAAACTAAGATCACACTGGTCTGAGGAGACATAAATTGGGAAAAATGTCAGACTTCTCTAATCTTTCTTTTTGAATAACTTTAATAACTATTTGAATAAGACAGCCTCAATTTACTCAATAGACAAGTGTAATTAACTGAGTTAAATTTTGATTATTCTATACCCTAAAAGATATAATTAGAAGATAAATGGTATAGTTGCCATGGTGTGCTGCGTTGTTCTCTGTTTCTGGAACTGAGGAGGGAGAAGACACAAGGAATGAACATGAAACGTCTGTGGAGGACCAACAGCCTCTAGAACTGAAGGCACTTTATTGGATTTTACTATTGCTTATATAGAGCAAGATTGTGACAAAGAAGCATAAAGTGACCTTTAATAATAACAATATGATTTCTAGTTAAACCTTATAAGTGACTTATGCTTATGATCAACTGTTATCATCTCTTCTCTCAAGGACCTTTCCCATAACAGGTAGGCTTCTGTGGCTTGCCTCCAGATGGCCAGTACAGTTCATTCTCTCTGAGCTTCGCCTTCAGAGAGGGACATACTTTGCACAACACTATGAACCTATTGTTCTGGGTTTTTCAGTTATGGAGAACAGAGCCAGCTTAGGTCAACAGCACTAAAAGTGCTGTATTTTCCCCACAATAGTTTATTAAGGCACTCAATAGGATTATTTCTTATGTGTGAATGGGACTGATTTCTGGCTTTCTTTTGCAAAGTGGGGAGCTGGGGGCTCGAACAGAAATCCTAGTACTCTGTGCTATGTGTGCTTAATCTGGTATGCTACCACTGGACCCCCTCCCCCGCCCCAAACTATACATATTTAATCAGATAAACCTATTGATAAAAAATTTTAAACTGGGGGCCTGGACATTGGCACACCCTGTTAAGCTCACAAAAGCTTAAGGACTTGCGCAAGTATCCCAGTTTGAGCCACTGCTCCCTACCTGCAGGGGGAAAGCTTTACAAGTACTGAAGCAGGTCTGCAGGTATCTTTCTTTCTCCCTCTCTGTCCCCCTTCCTCTCTCAATTTCTCTCTGCTCTATTAAATAAAATAGAAAAAGAAAGAAAGGGAAAGAGGGAGGGAAGAAGTAAGGAAGGAAGGGAGGAATAAAGAAAGAAATGGCCCCTTGGAGCAGTGAATTCAGATGCTGAAAAAGCCTCAGCAACAACCCTGGAAGCAGTAAATAAATGTTTTGAATAGTCATATTATTGGAGATAGTATTTATATTAACAGTGTCACTACTGCTTAGCAATCTATTCACTGAATAGTTATATGTGTCATTAAATGAACAAGCTGGCAGTCCCTTTAAGAATAAAGTTTTGGTGGCAGAGCCAAGGTGTTGACTTGGAGACCACACCTGACGTGAGCTCCAGAAAGAAGCAGTTTACAATTTGGGATTCTCTGAAGAAGGTGGCTGGGTGTCCTATTCATTGTGGGAGGAACTTGTTTCTCTCTCCTTCTTCCCTCCACCCTCCTTTTTCTCTCCTTTAGCTAATTAAAAAAAAAAATCTCTTTTCCTTTCACTGCTTTTTTTTTTCCTTCCTTCTTTTGCTTTCTGAATTCACTAACACTCATTTGTGAATTATTTTGTGGAAGAAATCTGACTCAAAGTGGGGTGTGTGTGTGCCTGTGTGTGTGTGTGTGTGTGTGTGTGTGTGTGTGTGTATCTCTTTTCTACTTTCCTTGTCCTGTTGCTATCCTTAGAATTTATATTGGGCAGTAGATTGGCATAATTGTCTATTCTTGCTTTGCCTCTTTTCCTTTCTCTTTTTTCTTTTCTTTTTTTTTTTTCTTGGACTGGAGGTGTTGTTTGGCTAACTGGTTATTGGTTGAACTGCATCAATCCTTGCTTCATTTGCTACTGTTATAATTTCTGAGGTTTGTGACTGCATTTGTGAAAATATTTTAGTATAGGATGGCTTGTACTCAAAACACAATAACTGAAGAACAACAGAACAGAAAATTACAAACCACATCAATAAAAAAGAATATTTCACTAAGAATGAAAAATAGAGATTGAAACTAATATTTGTTTCTTGAAATTTAACTTCAAATATAGGTATGCATTTTCAATATATTTTTATTTAAATATTTTTCTAGCTTGGTTTGTTATATGAAGACCTAGAACATTCAACAGTAATTTTTAACATTTAGACTACAGTCTCTAAACTATACCCCATAAAAGAAAAAGTACTTCTTAAGGAAAAACTGACTCATGTTTAGGGACAAGTTAAACCTGGAACTCTTATCTTAATAGAGAATAATGACACTATTGAAAGTTACTGGATTTTGTCCAAGGACTCAGGTGTTAATTTAAATATGTCAATACATCTACTAGCCAAACGCAAGAGAAGTTGAGACTCAGTCACCCCAATAATAGAAATGAATGTGAATACACATATGGGAAAAAAATAATGAGCAATAATAACATTAAAAACTCATTGTCCACCTTTGTTGCCTATTGAGAATCAGTCCATGATTCTGAAAAAGTGGTAAATACAAGAATATTTGTCTATCATATAATTGATCAATAAGGGAGTTTCTATTTGTTCTCTAACTGCACTATTTTGTAGTATCTAAGGTATAAGATTTCAGAAATGGACAACAGTGGTCTGTATGGTTATTCACCTTCTAAATAAAATAATCTGAAAAAAAAATGAATGAATGAATGAATGAATGAATGAATGAATAAATAAATAAATAAATAAAGGGAAAGAGAGAGTGAAAGAAACCATAGCACCAAAAGTCACTTTGGTATGGTGGATGTGAACCTGTGACGTGCACATGGCAGAGAAGACCAAAACTGACCTATTAATGATTTTAGTACTATGGCTTTAGTTGCACTGACCCCTTAATGCCACATACATGTATATATTTAGTTTCCTCTTTTTGTTGTACTTGTTATTATCTTTCTTGAAAAGGCCTTCTTCTGTGTTCATTCAACTTAATTTTATAGTCAATTTGACGAGATTCTGAGAAATAGATTATATCCTTAATAGAATTATCTTAAATTTGTGAACTTTTAAAAGACTACAATCATATAGTTTAATCTTATCATTCAGAAACGTGAAAAATCTTTTCATTTGTCATTTTTGTTTTATATATCTCTTTTTCCCATACTGACTTTGGATCGGTCTAGTTAATGTAACACTTGGAGGGGCCCAGCAGCAGCACACTTGCTAGAGTACAACCTACAAATTACAAGGATTCTGGTTCAAAGTCTGAGTGTCAGCCTGAAGGGGGAAGCTCTGAAATGGAAAAACAGATGATCACGGAGTGCATACTCTCCTGATTCACCCTATGTAGATATTTTAATCTATGTGCCTAGTAGAGATTTATATTTCCTCCGTGATATAGGGACATATGGGCAAACGCTAGAAGAAGAAGAATAGGGACATATAGCTTAAGCCTGTATTTCCTTTGTGCCAGATGGACCTCACAGCAGTCAGTGATCGCAGCTACCTTACCTCCTCCCTCCACATTCTTAAGCAAGACAACTAGGGAGGAATCCAGCCTAGTCAGAAGAGATAAAACCCCTATATCCTACTAGCAGCAGGGCCAAAGACCATGTGCCTGCAGGGTGCCAATGGCAGTGTTCTCTTAGTAACCAAGATGTAAAACTCTATATAAACAATACTGTTCCTTTGTTGGGGGCAGAGAACTTCCTGGAGAGATCCACATATCTTGTGGATATATTAAACGCCTCTCTATTCACCACACCTGGTTTTGGTCTCATATTTGGGGATAATTTCTGCAACAGCTTCAAAAGCAAGGAAACAATACTACAGTCGTCTCTCTTTTTCTCTCCCTACTCTCTCATTTGGACCTGTGTGTCAACAACTGCACTGTAAACTATAGCCCCTCCCCCACTCAATACAGCTGATATAAAAATAAATCAATTTATCCCTGTCTTATCAAAGAGAGAGAGAGAAGTTGGGAAGTAGCGCAGCAGGTTAAGTGCACATGGTATAAAGCACAAGGACCAGCATAAGGATCCTGGTTTGAGCCTTGGGCTCCCTACCTGCAGGGGAGTCACTTCACAAGTGGTGAAGCAGGTCTGCAGGTGTCTTATCTTTCTCTCCCCCCTCTGTCTTCCCCTCCTCTCTCTATTTCTCACTGTCCTATCCAACAACAATAATAACTACAACAATAAAACAAGGGCAACAAAAGGGTATAAATAAATATTTAAAAATTAAAAAGAGAAAAAAAAAGGAAAAAAGAAAGGGTGGGGGGAAAGAAAGAAGGAAGGAAGGAAAGAAGGAAGAGCAAGGAAAGAGGTAAAATGGCCTCTCAGAGTGGTACATTCATAGTGTAAGCATTGATCCCCAGCAATAACCCTGGTAGCAAAAAAAAAAAAGTATTTGAAGATTTTCAAAAAAAAATTAAATTAAATAGGACAGTGTCCATTGGGGGAGAAAAAGAAAACTGCATAAAAATGGGTATGAGGTGGGAAGTGAATAGTACTGGTTGTCAGAAAAGTCATAATGTGTGTTTTTTTATGTTCATGTCCATCTATGCAAAAATGCTTCACCACCTTTCTAACAAGCCAACCATTTTCAAAAAAATAAAATGAAATTGGGGCAGCTTGGAACATTCCTACTCATGACCACACTATGTGAGCTCAGACTTACAGGGATGCAGGGGTTATATTAGGCTCCTAAGCTGAATATGGGCCTTAGATCACATCAAATCAGTGGGGTTTATAGTAAGCAATATTTATACACCTTTCCCATATTTGGGAGCTACTCTCTTCCCTGATACAGCTTTCTGTCTAGCCATAACATCATCTTTCCAGACAATAACTTGGGCCCACCTGCATATCAGATGTCAGTCTCAGAAAAACAAAACAAGAAAAAAAAAAAACATGAGTATAGTCATGGACCTTTTGGAATATAACTAAAATAGGCCTATTAACTAATCTACAAAATGGAGACCCCCCCCCCAACTCTTCATCTGAACTATTCAAGACTTTAGGTTCATGATTACTCAACAATTTGTTTGGCTTTATATTGTAACTCTTCTTTCAGCCACCAGGTTCCAGATGCTACCATGGTGCCAGCCTGACTTTCCTGGGCAGACGACCCCACCAATGTGTCCTGGAACCCTGCTTCCCCAGAACCCTGCCCCACTAGAGAAGGAGACAGACAGGCTGGGAGTATAAATCGACCTGCCAACACCCATGTTCAATGGGGATGCAATTACAGAAGCCAGACCTTCTACCTTCTCCACCCCATAATGATCCTAGGTCCACACTCCCAGAGGGATAAAGAATAGAAAAGCTATTAGGGGAAGGGATGGGATACAGAGGTCTGGTGGTGGGAATTGTGTAGAGTTGTACCCCTCTTACCCTATGGTTCTTGTCAGTGTTTCCTTTTTATAAATAAAAATTTTAAAAAATAATGAAATAAGAGCAAAAGTTTTTCATACCAGTATTCATAGTATAGCTAGATTGTTCTCGACAAATAAAACTTTCATGCCATTACCAGTGAAAATTAAGTTAAAAGATACAACCCCACAGACCTAGAAAATAAACTGTACAAATAAGAACAAAAATCAAACTGCAGAAATTAAATTAAATTACATCAGAAATAATGAGCTATAAATCAAAATCAAATGAAAGGAAAATCAGAGTCTTCTCTTTATAGCTGGGAGTATGGATTGACCTGGCAACATCCATGTCCAACAGAGAAGCAATTAAAAATTCTAGAATACTGTCCTTCTGCATCCAAAAGCAAATTTTCATCTGCACTCCCAGAGAGGGAAATATTAGGGAAAAATGATCAAAGGGATCTGAAGACCAGCTCTACCAAGGCTTGAAATTTATGTGACCTTTGATTTTTCTCTGTATACTTTTATTTTATATAAGCAGCAAGTAAGTAAAAAATAAAATCCAATGGCAATGTCATTTATGATTCATAAAAATCAATTATTTAATAAGCAATAAATGTTTACAAGGTGTCATGCTGAAAACCACAACAGTTAAATTTCCACAGTAAGACTTAATAAAGTAAGACCTAAATAAATTATACAATGATGACCTAAATAAATGAAGATGCATACTATACTCATGGATCAGTAGACCCAATACTTTATTTTTGCCCTATTACTGCAAGGCAAGAGAATTTGGGGAAAACCTGAAGAATTCTGAGGGAAGAGGAAAAAGGAATGACACTCAGAAGGTATCATGCCTATAGGTGTGGCTTAGAAAGGAAGTGAAAGCAAGGCTTTAGAAGTAAATAAGAATGGACATCAGCTTCCACGTATTGTCATCTATCTTTGCTGAAATGATCCACATGCTTCTCTAGTCCATACCTTTATGCACACTTAAAATAGCAGGTAAATAAATAAATAAATAAATAAATACACACCCACACAAAATAAGTAAAGCTATCAAGAATACTCATTGCTAGGGAGGGAAAAGCTTATAACACTGGAGCAAAAAATTACCCATTTAAATCTTATAAATACAAAAAGAAGGAAGGCAAAGGAGAAGAAGGGTAAAGAAGAACAGTTGGAAAAGGAAAAGTCATAATCAAGGAACATATACTCAATGGAGTACTACTCAGCAGTTTAGAAAGACTATATGTGTCCTTTGGGACAAAATGAATAAAACTGGCAGGGATTATACTTAATGAAGTAAATAAAGAAGTAAAGGACAACTATGAGATAATTTCAGTCACATGTGGAATATAGAGAAGTAAAACACATGAACTTGAAAAAATAATATATATATATATATTATATTTTTACCTATATCTTATGAACCTGGGAGAACTGTTGTGGTTATCACTGGAGTGGGGTGGGGGTTCACAGCCTTGGTGGGGAATGGTATAGGATTATATCCTTGTTTTTATCTTATATTCTTTTAAATCACTAAGAAAATATAACAACAATAAAGATTGCCTTTGAATTTTATTAAAAACATCCAACCAGAAAGCTGGATCAGGGAAGAGAGTAGCTCCCATATCTTGGCAAGGTGTATAAATATTGTTGGCTGTAAACCCCATCGATTTGATGTGATCTGGGGCCCATATTCAGTTTAGGAGCCTATGCATCCCTGTAGATCTGAACTCACATTCTGTGGTCATAAGTAGGAATGTTCCAAGCTGCCCAAATTTCAGGACCCATCTTCTTCATGTGGAACATAGAGTATATTGTCCAGCTTTGGAGGATGAAACATTCTCTACCATCGTTGATCCACGTTAAGGGCAAGGTCCTATGGGAGCCTGCAAAGGGGTCTATTGTGTTGTTCCTAATAGAGATGACCAGTAACAATAGAGAGAGGGATTTATTTGAGGTCTAGGACCATCAAATAAATGGAATCTCAGGACTCCCTGCTAGAGCCCCAGCTGATGGAGTGGCCTGATAGTGATTAAAGAGTCATCATTAAAGTCTGCCAGTCTCTTACCCTTATTCAGCTGTTGTAGTCTTTACTTTGATAAGGTTAGCTTTCCAGTGACTGAGGGAAGTATAATAGGAAGTAGGTGAGGAGATTATCTAAGTTTAAGTAGAAACGATTTCATTATGAACTTTATGGTGTCTTTTTAGTTCTTTCTACTTGCTTGCTGCATATATTGACTCACTGTAGACTATTGTGCACTTTTGCTTATAGGGATATATTTTGCCCTAATTTATGAATATATGTGAACATATGCCCTGTCTCATGGGACCTGGTCTATATCTAGGTTTGGGGACTTTATTAGGAAGTGGGCCACATGAAATGGAATTAGAGAATCATATGAGAAAGGAAAGGTCTCACCCAAGATGAGGCTGAAGGGTTAAAATGAGAGCTACTAGGGGTCAGGCGGTGGCGCAGTGGGTTAAGCGCATGTGGCGCAAAGTACAGGGACCGGCGTAGGAAATCCCGGTTCAAGCCCCCGTCTCCCCACCTTTGGGGGAGTCGCTTCACAGGCGGTGAAGCAGGTCTGCAGGTGTCTGTCTTTCTCTCCTTCTCTGTCTTCCCCTCCTCTCTCCATTTCTCTCTGTCCTATCCAACAATGAACAACATCAACAATGGCAATAATAATAACCGCAACAAGGCTACAACAACAAGGGCAACAAAAAGGGGGAAAAATGGCCTCCAAGAGCAGTGGATTCATGGTGCAGGCACCGAGCCCAGCAATAACCCTAGAGGAAAAAAAAAAAAAAGGGAGCTACTCTCTTTCCTGATCCAGCTTTCTGGTCCTTTTTCTAGCCATGACATCATCTCCCCAGACAATAACTTGGGCCCACCTGCATATCAGATGGCAGGCTCAGAAAACAAAACAAAATGAAAAGAAAAAAAAACAAACACAAGTATAGTCATGGGCCCTTTGGAATATAACTAAAATAGGCCTACTAACTATCTACATAAAGGAGACCCCTCCCCCTAAATCTTCATCTGAACTATTCCAGCCTTTAGGTTCATGATTAAACAACAATTTGTTCGGCTTTATATGTTAACTCTTCTTTCAGCCACCAGGTTCCAGAGGCTACTGTAATGCCAACTGGACTTCCCTGGGCAGACCACCCTACCATGTGTCCTGGATCTACTTCCCCAGAGTCCTGTCCCACTAGGGAAAGAGAGAGACAGGGTGGGAGTATGAACTGACCTGTCAACGCCCATGTTCAGTGGGAAAGCAACTACAAAAGCCAGACGTTCTACCTTCTGCACCCATAATGTCCCTTGGTCCATACTCCCAGAGGGATAAAGAATAGGAAAGCTATCAGGGGAGCAGATGGGATATGGCGTTCTGGTGGTGGGAATTGTGTGGAGTTGTATCTCTCTTATCCTATGGCTTTTCTTATTTTTTATTTTTCATTTAAGAAAGGAGTCATTAACAAAATCATAGGATGGGGGGGTATAACTCCACACAATTCCTGCCACCCAATCTCCATATCCCATCCCCTCCCCAATAGCTTTCCCATTCTCTATCCCTCTGGGAGCATGGACTCAGGGTCATTGTGGGTTGCAGAAGGTGGGAGGTCTGGCTTCTGTAATTGCTTAACCGTTGAACATGGGTGTTGACTGGCCAATCCATATACTCCCAGTCTGCCTCTCTCTCTCTCCCTAGTAGGGTGGGTCTCTGGGGAAGCAGAGCTCCAGGACACATTGGTGGGGTCTTCAGTCCAGGGAAGCCTGGCCGGCATCCTGATAATATCTGGAACCTAGTGGCTGAAAAGAGAGTTAACATACAAAGCCAAACAAATTGTTGAAGAATCATGGACACAAAGGTTGGAATAGTGGAGATGTGTTGGGGGTTACTCACTGCAAACTCTAGTGTACTACTGCTTTCAGGTATATATTTGCCCTACTTTATGGATACCTGTGAACATATACACTATCTCCTGGAACCTGGTCTATATCTAGGTTTTAAGACTTTGTTAGGAAGTGATCCACCTGGGATGGAATTAGAGAATACTATGAAAGGAAAGGTCTCACCCGAGTGATGAAGTAAAGGGTTGTCGTTCCACACCTGAAGTCTCTGGACACACTCTGAAGTGAAGCATGCTGGGGTGGCACTCATTGCATTGATTAGGTTGTGATCAGCGGATGCACTATTATTTGATAAGAATTGGGAGAAGCATACAGGAAAGTGGGCCCTACCCTAGGGTCCCAGGACTGGGGGAAGTTTAGGCTCTATAGTGGAAATGTGAGGTTCTTGCTGTCTTAGGGTTCAAGAAGACAATGGATAGTTAATGTTATCATCACATTATTTGGTAATTGGGTTAACTTTGAAAAGTCCCTTTGTTAGACATACAATCAATTTCCCCCTCTCATATTAATTAGTGATTTATATGACTACAATTTAATAGGTGTGTACATAAACACCATTCCCATCACCAAAGTTTGTGACCCATCCTACCTACCCCACTCCCACCCCACCCCACGTCCTGCTGGCCCAGGAAGCAGCATGTCCACCCTCCTCCTCACCACAGGGTTTTTACTTTGGTGCTCTACTTTCAATTTTTGTCAGTATTTCCTTTTTATAACCACTAATGGCAGAGGAAAAAAAAATTTTTTTTTCTACCAGAGCCCTGGTCAGCTCTGGCTTATGGTGGTGCCGGGGATTGAACCAGGGACTTTAGAGCCTCAGCCATGGCAGTTTGTTTGCATAATTATCATGCTATCCACCCCTGCCCAGAAAATAATATTTTTGTGAACTTAGAGGAAAGATAAAGTTACAGATACTATGTAAGTTTCTTGCTACATTCTTATCAGCAGATACATATGCAGACATAAAGAGCAATGTTCCATTGCTATCATATATACTATAATAAATATTCATATTTTCCCTTTAAGTAAAGTCTATGGTCATATTTTAATACTTAGCATATTAACTCATCTAGATAAAAAAGAACTTGAAGACTGCAGTTTCATAGAAAGCTCTTTTTAAATTTTTAAGTAAAAGCAATTTAATTACTTAATTTAAAATAACATTTCCAAAGGACTTCAGAAATACATGTCTGGGCGCTGGGCAGTGTCTTACCAAGTTGACTGCTCAGGTTATCATGCACAAGGAACCTGGTTCAAGAACGCAATGTCTACCTACAAGGGGCAATATTCATGAGCGGTGAAGCAGTGTTGAGGGTGTTTCCTTCTTTCTCCCTATCCCCTCTAGATTTCTCTCTGTCTCCATCCAAAATAAATAAATCAATATTAAAAGCATAGCCTTTATACATCTGGCTTTATATGTTCTTTTTAGCAAAAGCAAAATGCATCTTTTTCCTTCATGAGTGACTATTTTTTTCCCATGGGGAGAATAGGAATTAAGTTTGGTATAACCTCCCTCAGAATTTGCCCTGATTAGTCCTTACAATTTACAAATGTTCTTTCTTTGCCAAACCCTCAATCTATAATAGTTGTGTAATGTCTTTGGTCAATCCTGCAAATGTTAATGCTGCTAGGGACAATCAAAAGTGGCCAGCAGAATAGAACTAACAATTGAGACCTTTGTAAGTGACCCTAAAAATGTTGGTGGTGGGGGGAGAATCACATCAAAGAAAACAGACCTTATGTTCCTTTCTTTATTTGATAGATTCTGTTTATTCTGAAAGAAAATCTGAAAGTCTGACAGTTGTGTCAACTTTGCAAATGATGTCATATGATATTGTAGCAGTGTGAGTGGGAGAGATGAACAAAATGTTTTAACAGCCTGAAGAGAACAAATGGGTATTAACTATATCATTCCAGCAGAAACGCTCCTAATATCTTTACTGAAGAAGGGTGAGCAGAGGAAATGACAGGCCAATTACACTGATTACAGCTGCTGCAAATATGCGCTGGCTACCTTCATGCTTCAATGATGTTGTAATTATGTATCTAAGAAAGGCTATATACAGGCAACCACATTTTTATTTCAAGTCTGCTGTTTATTTCCTGTCACTTTAGCACACTATCTTGTGAGCAGAGTAATATATATTACACCATATAATGGGGTACCCCTAATAAACTCCCACCAAGTAATGGAATTTTTAAAAGCTCATTTTTACACTTTTTGGTTTATATTTTCCTTTCTAGTTTGATAAACAATCAGTCTTTATCAAACCAATTTGTGCCAAGTGGGCACTTCAACAAATCTACCTTCTTAAACAGATATTCACTATCTGACCTCTAAGTCCTGGATGAAATTGTAAAAGGGTAACGAGGAGTGATCTATCCATAATTATGTCATAAGGTTTTCTATATTTTAGGATTCCTGAGGAGCATATGAAGACTGTTAGAACTATATAGGGATTAGAAGGCTCTTTTCTTTTCTTTCTCTCCCTCTCCCTCTCCCTCTCCCTCTCTCTCTCTCTCTCTCTTTCTCTTTTGCTTTATTGTTACCATGATTAGTATCCATTAAAGAAAATAGAATAAAGAAGATCATATTATGTATGGACATATGAAATGACTGAATAATTTCCTAGTGAGTCAAATTTTACATAGTTGATCCCTGGAGTAGTTTCAAAATGCCAAAAAGTGTTCATCTTTTTTAAATCATTGTTATTACCATCAGGTAAGACTCATTAGTAACCTATATTTGGGACATGCACTTTCCTCCTTGTCTCATTTTGAATTACATTTAAGAAAAATAACATGAAATGCAGAGGATGGCCTGAAGGTCGTGGCCTGACCCAGGGGCAAAATTTCTAAAGTGATGAGTATATAGCCCAATAAGAAAACACTATGAGAATATTTTAAGCAGTAAAATGAAGAGTGTGAAGCAGTAGAATTAAGAAAATAGTGAAGGGACTGGGCGGTACCACATCCGGTTAATTAATAGCAAGCCAAGGATCTGCACAAGGATCCAGGTTTGAGCCCCTGCTTCCCCACCTACAGTGGGGACATGGACACAGCGGTGATGCAGGTCTGCTGGTTCCCCCCCCCCCCCCCATCTCTGCCTCTTCTCTCAATTTCTCTTTGTTCTATCCAAAACAGCCCCCAGGAGCAGTGGATTCATAGTGCAGGCAATGAACCCCAGCAATAACACTGGAGGCAAAAAAAAAAAAGTGAGGAAAATAACAGGAAATTACTAACTAGTATATGAGGGGCTTATTAAGGCAGAGGAATCTAGAATGACACCCATATTCTGATTTTTAGTTAGATGGGAAACAGTGACACTGTTAGGGAAGTAAAGAATACAGCTGAAAAATCAAGAGGGTTTTAGAGCAAGCTAATGGGTTCAATTATAAACATTAATATGAGTGTCAATGGGATATTTCTCTGCCAAGATGAATGTACCTTCACTCCCAAGAAAAATGGGAAAGGTCAAAGGAATGAGCTAAGGACTTTTCTAAAGACTAGAAAATGTACCTGCACCATCAATCATCCTTGAAATATTTTGAGAACAATTTAAAGTATGTTAAGACAACTGTTTCTCTTCACTACAAATTATTTTTCTGAATCTTCTTTAATGGAACATTTGGTTATCCTAAAAAATATATTTTGCTTTTTAATTAACACCAACACATTATTGCTTAGCTAAAAATTTAGACAATTTTTAAATAATTAGATTCAGACTACTGAAACCTTTCTGACAATTAAAGTCATAATTCATTTCTACTCACTTAGGCACCTGGAGTGAGCTGAAAAAAGGTAATTATATTCATTGTAAATTTATATGCTATGCATCTCCTGGTAAGCATTCTGCAGCAAAGTGTTACAGGAAGACACAGGTGCTTAAATTAATAAACATTAGGAAATCAGCAAGAGAATTAAACTACACTAGTTATTGTTTCCAAACTAATTATTTAATAATTGAACATTTCTATACACCTGTTCCCAAATCAAGGGATTCCACAACCTCACAGGGGCTTAGGGTTCACATTTGATCATTTAATATCAAATCTGCATAGTGCAGGGCAATGAACTGGGTAGTTGTTGGAGGGCAATTTAAATTTCCCTGAAGTTCTCTTGAAAGTTCACAAATCAAAACACTCGCACTTGTAAAACAGGGGTGTAATTAATTGTTAAGAAGCCTTGTTGGTACTTCAAGACTGAGAACAAACAAGGCCTGTTACAGTCATTTTGTTCCCTGGTGGAACTTTTGAAGGAGTCACCAACTGAGCGGTACTCACAAATGAGACAGAATTTTAATATTTCCTGGGCAGAGCTGGGCAAGGCAGTCAGAAGAAACAAAGGTGACCTGGACTGGATGTGGTGAGAGAAAGTAGGATTAAAACAAGCAAACAAACAAACAAATAAAAAACAAACAAAAAACCTCAAGAGGAGTTAATGTTGTGTTAGTATTTATCTGTTCTCAAGGGATTGACCCTGTTTTTGAATGGGTTCTGAGCTCTTCCAGGAACAAAAGCACTATTACCACTCTGGTCTGACTTGCTTTATATGTCTAGAACTTTTAGAAAATCCCTGGAAAATCATCAGGTAATAGAGAATGTCTCTACGTACTTGGACAAAGAATGTACCTGTCCATGGTACAGTCAGTCACAGAGCTGCTCCTATTATGTCCTGTAAATATCTATCAAAAGAGTGATGATTTGCAACACACACATATATTAAATGCACATGAATGTGTTTGGTTAAAGTGATAATGAAAATAACTGTAATATTCTACAGTTCAAGACATTCAATTACATCCCTACAAAACACGTTACTCTTGACTTTCATAATTACACTATGCCCATGCAGTATGTTTCAGCTATCCCTGTGATGCACATTATTTGGTTCTTTTTTTTTAATTTCATATACTAAATTTTAAATAATTCAATTTCATAAGTAACTATAGACCTTTTAAAATTTAATGTTTAACTAAAAAAATATATTTCTGTATTTTTCTTTTATAGTTGGGAGTAAGCTGTGATTTTTCAAAAAAAATTGTTTCACAAATTTAATTCCAAATATTATATCACCGCCCTTTTAAAATATCCTCCAATAATTCTTTCAACCTTATTTCTTTCTTTGCTTTTGTTTTTAATTAAAATTTCTAGTTTCATTTTCTAACTTCTTATGGTAGAATCTTGAATCATTGATCTTAAGCCTCCCTTACTCATGTCAGATAGATACACGGAGAGACAGATGATACATGATAAACAAGATATGACAGTGTAGATTATAGAAACAGAAAAGTTTGGGTATTGAAGTAATATTATTGTCAGAAAACGAAAAAGGAAACAGTTTCAAAGATTGTTTAAATGTGTTTTCATATAAAGCTTTTATCATGATACATCAACTCAAAATCATGATTCCATTCTAAAATATCTCATGTCTTAAATGTGACTTATTCTGTTAGCAAAATGTGAGAAAATACGTAAACATGCTTTTGTACTGATTAGACTAAAAACCAGTAAAATACCTAACACTGACTATACAGCAATTTGCTATAATAAAAATCTTTTTGATTCCTCCTCATTAGATTTAAATTGTTCTCATTTACTCGTACATATTTATTAGTTCATTTAAACCAAGAGATTGTTGTCACTTATACAGTATTAATCTTCTAAAAGCACAAAAATCTATTCCTTTCCCAGCAGGACCTGCCCTTCCTACTGCTACCATTTTACAAAGCAGAGATCAGTTAAAATATCAGAGAGCAACATTCTAAATGAAGGTCTTGCTTCAGTGTGTACATTCTCTGGTGTGACGTGTCAAGCTAAAAATTATAATAATATCAATAATACTAATGAAGTCAAATAACCTCCCAACCTTTTATGTACCTTCTAAGAAGAAAGAATGCAAGGCAAATCACTCAACTTGAGCAAGGGAATTGATAAAGGACAAAATTTAAAGTAATAAAGTATATATTAGGAATCTACTCTTAATATCCTGGAACCTAAAGAAAGAAGCTCAAGTTTTGGGGAAATATCCCAAAGCTACCCGCTCTTCTCTTTATATACAGAATATCTTTATTTTAAAACATTTAAAGAGGCAGAGATGAATAAATGAAAAGATTATGTATGCCATTTGTCCATTAGCCCATCACAAAGAAATAACAGCACTAACATTTTTGGTGTATATCTTTAGCTTTTTTTTTCTTTTTCTTTTTCTTTTTTCCAGAGCACTACTCAGCTCTGGTTTATGGTGGTGTGGGGAATTGAACCTGGGACTTGAGAGCCTCAGGCCTGAAAGTCTCTTTGCATAACTATTATGCTATACCCCCCACCGTATCTTTAACTTTTATTTGACCAAATATACATGTGGAGCTGCCTAATCCCAACACCTGCATTACTTTGTCACTATTTCTGGACAATGAGGCCAGTGTTATTTGTGTTCATGACATGCTCTAAATGACAGGATGGTAATGTTCCTCACCAATAGCAGAGCAACCCTCAACTGATAACTAATAGGAATGAATATAGAAATATTCTAATTTCCATTGTCCTTGTGTAGAATGCATTCAGAGGTTTAACACCATTTGCCAGAGCTTCCCAGAAATTTTCATCTCAACACCAACTATTTATTCACAACGTATTCACAATGTGCTTTTGGTTAATAAAGTAAACTTTATTAGTCCCCCAGTCTCACTTCCCTCTTCTTCTGTCGCTCTTTCCTGGACTAACTTCTACTATACATTACATCCATTACAAGCATATTGAAAGGATGAAAGAAATTTACAATGTACAATTCAGGAATAATACTCAAACAATAAAATATAGTTTTTAACATTTATTTCAACAAAATAAGAGAAAGGTATGGAGGAGATTAAGTGCTCTGGATTGAGACAATGGCTTCACAATTGTTTTATGAAACTATTTCACTGTTGTAACTAAAACTTAAAATGAGGCTTTGGCTCTGGCACATAAAGGATTGACTGTGGGACGCTGAGAATGGGTTTAAACAATTAAAGGCTTTATTAGGGTAAAACGGGGGTAAAGGGAAAATATCTAGATACTGCAAAATAAGCAGCTCCATTTAAGGTTAAGCAAAAGAGAGGTTCATTCATAATATCATTGAGAATGTGAGGGGAAAAGTCTAGCTAGGAGACTAGGCAAAAGTCCAAAGTCCACAAACTAAGTTACCCAAGATCACCAAGTGAAAAGACTAGGATCAGTCCGGAGCCACACCAAATGGAGAGTACCATGATGAAGGTAATTCAATCAAGAGAGCAGCTGCTGCAAGTCTGTGCTTATATACATCCCCTTTCCAGTCTGCTCTGCCTCAGGCTGATGTCATTCATATGCTAATTGTCCCAAACTCCTGTTGGGGCAACACATTTCACATTTATAGTTTTCTAATGTTATAAATTATGTCAGCGATTAAAACTTGAAAAGTCAAAATATTGTTCTTTTATTTTAATTCTTTTTCTTTTCTTTTTTTCCTAAAAGTTTTATTTTTCAATTACCAGAGTACTGCTCAGCTCTGGTTTACATGGTGCTGGGGATTAAATCTGGGGTTGGGGAGCCACAGGCTTGCAAGTTCCTTTGCATAACCATTATGCTCTCTCTACAGCCCTATTTTCATTCTTCTAAAGAAGAAACTATATGTTAAAGTGATAAATGGTTGGGTTGTGGTTTGGTGTCTTAAAGGCAGTAATGTTCCTATGATTCTCATTTCATATCTGAAAATAATTTTTAATTTAGTCCTGTCTCTAGCACTGTAACATATATTTTAAACAATGGGCAAACGAACAAGCAATGAAATACTAAACAGTAGAAAGATTTCTCAAAAAGAAATTTAACCAAGTATATTATATGTGAGAAATGTGATTATTTACCAGCCTTTTCTGAGAGACTATCTTCCAAGTCTTAACATCCTGAACAGCTTGGACATATAAACAGCGGTATGACTTGTGTAGCTGATCAAAATATTTTTGAAGGAGAATAGAGGGATATCTCACGGAGTAGGGTAAATGCCTTGCCATGTGTGAGACCCAGGTTAGTGCCCAAGTATCACATAGAAAGTAGCCATAGCACTAGATGAAACTCTGGTACTGTAAGTCTCTCTCGGAGAATAAAAAAATAGTCATCCCAGAACAATGAACTCACACATGTGAGATCTTCTGGTTATGTCAAAACATTTTTTGAAGGAATTGTGTTAAATGTTTTAATTATGTACATGAGCATACTCTGTTCAATATTAGCGTTTAAGCTTCCAGTTTCTGTAGCATATGAAGTTGATACAGATGAAAAATGATATAAACTCAAAGTTGTTTTACATAATAAAGAATAATCTTGTGTGTTCCTCTTATCACCACTATTCAGACTACCAGCTTTTTACAGGAAGGGGAGCATAAATATGAAATTGAATAAAGTAGCTATTATTTCCCACCATATCATTTACCAATCATGACCTTGACTTCCACAAGCTTAGAATTTAGTGGCAGATAAGATAAAATAATACAAATTAGCATAATGAGTAAAAACCAAAGCAGGGCAAAGGAACACACTGATAAGTAGTTTCAGGAAACTGACTCCAGAGCAGGTGTTATTTAAAAATAGCTTAAGAGAACTGAGTTTGTGAACTATGGAGACTTCCAAGTAATGGCAGCAAAGCAAGAAATTATTTAGGATGGTCCAGAGGCAACTGTCTGAGGGGGGAGAAATGTTAGGGGAAGATGACCAGAGGGTTCTACACTTCAATTCCATCAATAGCCGGAGAGAGAAGAGGAAGAAAGAAAGAACATTCAAATGTAGCAATAAGTGTAGCTGTGACTTAGAAAGGAACAGAAAGCAGGACCATAGTAGAAAATGGGCATATATATATAAATATAGATAATTATGAAAATAATAGTCAACCCATAGCTTTGACCTTGAGAGAACTACTGCCTTTTCCAGTGGGGGTAATGGGAACACAGAACTCTGGTGTTGAGCATTATGTAGAATTATATCTGCTATTTCATAATTCTGTAAATCAATATTAAGTCACTAATAAAAGAAAACAAAGAGGCCAAAGTATTATCAATAATTTAAAGACAGGAGAATCTGTAAACTAAAAGTATAATATATACAGGTGGAAATATAAATTTACCTCAATAAAAAAAAGTAAAAAGAAAATAGTGTGATTAGTAAGGATTCATGAGTGGAAGAATGTGTAGACATGAATCTGAAGAAGAATAAATTTAAGAATATGCATACATTCAAAAAGATCCAGTTCTGTGTACTGCACCAAAGTAAAAGACTCTGGGGTTTGTTGGGGACCTAGTGGGTGTTATATTGTTATATGGAAAACTGGCAAATGTTATGCATGTAGAAACTATTGTATTTACTGTAGAATGTAAAACATTAATTCCCCAATAAAGAAATTTAAAAAAGATGCAGAAATATTCTTACTGTTTGGGAATCACTTGAACAGAGATCTACTAAAGGATTTTATGTTTGCAATAAGCACATATTAGCCACAAAAACTGTTTGACTTGCTTTTATTTTTCCTCTTATAGTCCTGGCCTCATTAGAAAATAAAAAAATGACTCTTATTCTCAGACTTGAAAGGAACTGCAATTTCACATTATATTTTGTTTTTCAACTAAATACACATTTCAAATCTGTATAGGATGACAGATTGATTACTAATCTCATAGGGAGTTTGATTCTTACACTGATAGGTGAGATATACTTAGGTACTTACTGCTTGATTTGCTTTCTTAAAATGGGGACTCTTTTTCAGTTGTTATAACTTTGCAATCATGCATTAGATTGTCAGAATTTTAAATGTGACTATTTCACATACTAACTGTATCATCTTGGACATATAATTGAACCTCACTTCTACTTCTGGTAACAGAATTTTTAATGTCTTTATCACTAGTTATGAGCCATTGACACTAGATTGCATGACACGTTAGATATTCTCGAACTTTCTCTTATATCTTGAAGTGTATCACTGGGTTAAACCTGAGTGAGGCATGAGTTAATCATGAGTCATTTTAAAGATTTTTTTTAAATATAGTTTGACAAGTTAAAACTGACCAAGAGAAATAATTATATTTTCTGATCACCCTTGAATAAGTCCCATCACCTAGAAAAATGTGTGCTCATCATGACCACTGCAAGACAAAAATATTTTTTATCAAAGCCTTATTCAAAAGATTAGTCAAATAGGCCATAATTTCATAGGATGGTACAAAAGTGAAGGTTTTTTTTTTTTAATAACAAAGTCTTTGTCTCTACGATTCCGTAGTTGGACATAGCTCGGTTTTAACAGACAGTGTTGTATGAGCAATCCCACTTTAAAATTTTATTTATTTATACATACAGGATATTATTTAAGACAGATTTCTGGTCTCTAGCCCACATGAAGAAAAAGTTGATTTGTAAGGTAGAACAGTTTTGTATCTCTATCATCTTGGAAATAATGCAGAATTTCCAAGAGGTTACTGTGTTTCCAAGTCTGGATCTACACTGTATCAACTCTACCTGCCTTAAATCATCTATGATTTAGAAGACTTGGTGTGCTTATCCACCTCTGAGATTTTCATCATCTATTCATTTCTTTTTATTTATTTATTTATTTATTTTCCCTTTTGTTGCCCTTGTTGTTTAACATTGTTGTGGTTATTGATATTGTTGTTGTTGGGTAGGACAGAGAGAAATGGAAAGAGGAGGGGAAGACAGAGAGGGGGAGAGAAAGACAGACACCTGCAGATCTGCTTTACCACTTGCTTGTGAAGTGACTCCCCTACAGGTGGGGAGCCGGGGGCTCAAACTGGGATCCTCATGCTGGTCCTTGCACTTTTTGCTATGTGCATTTAACCTGCTGCACCTCTGCCTGACTCCCCATCTATTCATTTCTTATGTTCCATGTAGCTATACATTTTTTTAAGTTACTCATGTAATAGGCAAACATAATTTGAGATGCTCAACCCTGTGATGACATTTAGAGATGTACAACTTCCTTCTTTAGGGTGTGACATCTATCAAGAAGGATAAAAGCTCTGAATAGCACTTAAATCAGGAAAAGAATTTATCAAACTCCCCATTAAGTGCAAATTTATGGGATGTTTGAAAGTTAGAAGTGAACTCTTAGGGCCATGTTAACGAGATGGCCTTTAACTTGAAAGAGATCTGTAGCTGAACTGTGTCTGAGAATCAGCATTTTAATGAGGCTTCATCCCATTTGAACAGAAGCAAGGAAGGCCAACAAAATTGCCATGTCTTCTAGGCACATAATCTTTTTTGTCCAGTGGGAAAAGAGGTTGGCTTATGTCAAGTCACACACAGTTTTTGCTATTTATCTGCCCCTTCCACTCTCCTCAAAGCTTTCAAATTCCCTAGGTCAGCTACCTCATGCCCTCCAATATGTACCTGTAGCTAACAATAAAAAAAGTAATGGACATATCCAAACTTATAACACTGCATTACCGATTCATTTACTTTCCTGACATTTCCAAGTGATCCTCTACCTCTGTAACCTTTAGAACAATAGATTATTTATGTAGGTATTTCAGGAGATGTACAGTGCTTTAAAATTATTGAAGCATTTTGTGGGCTGGTGGGGACATAGGGAAGACTCAAGTGTAAGGGAAATAATGTTCCTCTTTTACTTACTTTTGAAATGACTTAAATCATCTACAGAATAAAGGTTACACTAATAAATGTCTCATTTATTTTAAATGCTCTGAAATGTGAACACTTTTGTGGAACATATAAAATCATATGTGGTAAATGGGCTGTGGTGAGATACAGCGAATCACAGTAATTCCTTTGTGGAGTTGCTCTTTAATTCTCCTTCCCCTTGACCAAGTTTTAAATTGGAGAAGAGTAGGAGGAATACAGAGTGGGGCAGATACTGATACTGATATCTTTGAGTCTGAAAATCATAAGGGAATTAGATTCTTTATCTGGTTTTCATTATCAATATGGCATGAAAGAGATGTTGAGAAGTGAACATGATATTTTCTCGAACAAATTCTTCTGGAGTCTGGTTCCACTCACTACAAGTGAGGAATACAACGTATCTTTAGTGCATCAAGCATGCCATCTCTTTAAACATATTCTGTCTCAAAAACTTATTGCCTTGTCTAATCTGCAATCTTCTGTTAATCCTCACAAACTCAATTACACTGAAAAGCACAACTGAAACACAGCCAATCAAGGATGTCCTTCTTCTAGCGTTTGCCAAGGATGTCCTTATATTGATTATATCAGGGATGTATTCCCACACTTGTACACAGTGGTGCTTAACTGCATGAATATAGAAATCAGACTGTCAAATGACCATCTTGATTTCATTGTATATTTGTCAGGAAATTTGAAGGAAGTTTCATAACCTACCATTAACTACTACTCATTTCCTCCCTAAATGAAATTTATCAATTCCACATGTTTTTGTAGCGATTCTACTCTAAATATTTTAAAGTAGTCCTTGGTACAAATGAAATTTCCAATATACATAACCTATTTCATTATCTCTTTATACCACATGTATCATAGTGTGAAGAGTATATACAATCTACCACATTAGGAACACTCAGTTCTTGTTATCTTAACTGGAATGTAATGACTTTTTCTGGATCACTCTAATTCCAAGATCAGGTTGCTGATTCTTTTTCTTCTTCCTCTGATTGTTTATTATTATTATTATTATTATTATTGAAGAAGATAATGCATTACAGTGAATTCATTGCATATGCAAACAATTTCATTATGTACCAGGTGCCCCAAGTTTTTCTCTTTCCTCTCTCCTCTTCCCTCTCCAGAGTCCTTTGCATGGTGCACAACGTCCAGCCCATATTTCACTTTGTGCTCTCTCTCCCCATTGCTATTTTATTAAGTCCCACTAATAAGTGAGATCATTTGGTATTCATCCTTCTCTTTTTGGTTTATGTCACTCAACATGATCTCCACCAGTGTCATCCAAGAGGATGCAAAGGAGACATCATTTTTAACAGCTGAGTAGTATTTTATCATGGATATATACTACATTTTTTAAGCTACTCATTAAAATACTATAGAGTAAAGCATTAAGATGCCTTGTTTAATTTTAAATAAAACAAGCAGGAACAATTAAAGGTACATATTGTTGTTTCAATCAAAATCATGGTTTTCAATGAGGTCAGAAGCTATGTCTCATTTTTCACAAACTCTATATCAAGAACATCAAGGGAACTGGTAAGCTCTGATAGATAATCTTGATCAAAGCAGTGGAGAATTAGCTGAATAAATGAAAGACTGCTTGCTGTCTTAAAGGACTATATTTTTCCAGTCATTTGAGCTTCCAAGGTGGCTTTACAACCTCTAGATCTCAGCAACTAGAGTATACTCAATCTAATAAGCTCCGTGACCTTTTCAGTCCTGTTTATCACACAAGACTCAGACCCACTTCTCTAAGTCTGTACTTAGTTGTAGATTCTTCTTATTATTATTCTTTTTTTTTTCTTTCAATCTGCCAACATGGAGCTCCTCTCCATTTACAGCAACATTACTGTGTTCTGCTCTATTAGTCTCTTAATCTCTTTGCTAATTCCCATATGTTGCTGCATCATTTAATTAAGGACTGCACTGCTAATGTGGCTAGAGCTCAATGTCCTTTCCTACTGTGAACACAGTCAGACTCCTGGGAATGTGGAGGCACTCACTATAGCTAGATTTTCATAAAACTTGGCCAAGTTAACATTTCTTTTAAAAATGTGAGATTCCTGTCTGCATCCAGCAGAATGAAATTCCTCAAACTTCTGGCATTTATTTCTTTGTTTTTTTTTTCTTTTAAACAGGAGAAGTAAAGTAAAAGTTTTTTTTTTTTTCCCCAAAAGTTAATGCTCTGTATTGTAGATTATGTTAGTGAAGTAGGTAAGGAGGTAAAGGAAAACTACAGAATGGTTTCACTCATAGATGGAATATAGAGAATTGAACATATGAGTGTAAAAAAAAAAAAAAAGCCAACCTATGTTTAAGACTGTGAGAGAACTATAGTGGTTACCTATGGGGGTAGGGATGGGGATGCAGGAGTTTGGGGTAGGAGTGGTGAAAAAAAGAAAAGGCTACACTGTAAACCAGCACTCAATAAAGCTCTAAAGAAAAATAAATAAAGCAGTTTACGGAGTGTAAAGAGGCAGAGACTTGAATCTAATAAATAGCTTAGTCTTTATGAATGACAATAGCTTCTCACAACACTATGAGGACAAAAAGAAAAACAATAAAATGAGGTAAATACAAGCTATAACCTTGTTTTTTCTTACTTGTTCCAAGAAATTCTTCAAGACTTTAAAAACAAACAAACAATAAAAAGCATGCAAATCTCCAACAATTCCAAAGGTAGACTGATGATATATTTGAATTTGAATTTTTCAAAGGCCTGTTTCACAGATAAGGAACTTGGTTATATTTTAAGTTGTGTATTAAAAACTTCTCTACATACAGATTTTTAAAATTATTTTATTATTTAAAAATGTGAATAAGGATTAGCTAGTTTATTTTAATGCTATAAAACCAATCTGATATATGATCTTAATTTTTTCATACATACAAGTTTCTTTTTTAATATATAGTAATCATCGAAGGACATCTACTGAGATTCCAAGGAAACATTTTAGATATTTTATTTTTTACTTATTTTGGATAGTGACTTTGGATAGGGACAGAAGGAAATTGAAGGGAGGAGGGGAGATAGATAACTGCAGCCTTGCTTCACTGCTAGTGAGGCCTCCCACTGTAGGGGGGGAAAGGGGAAGAACACTGGTCCTTGCACATGCTAACATGTGCACTCAACCAGGTGTGCCATCACCTGGCCCCTTTCTATGGCATTTCTACCAGTGTAATAAATACTGAGGAAGATGGAGACAAATTGTAGTCATCTGGGGTTTCCAGCGGTAGCACAGTGGGTTAAGCGCACGTGGCACAAGGTACAAAGCCAAAAACCGGCTTAAGAATCCCCGTTCCAGTCTCCAGCTCCCCACCTCAAGGGAGTTGCTTCACAGGTGGTGAAGCAGGTCTGCAGGTGTCTATCTTTCTCCCCCCTGTTTTCCCCTCCTCTCTCCATTTCTCTCTGACCTATCCAACAATGACATCAACAACAACAATAATAATAGCTACAACATAAAACAATGGCAATCAGACCTTCTACCTTCTGCAACCCTCAATGACCCTGGGTCCATGCTCCCAGAGGGATAGAGAATGGGAAAACGATCGGGGGAGGGGGTGGGATATGGAGATTGGGTGGTGGGAATTGTGTGGAGTTGTACCCCTCCTACCCTATGGTTTTGTTAATTAATCCTTTCTTTAATAAAAAAAAAAAAATTCAAAAAAAAAAAAAAAAAAAACCAGAGCTCAGCAGTGCTCTGGTAAAAAAATAAATAAATAAATAAATAAAACAATGGCAACAAAAGGGAAAATAAATAATAAAAAATATTTAAAAATTAAAAAAAATTTTATCTATAAAACTGTCTCAGGTTCTGGGAATTGTGTGGAGCTGTGCCCCTCTTAGCCTATGATTTAGTTAATGCTTCCTTTTTATAAATAAAAAAATTTTAAAAAATGTTACAATTATGTTCAAAAATCAGAAGAAATGTTTACTTTGAAAAAACTTAAAAATAAAATAAAACTGTCTCAGGACAGGGTAGCAAGGGACATGATCATTCTCTGTATTGTTTATCCTAGATCTGTTAATATGTAGACTGAGTTCATCTCAAATTTTAAAAGTGACTGTAAATTTGACCATCTTTCAACTGTCTTCAAAGGATGTAGAAATTATGAATAATGAAAAAAAGTGGTTAAATAATCAGTATTTAAACAGGTGCTGTAGAAACAATTCCTCACAAAGATATGGTGATTTTCAGTTTCCGTTCCAATATTTAAATGGCTTGGAAGTAATCACAAGAAAATTTATACAAACAGAAAATCATTGATTTACTTGAGGTTATTTACAAGTGGAGCTTTTACAACAAACTCAAGGCAGACATGAGTAATGGTGAAAAAGTATATTCTGAAAAGCCTGAAATACTGGGTTGTCAGAAAAATCATGGCATATTTGTCTAAGTTTTTCTATGCAAAAATGTGTCATGACTTTTCTAACAACCCAATATTGATTATCTGATTTTATAGAAAACGTTTGCAGAGCACCGCTGTAAACAACATCACTGAACTTTTGAGACCTTAAATACTGATTCTATAGTCCCAAATTCTCTACAAGAACTCAGTTTTAATGTTTAGCCAATTAGTGTTCATCAACATAAACTGTTCAAGATGTCACTTCATAAGCTGTTCTCTCTAGTATGACCTATCAGGTTAGCCAAAGGAAAAGCAACCATTACTGCCAAATAAACAATAATGATCACACAAAAACATGAGATCAAATGTCTCATTGACTTGGTCCTTGAGGACAGGTGCAAAAGTGAATAACCGGATAAGCAGTGAAGCACATAATATCACTGTGTGCATACCTCCAGTACATTGTTTTTAATCCATTCTTGGACCCATGACCTCTGACCTCATCTCCTATTGGTGTTAGAAATGCTCTATCAAAGTTACAAGGCATGTGGCTTCATAAGTACAGAAAACGAAAGATGCTTATTCCTTGCTTTCATTTTCTAATCAGAAAGTTGCCTATTCTCTACTCTTTTTTTTTCACATATTTTCCCTGAGCTTTTTTTAAAAAAAATCATTATTTATTTATTTTCCCTTTTGTTGACCTTGTTTTTTATTGTTGCTGTAGTTATTGTCATTGATGTCATTGTTAGATAGGACAGAGATAAATGGAGAGAGGAGGGGAAGACAGAGGGGGAGAGAAAGATAGACACCTGCAGACCTACATCACCGCCTGTGAAGCGACTCCCCCAAAGGTGGGGAGCCAGTGGCCTGAAACGGGATCCTTACACAGGTCCTTGCACTTCGCGCCACCTGCGCTTAACCCACTGTGCAACTGCCCGACCCCCTTAGCTCTACCTTATTTTCTTTTCACCTTTTCTTTTCAATTTTCCTTTAATAACTTTTTAATGATATTCATTTAAAAATTTTATTATCTTTATTTAGACATTGAAAGGGAAGAGCATGATAGAGATAAAGAGACACCTGCAACACTGTATCACCACTGGGAGCTTAAACCCAGAACCTTGCACATTGTAACATGTGATCTTAACAAGGTGTGCCACCGCCCAGCTCTTGTAATAACTTCTTCATTAATTTTTAAAATAGATTCTATATGACAACAGTATTTAGTGGTCAAACAGGTATAACTATTCCCAAAGGAACTCATCTCGTTTAGAACATCAGTTTAACACCTCATAAAAATAGATCATGGCTTGTTATACAGTATAACAGAGATATAAATAAGGCTTGATTATCAAAAGTTCCTAGAGAAACTGATGCTTGTATAGCACTTTTAAAAACTGCTTCCTCCTATCAGGAGCAGATATGAAGATACTAGGCTATACAGATTCAACACAAGAGCTTCAAGATTTACCATCTTCAGTGCATAAGGAAGTTATACTATAAACGGTAAAGATGTGATTCCTCCATATGTTTGTATAGCACATAGGAATTCACAAGTCATCTTCCTATTAAACATTATCCAATAAAATATGAAGGCGAGACATCAAAGAGAGACATATGTGGGATATGAATGTAGCTTTCCCAGTCTTATCAAACAGCTATTCTCAATGCTGCTTCCCATTGACTCTCTTCTCAACTTACAGTCCTTCTTAGTATGAGGTTCTTAGCATACATTTAAAAAATTTATTTTATTTATTTATTTAAGATTCTATTTATTTATTAATGAGAAACATAGGAGGAGAGAGAAAGAACCAGGCATCACCCTGGTACATGTGCTGCTGGGGATCTAACTCAGGACTTCATTATCCTTGAGAGCCCGAAGCTTTATCCACTGTGCCACCTCCCAGACCACCATTTTTTTTTTTAATATGTAATCCCTGGAATCTGGGATGGAGACAGTGGAAGACTAGCAGGTTCAGCCTTCCTTCATCTCCACACTACAATAAAATACTATACCATACATGGAAAATTTGCATTAAAAGAGGGTTAGATCTTTTAAAAACTTTTACAGAAAACAAAACAACAAACAAACAAAACAATGAACTGAATTCAGAGAAGGAGATATAGAGATGCTCATGAATCAAAGATGCTCACCTATAAAAGATTACAGTCATCAATATTGATACCCCTTTCCCATATTAGGGAGCTAATCTTTTCCCTGATCCAGCTTTCTGTTCCTTTTCTAGCCATGACATCATCTCCCCAGACAATAACTTGGATCCAGCTGCATATCAGATTTCAGGCTCAGGGAAAAAACAAAACAAAACAAAACAAACAAAAAACTAGTATAGCCACAGGCCCTTTGGAATTTAACTAAAATATGCCTACTAGCTATCTACAAAATGGAGATCTCCCCCGCCCCAACTCTTCATCTGCACTATTCCAGTCTTTAGGTCCATGATTGGTCAACAATTTGTTTGGCTTTGTGTTAACTCTCTTTTCAGCCACCAGGTTTCAGATGCTAGCATGATGCCGAACAGACTTCCCTGAACAGACAGCCCCACTGATATGCCCTGGGGCTCTGCTTCCCCAGGTCCCCACCCTACTAGGGAAAGAGAGAGGCAGGCTGGGAGTATGGATAAACCAGTCAACACCCATGTTCAGTGGGGAAGCAATTACAGAAGTCTGACCTTCCACCTTCTGCATCCCATAATGACCTTGGGTCCATACTCCCAGAGGGTTAAATAATAGGAAAGCTATCAGGGGAGGGATGGGATCAGAGATCTGGTGGTGGGAATTGTGTGGAGTTGTATCCCTCTTATCCTATGGTTCTGTCAATGTTTCCTTTTTATAAATAAATAAATAAATAAAAATTTAAAAAAAAGATCACAGAGTCACTCCTGACTATCCCACACATCCCCCCTCCTTCTAGGCTCTGTGCAACCTACATCTGTCTACAAGTCCTCAGCTACAACCTGTTGCTCTAGTCCCAGCCAACACCTCCTGGTTGTGGTACTCTAGCCACCAAGTCCTACTATAAGTTTGTTGCCATAACTTGGTGCTCATGGTGTGACAGTAGAGGGAAACAGGAATTAGGCGGTGAGCTGCTTTGGTACAGAGGCAGCAAAGGCCAATTGGAGGATCCCTGTAGCCTGAAAGAAGTCATATTGGAATCTGGTCTCCACAGCACCAGAAACTAAGAGTGAGACTGTGGGAAATCACTGTATTAACTGTGCATGACCACTAAACCCATTTTTCTATTAACTTGTGATACATCAGTAATATCATACTTTTGGTTTCACAAAACAACACAGACTACGGACGTTGGTGTTCACAGAGAATCAAACATAGGAAAAACACAAAGAAAATCACTCACTCTGATAGACCAAGACAGTAACAAGAAGAAAATCCCAGTTCCAAGAAGACATCAAAGCTATTGTCCTAAGGATGTCACAATGAAAAGTTCAATCTAAGAAAATAACAAAGCCAGAAAAAAACCCAGAAAGTGTAAATGAAGTGATAGCTGAAATCAAATAAATAATTCAATATAACTAAAATTATAAATACAGAAGAGGGTCCCAACAGAAAGACAGAAAGCAGAGGTCAAACTGGTGAGCAGGAAGCTAGAGAAGACATAAAAGAAAGCAAGAGAGACAACGTGATGATATACAGATGAGGAACATTCATGGTGCCATGTGGTGGCACACCCAGTTAAGTGAACATTGTGCTATGTTCGAGGACTCGCTCAAAGATCTGGGTTTGAGTCCCGCTCCCCACCTGCAGCAGGGAGGCTTCACAAATGGTAAAGAGGGTCTGCTGGTTGGTCTCTCTCTCTCCCTCTCTCTTCTACTCTCTCCCTCTCTCTTCTACCCTCTCCCCTCTCTGCCCTATCAATAATAATAATAATAAAAACATTCACAGTACCATAAGGAAAAGAGACAAAAGTGCAAAATTTATACTTGAAGAAATATTAGAATGAACTTCCCTAAATTTCTCTTTTCTCTGTTTATTAAGTTCCACTTTAAGTAGAGTATTTTTTTAACTTATCTAGATTTAAGAATCTCCTCCAAGAAATCCCAAACTAAAAGGATATACAGTATATACAACAATGTTGTGAACATCCTTGTAAAGAAATGTTAATTTTGATTCAGTTAGTACAAGTTGAACTAATGGAAGAGTATGTGTATTCTAACTTTAATACATATTCCTAGTTAGTCCTCTAAGCAAATTTAAATCGCTTTTGGAAAGAAAATTAATTTCAAGTGCATCTTGCACTTGATGGTTACTTGCCTTCGAAATATGTTCCTTTTGACAAATCATTCTACTAATTCTTAGAAACAGACGAATATTGATTTTAAAACCCAAAGTAATTGCAATCAGGCCAGGGAATGAGCCATGACCCAGATTTCTATTTTAATCATGCTAGTCAAGAATAAAAGGTAACTCTATAATTGCAAATAGCAACTCACTGACTCAAGGCTTACACTGAACCTTTACTACATGTTAGGCTTTGTATACAAAAATGAAATGCCTGAGTTCAATGAAAGTGTAGGATATGTTGGGAGAGCGGTTAGGTTGGTCGCTACTGTAACTACAATTATCCCTTCTCTCGATGCAGGTTCCTTTGAACTATAACAAAGTGACTCCTGTCATGCACTTCTCATTACTTTGTATTTGCAATGTTCCTGCATTTTTTTTTTTTGATAAATAAAATGCTACAGAAGTGATATGCCAGGTCTGAGTCAGTACAACAATAGACTTGTGGAAATTCACCCAGCTGCCATTAAATGAATACATATACTTTTTTAAAAAATAAAAATCAATGAAACAAACACTTAGAAGAATATTTTACAATATTTTAAGCTCTTAAACTAGTAGTTCTATGCCCAGGGACCATTTCATAATGTCTGGAAATACGTTTGAGTTCTCACAACTGGGAGAGGGAACTACTAGTGGTCAGGGCTTCTGTGAACATTCTGTAGCATGTCCAATCAACCACTGTACCATCATCCAGCCACTACTACTGAACATGCTGTAGGAACTGTAATACTCATTCAACTCAAAACATCAGTGGGAGTTCAGATTGAGAACCCTTTCTAAAAACAATACTAAAAATAAAAAGCAGATTTTAAAAGATCTGTACATTGACATAGTAAGGAATAACTGTCACAGAAAATGTGCAGAGGCAAACCTCACAAATGAAATCAAATCTATTTGAGTCCCCTGCCCATTCATTTTTTTTTTAGATTTGTGATTATGAAAAATGTTTCACCAACGAACCTCTGTTACTTATGTTCTAAAGGAAAGGAAACAAGAGTGACTGACTCTGAAGGTGATTTATTTCACTTTCTATTTATGTTTTTCCCCATTATAAAAACAATGAAAACTGAACCAGAGAGGTAGCTGAATAGGTAGGCCACAAGCCTTGTCATGTGTGGAATTCAGGCTTATGCCCAGGAATGACATGGGAGTGCCAGGATACCAGGGGAAACTGGTGCTATGGTGTCTCATTTTTTCTCTGTTATTCTTTCCCTGTCTCCTTAACTGAATGAAAAAGTTGGGATTAATAAAATTGTGAGGCACTGACTTGACAAAAAAATGTATTTAAAAATTTCAAAAAGAGAGATCCAAAACAGAGACATTAATGTATTAGGGAACTAGAAAAGGTGACTGTAAGAGAGTAATTTTAAACTAGGATAACATTAACATAAATGTGTCCACTTGGTTACATTGGGAAAAGGTTTTAAGCTTCCTGTTAGAAAATATAAGGAAAGTTGTTCCAACATTACCTAAGAGCCATCTGTGAAACACAGAAGTCACTCAATAAATATGTGTTGAAACATTGTTTGCTGTGGACAGTAAGTAAAATATGGTGTGAAAACTCTTTGTAAAACTGTAACTATTCCAGTGCAGAGCCAAGATATGTCACTTCTGTGTTCATACTTCCATCTTTCCAGGAATTTTTTTTCTCACTTTCTGTGATTCATTTCATTCTATACCTTTTCTTAGATGCATGCCACATATATATTACAGACACGATTTGATGGAGAAATAAATGCAACTTGGCCAGCAAGGGTAATAGCTCATTGTTACTACATAATTGTTACTAGTCTAGGTATTTCATATGAACTAATTTATTCATTTCTTAATTTGCTCCATAATGTAATTGTTACAAATCATTCCACATTACAGATATTAAAACTAAGAAACAAACATCAGAAACTAACTATGCTCAAATAGTTGATAAAATAACTGGTTTTTAACCCAATGTTGTAACATTCCCCTTTTTAAAAAAATATTAATTTATCTCATTTAGTGACCTATCTAATCTGACCAGCTGTCTGATCAGTGGGTATTGCAGTAATGTTGGAGAAATTTGGTCATGGAAAACAGCAGTGCAGGAACTAACGTCAAGAATATCATCTCTCATTAGCTCCCTCAATTTCAATGTCAGTTTGTGAGGCATTGACTTGACTAAAAATATTTTTAAAAATTTAAAATATAACTTATATGTAAATTACTTTCAAATTATAAAATATAGAATAAAATTATCTCCAGAAAAACCAAATTTATAATAAAACCGTAGGAAATACATTTTTTATTTAAAAGAAACATACATGCTTCCTTAATTATTAGCAAAAGAAAAAATTCTTTGCTTAGTAAATAATAGGAATAACTATCTGTTTTATCAAAGGTTTTCTCCATGTATTCATTTATTTATAAAATACCCAGAATTCAACTGCTGGAGCACTGCATGTGCAATGAGATCATTATGTTACTGTAACAGATGTCTTTCAAACTATCAAACATTAATTACAATTAGCCAGAGTGTTTTTAAAATCAGATTAAGTTATGACTTATTTTGAATTATAGTTCAACAGTTAATGTTCTTTTTTTTTCAAAGATTGAATATTTACTTGTCCTGGTAAATAATAATTATAAGATAAATAATTTTTAAGGACTACACTCAGAGAAGACATGATGAATGGAATAAAAGAATAAAAAAATGGAATAAAAGTTTGCTATATAAAAACTATAAATGTACCTGTATTTAATAAAACAAAAATATCAATTTAAGTATTCTGGTCAAGAATCAAGACATATCAATGGTCCTAAAGTCACTTTGTAATCTTTGATAAATTTATAACAATTTAATTTTAGAAATATCTAGTGTTGAACATTCCTTATTTTTATATATTTCAAGCACAACTCTTAATACAATAAGACAAATATTATGTAGTTTAAGATCTGATTTGATTAATGTCCACATCATAATTATATGAATCCCTGATATGTACTCATTTAATGCATGGCAATTTTATTTGCAATCTTTTTACTTATACTGCAAACATTTTACTGAAATCTAAGCAGATATTGAACTCAAATATATTACAACTAAATCATCAAAAGCTGTTCCCTAATTTAGATATTACTTGAGCTCTGCTGACCACATATAACTCAACCACTCTAAAATGGTGGCTATTAAACTAATGTGGTACCCTTTAAACTTCACTCAATTTCAAACTGAATTTAATCTCAAACCCCTGATGTTCCATTTACTATGCAAGTCAGCACGAGCAACTCATCCAGCATCTAACTATATCTTGCTTCCTCATGCATAAAATAGGCATAATTCCCCAGAAAGCAGATATTAGAGCAAGGATTAAGATGCTCACATTTTAAGGGTTTATTTATTATGAGTAAGGTATATGCAAGAAGAGAGAGAGAGAGAGAGAGAGAGAGGAAGTCCGAGACACCAAGACCATAATGATGTTCTGATAAATGTAGAGGTGGAGATGGAACACAGGGTCTCATATACATCATGCTCATGTCCAGCACTGTACTGCATAGTCATCTCCTCAGGAGCTTTAACACTTTTGAGTAATTCAAACCAAAGCAGTGAGTGCGTGTGTGTGTGTGTGTGTGTGTGTGTGTGTGTGTGTGTGTGTGTGTGTGTGTGTGTGTGTGTGTGTATGGGCGTGGAGGGTAGTGAGGCAAATAGGATATACTGCATTGCAATAGAAGACTTTAACGCAGTATTTTTTTTTCTAAGTCTGCTGCCAAGAGAAGCAGCTGTAGAAACCAGATGACATATTCACTAGACACATGAACTTTCCAGAGATTGAATGGAGAATCTTTATCTGAGACTTAACACAATAAAAGTAAAGAAAGTGGAATCTAGTATCTCCAATTTTCTACTAGTCATTATTGATCTCAGGAGGACAGGTCCTTTGCCCCACACTATAGTGTTTTATCCACGCTCAGAGTGAGGTGAAAACCTACACAGTGGATATCAGCCAAAAAAAAAAAAAAGACAGAAAAAGACTATGACTGAAAGAATATGAGGAATATAATGTTTATATCCCCAAATAGTATCCTCACTGTCCAACTTGAGTCAAATGCCTATTTCTTTTTTTTTTTTTCCTTCCAGGGTTATTGCTGGGCTCAGTGCCTGCACCATGAATCCACCACTCCTGGAGGCCATTTTTCCCCCCTTTTGTTGCCCTTCTTGTTGTAGCCTCGTGGTTATCATTGCCATCGTTGACGCTGTTAGTTGTTGGATAGGACAGTGAGAAATGGAGAGAGGAGGGGAAGACAGAGAGGGGGAGAGAAAGACAGACACCTGCAGACCTGCTTCACCGCCCGTGAAGCGACTCTCCTGCAGGTGGGGAGCCGGGGGCTCTAACTGGAATCCTTATGCCGGTCCCTGCTCTTTGTGCAACATGCGCTTAACCCACTGCGCCACCGCCCGACCCCTAAATGCCTATTTCTTAAACAGTTGCAACGACTGAAGGATTTGGAATTAAGACTGGGCAACATGTGGTTGCATACCTGACCATCCCTAAAGCCAGATATGGCTGTTTTATCACATGCTCAATATGAGAATCTATGAGATCAAGGATAGTGCTATTAACAAAAAGGGTTAAAAGGTTCTAAATAGGCTAAAGGAATACATTTCTGTTGCTCTCAAATTTTAAATTACACCTTAGAGTCTATAACATATCTAAACATAGTAAATTATCTAAAGTCACCTATAATTATTGTATTCTTATCCTAAATAATTATCTGTTATACTGAACACAAATCCTTTAAAGTTCAAGTGTAACAATTCTAAAAGATCTTCTAAAATACCTAAATGGTTTGGTTTTCCCTTAACCCATATAGCATTAAAACTTTCACAAGCATTTATTACTTACAGTTTATCCTGCAGTACTTTTAAGTAGTAAACTTGTTTTTCAAGTGTTTTATAAAATTTGATTAAAAAAAAAAAGACAGACACATGATGTCAGAGGAGGACCTAGGTGGAGAATGAGAGTGCTTTACAGAAAACTGAGAAATTTCACACATGTACCAACAAAAGTATTTGCTGTCAACTATAAATCATTAATAAATGCAATTAAAATTTTTAAAAAGACAATGTAGATCAGTAGATGAAGGAAGATAACTAGGCAGTATTCTTTTATGAATTTTTTTTAATAGAGATGTAACGCAGTGCAACATAATTTGACTATTCCAGGCCATTTTTCCATTCAGACAGAAAGAGAAAGAGAGAAAGGGGGGCTGAGCAGTAGCATACTGGGTTAAGCACACATAGTGCAAAGCACAAGGACCAAATTAGGGACCCACACAAGGATCCTAGTTTGAACCCTGGCTCCCCACCTGCAGGGAGGTTGCTTTACAAGCAATGAAGCAGGTCTGCAGGTGTCATTCTTTCTCCCCCCCCTTCTTTGTCTTCCACTCCGCTCTCAATTTCTCTATGTCTTATCCAACAAAAACAATAACGGGAAAAAAACAACAACACTTTACTCTTCTTATCCTTTCCTCTAACCCTAAAGTTAACTGCTATTCTGATTTCAAAGAGCTTAAACAAATTTGGGACAGTTACTCTGTTAAGTACTTTACACTTAACTAGTTTAACACTCCCTATTCTCATCTAATATATATTTTTTATATTTTTGTTCCTGATTATTGTTTAATTTTATAGTTTTGTCTTTATATTTTACCACCTTTCAGCCACCAAGTTGCAGATACTACTATGGACTTCCCTGGTCAAACAACCTCACTGATGTGTCCTAGAACCTTACCTCTCCAGAGGCTATCCCAATAGGGAAAGATGGGCAAATATATATAAATAGTTATAAAAATAATAGTCAACTCATATCTGACCTTGGGAGAAATATTGCAGTTTCCAATGGAGGGGATGGGGACAATGAACTCTGGTGGTGGGAACAGTGTAGAATTATACCCTTGTTATCTCATAATTTTGTAAACCGATAGTAAATCACAATAAAATTTTAATTTTGGTTAAGTAATATTTATAATACTTTAAAGAGACACACATATATTCATATATGAATGTGTGTTTTTTTAAGTACAGAATTACTGAATTATC
The DNA here is from genome assembly GCF_950295315.1 of Erinaceus europaeus. Lineage (NCBI taxonomy): Eukaryota > Metazoa > Chordata > Mammalia > Eulipotyphla > Erinaceidae > Erinaceus > Erinaceus europaeus. Next base: position 149,585,590 of record NC_080163.1, read on the forward strand.
ATCTACCTACAAATTTTGAGATAATAAAAGCCCAGTGTCAAAATCTGTAATTTAAATGTTAGGTGTTCTCCTATACATTTTCTCCTACATGTAAGCTAAATGTTAAGAATTTTCAAAATGTTGAACTGGGACCAGTTATAGAAAGAATGCTGTATGGAATTGGAGTAGCCAGAACCAACGCAGCTAGGGTAAGTTTGTCCTATGCTAAGAAAACCCACTCTCCAAATGTCCAGGTTATAAAGCCTGGACTTTGTTAATGCTATCTTCGATACAAAATGGGTCTACACAGATGTAAATCATGGATCTTGAAATAGGAATATTACTCTAGGTAATACAGGTGAGTTTTAAGTTCAAATGTATGCAATCTAATAAAAGAAACAGGGAGATAGTACAAAAGTAAAGAAAGCAAAAAAGAAGGAATAATAATAAATAATGAAGACAACACTAGATATACATGCTGCAACATTAAGAGTAAAAAAATTTATTTTTTATGTGTCCCATAAAAAGGGAAAGCACAGCTACTGGAAGAAATAATAGCTGAAAACTTTCTTAAGCTAAGAAATGAGGACCTAACCAAAACTAGAGTGTTCAAAGAGTTCTAAGCAAAATAAGCAAAAATATGCTGGAACATGATGGCAGAGGACCTAATGGAGGTTGTACTGCTATGTGGAAAACTGGGAAATGTTATTTCTAAATGATTGTATTTACTGTTGACAGTAAAACATAAATCCCCAATAAAGAAATAATGAGACAGAGAGAGAGAGAGAGAGAGAGAGAGAGAGAGAGAGAGAGCCCTTTAGCACTGTTCTACCACTTAACCCCTTGCCCCAATGTCAGAACTGGGGACTTGAACCTTGCTCCTTATGCTTGGCAACTTGTGTGTTTTACCAGTTGCCCCAATACTTGGCTTTCTTAATAATACTTTTGCCGTGTCCCATACATCCTGACAGCTCATGTCTTCGTTTTGATTTGTTTCCAGAAATTTCCCTAATTTCCTCCTTGACCTAATAGCTACTCTTTTTATCACTGACAACAGATACATTCACTTCAGTCTTATTTATATAGACAGAAGCTATGTAGTGACAAGGTCTATTCAAGGCTGGAATACTTCCTTAATAACATGAACAAAATAGCATCTGGTATCAATCTTGTCTCACTTACTTGACTATAGTGATTTAATGCTTTTATTCTCTGAATCCAAAATCTACTTTTAAATGCACTTTCTGTCAGCTGTCTTCATGGATTCTAAATGAGTTTATGTCATCCTGACAGACACTCAGATAAATTGAAGCTTAACTAGGGAAAAAATGTTAAAAAACAATTTGACTCAATAGAATAAATGTGATATATATATATATATATATATATATATATATATATATATATATATATTGCATTCCTTTACCACAGGTAGATATTAAATTACTATGATCAATAAAGTATCATTGAAAATCTGGTCTAGTGATGAATTTCAAGTTTCTATTTTAAGTTACCATAATACTTTAAGGTCAGTAATTTTAGGATATGTTGGGAAAAGAATTATTTGAATCTTTTCTTTAAGTCAGTGTTCTTGAAAAGGAGTATGTCTTAATGAGTTCAACATCCATCTGGAAGTTTTCTTGAAATCTATTGACAGATAGCAAATTACAGAAGCATTTGATCATCACACTCATCAACTCACCAATACAGAGAACCTAACTTCTTTAAGAACTCTGTTGTTGTTTGGGGGAATATCTGAGAATGTTGTCCATCAAGTAACCCTATAATCTTTGAAAATATTCTTGGATTGAGGGTTAACAAGACATTTATTCAAACAGAAGATCAGTGTAAAGTTCCAGTATTCTCTGTGGTGCTTGTGAGGAATTGTGCAGGAATGAGAAGGGTATGTTCCTGAAAGTTTATAGGAAATACTATTGGTGCCTCACTCATGTCTTTTTAGGATTCATTAATTTTGTATTTACATTAGCTCCCTGAAATGAGCACTTGAGAAAAGTAAGCACTTTCACATACATTTGGTTAGTGATAAGGACACCAGGGCAGCAGAATTTGATATTTCCAGAAAACATCCCTCAGCTAATAATGTGAGAATTGAAGGACAAATATCCCAGGCTTTTCATTCCTCAAGTGGAATGATTAATAAGAATTCTTTTTTTTAAAACTACAATGTTTTTTGTACTGAAATACTAATAATTTTTCATAAGAAATAGGTTCCAAAGCAGCTGAATAGAATAAATGAAAACATTTTTGGGTTTAATGTTTACACTCTCCCCCATGCCTTCTAAATGCAATTATCCAGCATCATTGCCTTCACACAAACTATGTGGACATGTCGGATAACTAAACAGATAGCATTTTATGACACTGTGAAAGTAATAAATTCCAAGGTTGTATAAATGTTAGGAAATGATTTTATATAAATCACAATGGGAGTAGTGCAAAGTATGTAAATCACTCACTGGGAGTAGTGTAAATCCTGAAAAATCAAAGAAAATAACCACAGAATCTTCATATATATATATATATATATATATATATACACACACACACACACACACATATATATATATATATATATATCTTGTAATAGCTGATAAAGATAAGAGAGACACCTATGCTAAAAAAAAGAAAGAAAAGAAACAATTTTAATTCTAGAGAATAACAAAATTTTTATGACTTTTTTGTTTGTTTTGTGTTAGATTCAAATCTGGTGCATTCCTTTACCACAGGTAGATATTAAATTACTATGATCAATAAAGTATCATTGAAAAATCTGGTCTAGTGATGAATTTCAAGTTCCTATTTTAAGTCACTATAATGCATTAAGGTCAAATGAGATATAACCTAATAGTCACACTTGCATTTGTACTTAATTATGTCTGTAAATATTAATATAGAGATTGTATATATATATATATATATACATATTATTCATGTAGTCAACCAAACTATATAGATATAGATATAGATGTATATGTACATATATATGCTAGTGTATGTATAATTACATTTACATATAAATATATGTGAATATACACAGAGAGACACATTTTGCAAGTAGAATGCATATGTTTGAATCTCAGCTCTGTCATTCATGATCTGTATGATCATGAGCAAGTTACTTAATCTCTCTCTACCTTGATTTACAAGTATAATGTACCAATTCAGTATATGTATAATTCCATGATAAGGAAAGGAAGATGTCTGCAAGTACACTTCATTTTAATTGCACTTCACAGATGCTGCATTTTTTACAAATTGAAATTTTATGATATTCCTGGGCCAAATAACTCTACTGGAACTATTTTTCCAATGGCATGTGTTCACTTGTGACTGTCAAATCTTGATAATTTTTGTGATATTTCAAATTGTTTGATATATTAATATTTGTTACAGTGGTTTCTGACCTTTGGCCTTTAATGTTATCCATGTCATTCTTTGGGGGATGCTACAAACCACACCATGTGAGGCAACAAACATAATCAATAAAGTGTGTGTTCTAACTAGCGCACTGACCATTCAATCCTCTATCTCTCTGTCTTCACGTTTTTCTGGGAAACGACAGTATTGAAGCTAAACCAATTAACAATCCTACAATGACATCTAAGTGCAGAGATCCACATCTCTCACATAAACCAAGGTTGACTATATAATCAACCTCATGTAAATAACTGCTAAGATTAAGTATATTCATGAGTCTACATATTGTGTGTATGTAAGTGCAGATATGTGTATATGTATGTATATAATTATAATAACTATTATATTATAATTATTATTATAATTATAAGTGTGTATGTAAGGTACATAATTATTATTACTATTAAGAACAGCAACATCTTAATATATTTTCTATCAACCTTTTTTATGAATACATCATCAATATACACACATCATCAAGTATTAATCCATGCATTTCTGAAGGTAATACAATATAACTATTATATGTGGTTAGTATAACAAGTGGACAGTGTGACTTTGGTGATGATGTTGACTAATACTATTGAGAAGCTTTCTCCCTCCCATGGGGAGTTAAGCAAGGCCTCTCTAGGTACTCCATGATAACTCCAACCCTGATAATAACTAAAAGTCTACTTAGTACCACTTGAAAGACATCTTCCAAAATCATTACTCAATTTTCTTCTGATAGGTAACATTTATTTTCTTCCAGTTTCAAAGGAAGTTATCAATCCCTTCAAAGAGTGTAAAAACAAAAAAAATAGCATAAAATCATAAGATGTCACATAAGATCATAAAATGATCATAAAATCATAAGATTTCGAACAGCCACAACAGCAATGACAACAATAACAAGGGCAACAAAAATGGGGGAAAAAAGACCTTCAGGAGCAGTGGATTCATAGTGCAGGCACTGAGCCCCAGCAATAACTCTGAAGGGAAAAAAAAACAGAAAATTTAAATCCTACCCTGCCTACTTCTCTGAATGTTTTTTGTTCTCTATCTCTATTCAGAGTCCAGTCAAATAAAACTATCTATGCCAAGGTGGGGCATTTGCCTTGAACCTCCTGTCTTCTATTCACTTATCATCCTCTAGTGATTCATTGCTTACTATTGTCTAATAATTAAAACACTTGCTGTTTAGTAGGAGGTTTTTATCAAAGACACACTTATATCAAGGTAGCTGCAGGCTTAATTTGGAGAAAGGAAAGTCCAGAGGGAACTAATATTTACTTGAAGTCCACCATGTTTGGATAATTTAGTATGTATATATTACTCTAATTCTCAGATTAGTACTTTGAGAGATTATCATCACTGCATAATTATGTAATCAAAAGTCTACCTATGTTGACTACCTTGCCCGATGCACATTATTGACAAATGGCAGGGCTAAGATTCAAATCCAGACCTATCTTATGCCAAAGTCATGTTGCTATATATCTATTACAGTGCAGACACTGTAGTATTTCAAAAAGAAAAAAAAAAGTCTGGTCACTGGGTTCACTAAATATAGGGACTTGTTCACAGCTATTTCACAGGAGCTCATATTTAAGAATAAAAGGTTGCTACATGTAATAAGAGTATAGATTATCAGATTCTTTGATACTTCTCTTTCTTTTTAAAAATATTTATTTATTCATTCCCTTTTTTTGCCCTTGTTGTTTTATCGTTGTTGTTGTTATTGATGTCGTCGTTGGATAGGACAGAGAGAAATGGAGAGATAAGAGGAAGACAGAGGGGGAGAAAAGATAGACACCTGCAGACCTGCTTCACTGCCTGTGAAGCGACTCCCCTTCAGCTGGGGAGTTGGGGATTCAAACCAGGATCCTTATGCAGGTCCTTGCGCTTTGCGTCACTTGCACTTAACCCTCTGTGCTACCACCTGACTCCCTTGATACTTCTATTTCTCATCAGAGACAGGGTCTATGTGTTTACTCATTTATCTGAGCCAGGTTGTGACTACTTCAAGTAATAGAGTAGGAGAGGTGATTTCTGAGCAGAATTTTGGTGTATTTCTTAGGTGTAAATCTTAGATGTATTCTCTCCCAGATTTCATGCCAGACCCCTTAAACCTAATGCCAGTTTGGATACAAAAAATGATGCTAAACACTTTAACAACTGGCAAAAAATACTAAGCTCATCAGATAAAGAAAGGACTACAAGAGCTGGATAAGGGCAAGAAACTGCCTTACTTAATGATGGTGTTCTTGGTCAATACCAGGAAATCCTATCATTTGGAGCTCAGATGATTAGCTTGGTAAGCAAGTGGGAAGGGCAAAAGAAGGCACCATAAATAGTCTAATCAAATATTTACTACTTAGGCCTAAGTCCCTCCTCTCATACCCCCTACCTCACTTCCCATAATCACTCTATCTAATCAACTAACTACACAATAGTCCTTAGATAAGATGGACATAGGCCTCTAATAGACCCCTCTCTCCATCATCACTGGTCAGTTCCATCAAGAACATCATCATAAGCCCTCATGTGGGCCTCTCCAAGACCATGCCCTCACTATGAAGTAGCAATGACAGGGACTGCCCGACTTTCCAAAGGGAGGCTGGGTCATTCTACTATGCCAGTCAAGAAAGACTGGTCCTGAAATAACTGTAGCCTAGAATGTTCCTAGCTGTGACCATGAACTGTGAGCTCAGATTGACAGGGACTTGGAGGTTACATAAGCTCCTATGTGCTAAATGTGAATGTATATGGGCCCTAGGTCAGATTGATGTAGTAGTCAACTGTACTTATATACTTTCTTCAAGTTTTGTTGCTACTCTATCCTAATCCAGTTTTCTAGTTCTATTCTCAACTCTGAAACCATCTTCCTTGACAATATTTCTAGTCCACCTACATGTTAGCTGTCAAGTTCAAGCAAAAATAACTAAAGTCATGGGCACCTAGGAATATACCTAAAATAGACTTCCCAGCTTCTTTCCACTCTAAGTCCCTATTCTTATCTGCCCTATTTATACTTTTTTGGTTCCTGTTTATTTTATATTTTACCACTTTTCAGCCATCAAGTTGCAGATGCTAAGATTTTATCTTGACCTCCTTGGGCAGATGACCTCACCAATGTGTCTCAGAAGCTCACCTTTCTAGAGTCCTATCCCACTAGGGAAAAATAAAAACAGGCTGGGGGTATGGACCAACCTGCCAAAGTCCATGTCCAGCAGAAAAGCAATTATAGAAGCCAGAATTCCCACCTTATACACTATATAAAGAATTTTGCTCCATACTCCCAGAAGGCTTGAATTTCAATTCCATCAAAACCCAGAGAGAGGAGAGGGAAAGAAGGACATTCAGAACTAGCAATAGGTGTAGGTGTGACTTAGAAAGAAACAGAAGTCAGGGCCATAGAAAAATGGAGATATATAGATATATATATATATATCAACCTATATCTTTGACTTGGGAAAACTACTGTCATTTCCAATTGAGGGAATGGGGACACAGAACTACGGTGACAGGAACAGTGTAGAATTATTACCATTATCTCATATTTTTGTACATCAATATTAAATCATTAATATACAGATGAAGTCCACCCTCCCTACCCATTGCCTTACTTTCTATTCTTAAAATCTATGAGCAAAATGAATGAGTTGTTTCAAACTGGTAAATTTTAGTAGAGTTTATCATATAGAAACATAATTAAGATATATCAAAAGTTGTTTCTGAGCTATAAAATTATAAAAGGCATAATTATACATACTGTGATGAAAATAAAACTGAAATTCACAGGGTTCCTAAATATAAATTTATAAAGAAAAAAAAGACAGCTTGCTATTTATTATTTCTGATTCTGGAGGGATTTTTTTTGAAGTTTCTTTCTACTTGGGTCTTCCAATGTAAAATTAAACAAACAATAAATTGAGAGAATCAGAAGCAGAGAACAATGTTTCGTTGAGCAAATTATTTTTCTACCAACTTTTATTATTAATTTTTTTACTATTAATGGTTTACAGTCAACAGTAAAATACAGTAGTTTGTACATATGTAATACTTCTCAGTTTTCCACAGAACTATCTAAACTTCCCCTAGATCTTCCTCTGCCATCATGTTCCAGAATCTGAACACTCCTCCACCACACACACACACACACACACACACACACACAGGGCACAAACACACCAACTTCACTCCAAATTCTGCTTTTACCAATATTCTAATGAAGGAAACTGTACTGACAAATTGCATAGTCTCTTTTGTTAAAGAGAGAATTCACTTAGCACCAAGACATTAAGAATTTTATAAAGGGGCCCAGCGGTGGCATGCCTGATTTATTTCCCTTATCAATGATGGTATACAAGCAAGATTCCTGGGAACAAATGCTTAGAATCCTTGTGGACTAGGAATACAGAGTCCTCTGGTTTACCTCCCCTATTGCTTACCCCTCTGGGAGTATGGACCAAAATTCTTTTTGGGGTGCAGAAGGTGGTAGTTCTGGGTTCTGTAATTGCTGGACATAGGTGTTGGCAAGAAGAAGCATCCCCCTACTTTTTTGTGTAAAGAAATGCAGTTACTATTGACATAATGCATAGAGCAACTGGGATTTTTTTTTTATTTAACTTGCGTTGAGTCAGGCTTTCTTGTTCCTTTGACATATATTTCTAAATACACTGCTCAAATGGGCTAATTTATTCATTTTTATTTCTCATCTATCAAAATCATTAACAAAATTTAATCCAGCTTAAAGTCTTCACATTATTTTTTATTTTTTATTTATATTATCTTATTTTTAAATATTTATTTATTTATTCCCTTTTGTTGCCCTTGTTGTTTTATTGTTGTAGTTATTATTGTTGTCGTCCTTGTTGGATAGGACAGAGAGAAATGGAGAGAGGAGGGGAAATCAGAGAGGGGAAGAGAAAGCTAGACACCTGCAGACCTGATTCACCATCTGTAAGTGACTCCCCTGCAGGTGGGGAGCTGGGGGCTCAAACCGGGATCCTTATGCTGGTCCTTGCACTTTGCACCACGTGCGCTTAACCCACTGCTCTACCGCCCAATTCCCCAGTCTTCACATTCTTAATATGGGTTAGTAAATGCTAAACTTCTCCATCTCAATCACAATAAAAATGTAACTTTAAGTCTAAAGAGGGAGAAGAGGAGAAGCAGCTAAAGGAAGCTTTTCTTGCATATTCCATAGGACTACGTGCAAATACCCAGTCACTGAAATCTGTACTTTGTATCTTATATTCTTACCTGTCCCATTTTCTACAAATAGTACACTCATGTCAAGTTATTTGTCATGTCTGATTATCTTACTCCAGTATAATTTAGAATTTTAAAACTGACAAAGTACATGAAATAGAGTGATGATGAAATAAGAGAAAATAAGCATAAAATCATTCAAAAAATACTCAGAGTGATTCACTAAACATTGATTCTAAGGGTGGAGAGAGCACTATGAAGTCACTGCTTTCAGGGTAGAGTGATCTATTAAGAAAGCAAAGCTTGAGTATATTAAATGGTTATGTGTACACTGAGAAACACTCAGTGTATGAGAGGAAAGGGACGTATGGAGACAGAATGATAGGGATGGCCTGATATTTGACTAGTTGATAAAATAAGCAGAGGAGGAAAGAAGAGTAAATCAGACACATTTCTAGGGAGAAGGCATTTCAGGCAGAATAAAAGCAAAGTCCCTGAGGCATGGGCATGTTTGACATTTTAGGAAGGGAACAGTAAGGAGGCATGTGTAGCAGGAGGAGTGATCAAGCAATGAAACAGAGATTAAATTAGAACAGGGACAAGTAGTGGGAGGCTATGTCATCATAAATGGTCTTGTAAATCCAAGAAACTTGGAGTGAATCCTTGACTAGTTCTCTCTTGCTCTCACTTTCTTTCCTATCTCTACTTAATACACACAAAAAAAGTGATTTTAAGAAAAACAGTTAAAAGCCTCTGGGACTGTGGAGTCACTATGCAAGCATCAAGACCCACTGGTCACCCTAATGGAAAAAAATTATCAATAATCAAATCTTACCTACCATTAGGCATTTATATCAATTTTCCCTGCATTCCAATAGCTGGTGACACGGGAAACAAACTAACTTTTCTTCCTTTCTTCCTTTATTCCTTCCTTTCTTTCCTTCCTTCCTTTTTTTATTTGTTGGGGGGAACTAATGGTTTACAGTCAACAATAAAATATAGTAGTTGGTACATGTGTAATACTTCTCGGTTTTCTACATAACACTTAACCCCCCACCTAGGTCCTCCTCCATCATCATGTTCCAAAACCTGAACACTCCCCTTAACCCCCACACTGCCCCAGAGGAAGCAAATTTCTTACTAGAAAGACTGTCTTATAAATTAAGATTAAGTATTTCAATCACCCAAGAGGAAGATATAAGTCAGAATATTCATATATATGTATACATATACATATGCATAACATATAAATACACACACACACACACACACACACACACACACACACATATATATATATATATATATATATATATATATATATATATATATATATCAGTCCCTTCCCTTTTTTTCCCTGTTACTAGGGCTTCACTCTGAGCCATCCTTTTCAGATAGAAAGAGAAAGACAAAGGGAAAGAGTGAAAGAACCACAGCACTAAAACTTCTCTTAAAACCATTGAATTCAAGCTCAAACCTGAGTAATATGCATGGCAAAGCAGGGGCTTCCCAGGTTAGCTAACTTTACAGTCCCATGGACCATACTGAGGGACAAAAATAGGTGTTTGCATTCTGTAAAACTTACAGTAGGAATTGCTTAGCTTGAACTTCAAAATCATTCACTTATACAAACTACCTCATTACATATCTTATATCCTACTACTACTTTCTATGTTCCAACCACACAACACTAACTTATATTCCATGAAGACAAAATGTTATTCAATTATTTATGTCTCCATTCTAGAGATGGAGACAAATAAACAAATAAACCACTCTGTTGCAATCTTTATGTATTTTTTTATATCTGTCCCAGAGTCACATAGCACAATCATTAATATATGGTTACTAAGATAAAATAATTTAAATCCATTGATGTATAGATATATAGTCTAGTCAAGCTAAAGATAATTTTATTTCTGTAATTACAGGACCTCTTGTATGCCCAATTCCACCATGCCTAGCCCTCCTTTTTCACTCTTTATTTCAATTCCAGAGCGAGAGACAGGCATACACAAAGAGAAACACCACCTCAACATTCTACTAGCCATGAACTTCACAGGTGTTATGATGCTCCCATATGTTCCTAGATTTGAACCCATGGCTTCACAAATGGTAAGGTACAAGCTATATACTAGGTAAGTTACCTCCTGGCCTCTAAAGATGATTCTTATATATGAAGATATATCTTCTTGCTTATTACTTAGTATCAAATTGTCCATAAACAATCAAGATAATTTCATTTTGATAAAAATGTAAAAGAATAATTTTAATTAAGTATAACAATTTTTCACAAATATAGAATATGAAATTTTCTATTTGTTTAGAAATTAGAGAATATCAGTACATATATCTCCACATTTTGAATTCAAGTAATGGGTAGAACAAGAAGGGAGGGAGAGAAAAAGAGAAGATGAGGATAAGGAGGAAGAAGAGCTTGAGTTGTTTGTGACCATTTAACAGTAGATATAGTAAATAAAAACTTCTAGCAACTTAATAATATAAATCCAAATGGAAACTAGACATGAAATTTCTACCTCAAATTTTAAATCTAGAATTAACTTGTGGAAATAACTAAGTGTGAAGCCTTATTTTTCACAAGTATCTGCAGTTTCACCTTTCATATAGGGGAAAATTAAGAAAACTGAAAAGACAGAACTGTCCAACATAAATGGTATAAAATAAATGAGAGTATTATATTTATGGATGAATAGTTTATGTGCAATAAAAATATAATTTCAAGATATTAGAATAATAGAGACCAAGAGAGACACTGCATGATGACTGGCTCAAACAGAACCCAGTGATTTAATTTTATGGATATACGTAGTTTGTCTTCTAGGATTAATACACCATAACCAAACATTATATGGATATTCTATAAATAAGGGATTAGGATTTAGCCTTCCTCCCTAGTGTCAAGTCAGGTACAGTATGGTTGTCGGTTTTCTCACATGCACTTTCTCTCTTGCCTCAAGATTCCACAAACTGAGATGCTGGGGTTCTTTGGGACTATTTTAGGAGTAGGGTGCATGGCAAGTGAGCTGTGTCAGCTCTGCTTCATGGTACTGCTTGTAGACTGAGAGCAGATGTGCAGGCTGATTCAATTTACCTTAATTCATCCCAGTTTAATTAGCAGCTAAGTTACAACTGGCTCCAGGAAAACACAAAAGTGACAGTTTGCATAACAGAGCATCTGCCTCTGGAAACAACAATCTCCCCTAGAATACTGTTTGATCACTAGATAAATCTTACCATGTTTGACACCAAGAGGGATAAACCTTTAATAGCAGTTAATTCTAAACAACAACAACAACAACACAAAACAAAAAAACTATTTTCAACTTAAAGAAAAAGGCTCAGGGGAAAAAGAAAAAAAAAAAAAAAAACAACTAGTATAGCCACAGGCCCTTTGGAATATAACTAAAATATGCCTACTAGCTATCTACAAAATTCAGGACCCTCACCCCGAACTCTTCATCTGCACTATTCCAGCCTTAAAGTTCATGATTGTTCAACAATTTGTTTGGCTTTATATGTTAACTCTCTTTTCAGCCACCAGGTTCCAGATGCTATCATGATGCCAACCAGACGTCCCTGGACAGATGACCCCACCAATGTGTCCTGGAGCTCAGCTTCTCCAGAGCCCTTCCCCACTAGGGAAAGAGAGAGACAGGCTGGGAGTATGGGTCAACTTGACAATACCCATATTCAGCAGGGAAGCAATTACAGAAGCCAGACCTTCCACCTTCAGCATCCCACAATGACCTTGGGTCCATACTCCCAGAGGGTTAAAAACTAGGAAAGCTTTTAAGAGAGTCAACATATCAAAGACTCAGCCTATGTATTAAAGACTCAGTCTGTGCTTTAAAAAGTTTGAGACATTCAATCGTTTTTACCCTCTTATATTACTTAGTGATTTATATGACTATATATTAATAGGAGTGTACATAAACACCATTCCTACCACCAAAAGACTGTGTCCTGTCCCATCCCCCACCCCCCCACCCCATGAAGTGAACATCCAACCTTACCCTCAACCCAGGGTTTTTACTTTGGTGGCCTACTACAAATTTAGTCAGATCCTGCTTTGAGTTTCCCTTTCTGTTCTTCTTTCTCAACTTCTGTTGATGAGTGGGATCATCCCATACTCATCTTTATCTTTCTCACTTAGCTCACTTAACATAATTCCTTCTAGCTCTGTCCAAGATGGGTCAGAGAAGGTGGGTTCATTGTTCTTAATAGCTGCATAGTATTCCTTTGTGTATATATACCACAGCTTTCTTAGTCACTCATCTGTTGTTGGGCGTCTGGGTTGCTTCCAGGTTTTAGCTATTATGAATTGTGCTGCTATGAACATAGGTGTACACACATCTTTTTGGTTGGGTGTTATGGAGTCCTTGGGTTTTCGACGGGTTATGTTGTTTTCACAGGGCTGGCTTCACGGGCGGGTAACAGACGACCAGGGACTCATGGTTGAGCTGTAGGCAGTATCTCTTTATTCATGCAGGATGCAGCACAATCTAAGACGAGCTAAGCTAAACTCAAGGTACTCTAAAACTCACAATGCTGTCTTTATATATACTTGCCAAGTAGGATGGAAACAGGATGTGACATAGAGAGGTTGGAGAGAAAAGTGACTGGTGAAAATCAGAGTGTGACAAGGAGGGGGCAGAGCAGGCGAGAATCCTATCACTGAACCACCAATGCCCTGGAGGGGGGTGGTGCTTGTTAACAGTGGTTATGTAAATAGAATGCAGTGGTTATGTAAATAGAATAGTGTTAAGCAGGGGGGATTTAAACCAAATGAAACAGAAGGGGTCTCATGCATACCAACAGAGGACCCCCCAACTCTTCATCTGCACTATTGCAGCCCTTAAGTTCATGATTGGTCAACAATTTGTTTGGCTTTGTATGTTAACTATATTGTCAGCCACCAGGTTCCAGATACTAGCATGATGCCAACCAGACTTCCCTGGACAGACAACCCTACCAATGTGTCCTGGAGCTATGCTTCCCCAGAGCCCTTCCCCATTGGGGAAAGAGAGTGACAGGCTGGGAGTATGGATCAACCTGTCAATCAATGTTCAGCGGGGAAGCATTTACAGAAGCCAGACCTTCCACCTTCTGCATCCCACAATGACCTTGGGTCCATACTCCCAGAGGGTTAAAGAATAGGAAAGCTATCAAGGGAGGGGAGTGGATGGGATACAGAGTTCTGGGGGTGGGAATTGTGCGAAACTGTACCCCTCTTATCCTATGGTTTTGCCAATGTTTCCTTTTTATAAATAAAAATTTTTAAAGAAAGAATAGGAAAGCTATCAGGGGAGGGGAGGGGATGGGATGGGATACAGAGTTCTGGTGGTGGGAATTGTGTGGAGTTGTATTCCTCTTATCCTATAGTTTAGTTAATGTGTTCTTTTTATAAATAAATTTTTTTTAAAAAAAGAAAAAGATATTCCACTTGTAAATTCACCTTGTATCATTGAAAGGAAGATTGCAGATTCAGGAAGACATAATTCTCCACCCAAAGTTAAATTCTCATATGAAATTTCTCTATCACTTAAGAATATTATTATGAGTATAAGTTTCTACGCAAATAAAATTAAGGTGAAATGGAATATGGAGGGGACCAAGCCAGTAACAGATCTATTATATAATTATAATTAAATTGAGAAATACAGAGAATCTGAAATAAGGCTAATATTATGCACATTCTCCATGTCTTAAAAAGCAACACTCCAATTTCTTTTAGAATTACTCTCATATTAAAATTTGTAAATTACTCTCATGTTTCTGCAGTGGTAAAACAATCCTAATACAAAATTTACTACATTTTCAGTAGTATGTAGTAGTAATAGTGTTTTTGTACTCTTTTGATATTATCTTTAGATGCCTATATCCAAAAATTTTTAATTTGAACTTAGTGAATTTTTTAATTTTTTTTTTTTTTTTTTTTAAGCAAAGCACTGTTCAGCTCAGGCTTATGGTGGTGCAGGGGATTGAACCTGGGACATTAGAGCCTCAGGCATGAGAGTCTGTTTGCATAACCATTACGCTATTTACCCTTCCCTGTGAATTTTTTTGTAAGCATACATCCAAAGATAATATCAAAAATGGTTAGGAGGCAATACCATGCTACTGGCCTGTGCTTTTTGTGTGACATCTGAGAAATCATAGCCAAATCCAATGCTGTGGAGTTTTGTTTTGGGGGATTTTGTCCCCCACTGTGGAGTTTTTATCCTATGCTTTCTTTACAGACTTTTATCATTTAGGTTTCTGATCCCATTTTGAGTTAATATTTACATATGGTATTAGAAAAAAGTCAACATTATTTTTTTTAGCTTATGGCTATCCAGTTTCCAAAACATTTGCTAGAAATATTATTTTCCCATTGAGTAACATTGACATGCTGATCAAAAAACATTTGTTCATATATAGAAGGATTTGCTTCTGGGATCTCTACCCTACTCCACTAGTCTTATCTCTGTCTATGCCAGAATCAATATGTTTTAATTACCATAGATATGTAGTAAATTTTGAAACCAGAAAGTGTGAGTCCTACTGTTCTGTTTGTTTCCCTTCTCCCCACCCCCTTCCCCACATCCTGTGGATTAGTTTAGTTATTCAAAGACCCTTGGCATTTTATATGAATTTTAGCATGGGATTTTCTACAACTTAAAAAAAAAAATCATTGGGATTTTGATATGGATTCACTGAGTTTGTAAATCACTTGGGAAGTAGTGACATCTTAGCAACAATGTACCTTCTAATCCATGAACATGGAGTGCTTTACATCTCTTTCTTTATATCTTTTTTACACTGTATAAATCTTTTATGTCCTTAAGTTAATTTTAAAATAGTCTACTTTTTTTGATACTATTACAAATGCAACTGATAATCATTACCTTTTCATGTTTCATTTCTACTGAAAAAAAATAAATTAAATTTTGCATATAGATAATATACACTATCACATTACTGAACTTACCTATTAATGTATTCATTAATAAACTCTAAGAGTTTCTACATATAAGGTCAAATTATCTAACATTAAAAATAAAGTTAACGGGGAGTCGGGCTGTAGCGCAGTGGGTTAAGCGCAGGTGGCACAAAGCACAAGGACCAGCATAAGGATCCCGGTTCGAACCCCGGCTCCCCACCTGCAGGGGAGTCGCTTCACAGGCGGTGAAGCAGGTCTGCAGGTGTCTATCTTTCTCTCCTCCTCTCTGTCTTCCCCTCCTCTCTCCATTTCTCTCTGTCCTATCCAACAACGACAACAACAATAATAACTACAACAACAAAACAACAAGGGCAACAAAAGGGAATAAATAAAAAAATAAATATAAAATATAAAAATATAAAATATAAAAAAAAATAAAAATAAAGGTAACTTGTATGTGACTTTTGGTTTTTCTCTTGCAGCTTTTTTGTTGCCCTTGTTATTTTATTGTTGTAGTTATTATTGTTGTTGTTATTGATGTCATTATTGTTAGATAGGGCAGAGAGAAATGGAGAGAGGAGGGGAAGACAGAGAGGGAGAAATAAAGATAGACACCTGCAGACCTGCTTCACCGCCTGTGAAGTGACTCCCCTGCAGGTGGGGAGCTGGAGGCCCGAACCAGGATTCTTACACTGGTCCTTGTACTTTGTGCCACGTGTGCTTAACCCGCTGCACTACCGCCCAACTCCCTGTATTTTTAAATAATATAAAGTTATGGGTTCTGGCGGTAGCGCACCGGGTTAAGCGCACATAGTACAAAGTGCAAGGGACCCAGTTCCAGTACTTGGCTCAACCCCTGCAGGGGGGTCGCTTCATAAGCTGTGAAGCAGATCTGCAGGTGTCTTTTTCTCCTCCTCTCTGCCTTCCCGTCCTCCTCAATTTCTCTCTCTCCTATCCAACAACAACAACAGTAACAGCAACAAAAATGGAAAAAAGACGGCCACTATAAGTGGTGGATTCATAATGCAGGCGCCTACTCAGCTCCAGCAATAACCCTGGAGGCAAAAAAATAAAAGTGAAAAATAAACTAATATAAAGTCATTCAATAATGGCTTACAATATTATAAGATTATGGGGTTTTATTTCCACAGTAACATCTAGCTCACCAAATCAAAGCACTTGGTGACAAAATAAAATAATAGATGCAATGCCAATGTTTGATAAATAGACAAAAGTACTCTGAGAGTATACAGTGGAGAGGAGGTATTATCAATCAGTTCTGATAGTCTTTGATTTCCTAAAATAGTGTCTAATTTACTAACTAGAATGTTTAACATACATCAAATTGCTGGGGAATTTGGAAAAAAAGAATGCCACATGCATTTCCTTGCCAATCGCTCCTATCCAGAGACTCACACATTTGGATAATTACCCTGGTCATTTGCACTCAACTTCATTCAGTTCAGGTCATTCTGACATTGTTTCTCCTGTAAATAAGAGGCCCTGAAGAAATATGTAAAATCTCTATGTTTGGCATTGATTCAGAAAAAGATCATTTTGTGTTGTTGGTGGATATCCCATGAGTATTATGCTTTCTCCATTAAAATATACCTCTGTCACTTGCTCTGAATAAATTATCAAACTCTCTAATATGTTTATAATTACCTGTACTTTCCAAGGCTATTTTTTTCATGAGCATCTCCCTCTCCCTTGCCTCCAGCTCTGCAAAAAAAATAGGTAGATTCTATGTGTAATGTAAAGAGAGAAGTCAAATGATGGGATGTAATAGGAAATGTATGCAGTGATAAACAGGCAATAAATAGTAAAAATTTGCCTCACCTACACTAAATATTTAATTTTAATAGGCACCAATAGTTATTCCACACTATCATATTCCCACATTAGTATGGTTTACATAAGCAATTATAATCAAAGTCCTCAGCTATTACAATTATTTTCATACACAAAATTTCAGGAGCTTCATCAATCAGACTAGTGGTCTTTAAGTTGAATGAGCATTTTTTTTGTTTTGCCTCCAGGGTTATTGCTGGGGCTGGGTGCTTGCACCATGAATCCACTGCTCCTGGAGGCCATTTTTTACCCCTTTTGTTGCCCTTGTTGTTGTAGCTTTGTTGTGGTTATTATTGTTGTTGTTGATGTAGTTCGTTGTTGGAGACAGGAGGGGAACACAGAGAGGTGGAGAGAAAGAGACACCTGCAGACCTGCTTCACCACTAGTGAAGCGACTCCCCTGCAGGTGGGGAGCCAGGGGCTCAAATCGGGATCCTTATGCTGGTCCTTGCACTTTGTGCCATGTGGGTTTAACCCACTGCACTACTGCCCGACCCCCTGAATGAGCGTTTTTTTTTCTTCTTCTAAAACTAATGGTAGATAATGTCTTGTCAGACTTAGCAGCTCTTCCTGTGCCAGTGTGTCTCCATTTAGCATAAGCACACTCACAAAACTTTGATAGAAGATATTAACTACATTGACAATTCCTACAATGCATCATGAATTTTGTAAGTTGACAAGTCTAAGATTTTGTGGAAATCCAAATATTTGAAAGTCCCATAAACTAATGTCAGGTGTTGAGGAATGGCTTTCCTGAGAAAATTAAAGTCTATGATAATATGTAGTTTAATTTGGATTTAATCACTTATTAACTTATTGTTTAGTAATATTTTGCAGAATTTGGTAAATGCACATTACAGTATCTGAAATAAACTAAAGGGTCAGTGGGATAGTTAATTTGGGAGGGTCTTTGCTTTGCTATGTGTATGTCCCACATTTCATTTCCCATGGCACAGGGGAAAAACTTCAGGGCTATAGTGTCTCTTCCTCCTTCTCCGGCTCTCTGTCCATATGAAAAGATATTTGTAGGACAGTGGAACTTCAGCAATGAAATATAACTAATAAATAAATACCAGTAATGCATGGAGAGAGAGTGGCAATGCAGGCAAAGAAAAAATACAAACTAATAAATTGTTCAGATTTTATGGGCTTCTAAACAAAGAGTAATTCATTTAAGTCAGTCGCCAGTGGTTTATGGAAGGTGATGCTATACTAGACACTAATTTGAGGAACTTCAGAATCATACATCTGGAATTAGTTTGTTCTAAATTCAGAACAAAATTTAGGAAGCATATTCAAAGTAAAAATCAAGTATAAGAACAAGTGTCTCAAATTCTATACTGCTGTCACCAATTTTCTAAATTCATACTATCTATATATTTACTATTTTTAAGGATATAATTCTTGTTTGTTTTAGTTTTACCAGAGCATTGCTCAGCTCTGGCTTATGGTAGTGCTGGGGGTTGAAGCTGGGGCCTTTGGTGCCTCAGGCATGAAAGTCTTTTTACACAATCATTATGCTCTCACCCCAGCCCTTAAGGACTTATTTACTTATTTATGCTCAAAAGAGAGAAACAGAGAAAGACCAGAGTTCTACTTAGTTCTGTAGGTTAGTGATCCCAGGGACTGAATCTGGAACTTATAGGGCCTCACCTGCCTGTCTAGATACTTGTGTTTAAATCTGGAGTAGAGATACAATAACTCTAGTTGGAAATTAGAATATTGTGACAATGAATATATCAATATTTGTAAAGTCTACATATCAACAAATTTATGTTATGATTTTTTGAAAAATCTTATAAAAAAATTTCCCCCAGTCCTGGAACCTTTAGGGTGGGGCTCACTTTCCAGCATGCTTCTCTCAATTCATACCAACTGATACTGCATCTGCTGATCCCAACCTATTCAATGCAATGAGTATCACCTCAGCATGCTTCACTTCAGACTGTGTCCAGAGATGTCAGGCGTGGAATGTCAACCCTTCAGCTTCATTACTCAGGTGAGACCTTTCCTTCCTTATAGGACTCCTTAATTCCATTTTGGGTAGTCTACTTTCTAACAAAGCCTCAAAACCTAGATATAGACAAGGTCCCATGAGATAGGGCAGATGTACACATGTATCCATAAATTAGGGCAAAATATATACCTGAAAGCAAAAGTGCAAAATAGTTTGCAGTGAGTCAATAAATGAACCAAGCAAGTAGAAAGACCTAAAAAGATACCATAAAGTTCCTAATGAAATAGTTTCTACTTAGATCTAGATATCCTCTTCACTTACTTCATATTACACTTCTCTCAGTCACTCCAAAGCTAACCTTATCAAAGGAAGGACTGCAAAAGCTGAATAAGGGCAAGAGACTGGCATACTTTAATGATGACACTTTAGTCACTATCAGGCCACCCCATCAGCTAGGGCCCTAATCGGGGAGTCCTGGAATTCCCACACAGACACCATAGGCCTAGACCTCGAATAGATCCCTCTTTCCATTGTCACTGGTCATCTCCATCAGGAACAACATAATGGACCCTTCTGTGGACCCCCATAGGAATCTCTGTTTTTAAGGCTCACTGTCAACATCAGTTCATTTTGGTTTCTTTGAGAATGTCCGAAAGCTAACATGGTAAATCTGTGAATGTATCAGAATGATACCTCAGGTTGAGAGAACTACATAGTCATATAAATAAAGTGGACTAGTGTTTTAGGTGCAATGGGCTTTGTGACTTTCCTGAACTTGTCACACAATACCAGCTTTAAGAAACATTACAATAGGGGGCCAGGAGGTGGTTCACCCTACAGAGCACATAGATTATCATGTAAAAGGAACAGAGTTGACAGTTCCCAGCCACTAAAGCTGTGGTCAGTCTCTCTGTTTCTCTCTCCTTCCTATTTCTTTCCCTTTCTCTAGAGGAAATAATAATTTAAAAAAATGGCTGGGGGCTGGTTGGTGGCACACCTGATTGTGTACGCAAGTTACAGTACACAAGGAACCAGCTTTGAGTCCTTGGTCCGCACCTGCAGGGGGAAAGCTTTGCAAATAGTAAAGCAGTGATACAGGTGTCTCTCTGTCTCTTTCCCTCTCTATCACCCCCTTCCCTCTCAATTTCTGACTGTGTCTACCCAATAAATAAATAAAGATAATAAAATAATTTAAATGTTCGGAGCAAGGCAGTAATGTAGGTACCAAGCAACAAATGATAACTCTTATGACAAGCAATCAAAACCAGTAAAACAAAATGCATTTTATATGCATATCACAATAGAAATGTGAAAAACATTTGGACTACATAAGCTGTTCTTTAGCTTTAAATTTTCTACTCATCCATTCTATCACCATTTACTGTCTTTGAGAGATTTTCCTAAACTATTCATTATATTTCATTGACCCTCAAAGTCATTCTCCAATGACACACTATTATTATCCCCTTATTTTTATGTAAGTATACTGAGAGTTGTAGTCCTAGAGGCATGCATTGGATAAAGCCTTAGACTCTCTAGCAGGAGCCCTGAGTTCAATTCCTGGCAGCACATGTACCAGAGTAATGTCTGGTTCTTTCTCTCTCTCCTCCTAATAAATAAACATATAGTCTTTTTAAAAAAATACTAAATGTTTTTTGTTATACCAAACTCTACATAATAAAGGAAAGTCACACTTTTTCTTTGGAACACCTCTAATAACAATACTTTTGAATAAATGTAAATACAAAGCTCAGTCTACATGACTGGATTAAGAAGTTATGAAACATGAAAAAAATCACCTTTCCAGAGCCCTAACCTACTAGGGAAATATAGAGACAGATTATGGGTATGGATCAACCAGCAAATGCCCATGTCTAATGGAGAAGCAATTACAGAAGATAGAATTCCATCTCAAAAATAATTTTCATCCATATTCGTAGAGGAAGAAATGTTAGAAGATGATCAGAGGGCTCTGAACCCCAGTTTCATTGGGACCAGCAACCTTTGTGACTAGAAACTTTTTGCCCCATCACTGAGAGGGAAGAGAACCTGGTGAATACCTGAGGAAGTCAGGTACTGTTTCACTTATCTGAGAAGGAAGAGAACAAAAGGAAGGATACACAGAAGTTGCCGTAGATGTATATGTGTCGTAAACAGGAAGTGAAGGTAGAAACCTAAAACAGTAAAAATGGGTATCAACTTCTACATGAGGTCATCCACCTTTGCACAAATAGCTCGTGTGCTTCTCTGGTGCATACCTTTTCATTTTCCTGAATAAAAATTTTAAAATATCAAGGGGAAAAAAAACCCTATGAAGAAGATGGGGGTGTGGGGAGCCTTTAACAATGGGATAACAACCACTTATTTTAGTCCTATAAATATCAAACAGAAGAAAAAAAAAGAAGTCATGGGACATATACTCAAGAGAGTACTTACTACTCAGCAGTTTAAAAAAAGGACTAGAATGAGGCCTTTGGAACTAAATGAATGGAGCAGTCAGTGATTATACTTAGTGAAGTAAGAAAGTGAAGGGCAACTATGGGATGACTTCATTCATATGTGTAATACAGAAAATTGAAACATAAGAATTTACAAAAAGACATCCATACATATGTATTTTTTCAACCCCTATCTAAAATCTTTGGACAATATGGGATGATCTTACTCTCAGGCAGAAGTTGAAAAACAAGATCAGAAAAGAAAACACAAGTAGAACCTGAACTGGAATTGGCGTATCGCACCAAAGTAAAAGAATCTGGGGTGGGTGGGTGGGGAGAATACAGGTCCAAGAAGGATGACAGAGGACCTAGTGGGGGTTGTATTGTTATATAGGAAACTGGGGGATGTTATGTATGTACAAACTATTGTATTTACTGTTGAATGTAAAGCATTAATTCCCCAATAAAGAAATTAAAAAAAAAAAAAACCTTTGGAAAACTATGGTGGTTACCATTAAAGAGGGTTGGGAACACAGAACTTTGCTGGAGGAAGTGATGTAGGATCATATCCTTATTAGTTTGTAATTGTGTAAATCACCATTAAATCACTAACAAAATATATTTTAAATTTTATGAAATGTATACTCCATGTAATACTACTCAATAGTCAGAAAAGATGATAGAGGCCTGATGGTAGCACATCTGGTAGTGTGTAGATGCTACTATGCAAAGACTCGGGCTCAAGCCTCATATCCCCAACTCGGGCCAGAAGGTTCAGGAGTGGTGAAGCAATACTCCAGGTGTCTGTTTCTCTCTTCCTCTTCCCTCTCAATTTCTCTCTATCTTAATAAGATAAAATAATGAAAAACTGGAAGTGAATCAAGTCTTTACTTAATAAATAAAAAGTAGTATTGTATCATTTGGGACAAAATGGATGGAACTGGAGGCTATTATGCTTAGCAATATAAGTAAAGAGATGAAAAGACAACTACCAGATGGTTTCACTCATATATGGAATCTAGAGATCTGATACTGATACATGTGAACTTGTAAGAAAAAAAAAAAAGACAGAAGCAAACAAACTGTTTCTAAGACTGAGAACAATGGTGACTATTTTGGGGAGGTGTACGAGCAGAAACACAGAACTTCGATGATGGATGTGGTGTGAAAGTATAGATTCCAATCTCATAATCTTAGTCACAAATGAAAAAATGAAAAAAAAAAACTACTCAAAGAAGTACTACTCATCTATTTAAAATGTCAATATTCTATCCTTTTGGGACAACTTGGACAGAAATGGAGGTGACTATGCTTAGTGAAGTAAGGAAGTGAAAGATAACTGCCAAATGATTTTATGCATATGTAGAATATAGAGAACTGAAACATGAGAACAAAATTGAGACATATGAACTTGTGGAGGGAAAAAAGCAATCCTAACCAGTTTCTAAAGTATTGGGATAACTGTGGTTCTCCCAATGGTGGTTATGGGGTGAGGGCGAACTTTGGTGGTAGGAGTGGTGTGGAGTAGAACTATATGATTTTTATCATATAATCTTAGAAATCATTTTCAGTCACTAATAAAAACTAAAATCAAAATTTACTTTTTGCCATATATTGGATATTAGTTCTCTAATCCACTAACAAATAAGCAAAATATAGTAAGACATGGTCGTCATAACAGTGCATCTTCTACATCCAGCATGTTTAATCATTGACAGTATTTCAAATTAACAGGACTAGTGATTAATAAAGGTTACTGCAATTTGTCTGAACTATAAAGCTCGTAACTGATAAGAACATAATGAAAGCCAGGTCTGTGAATTCATGAATAATACTCTGTGTTTTCCACATAAAGAATAATCTTGTTCATGCCTATTAGAAATTGGGATGAATTTTGTTACCCTACAAGGAATAAAAGTGAGTTTCAGGAGGCACTAAGGATCATGTTGAATAAAGACAGATAAGAAATGACAGGTACAATGAATGAAAGGATTGATGCTACAATTTTAGGTATGTCAATCTGCTTGGAAAGCCCAGTTGCAGAAAGAGTGAATGGTGAATCTATTGTATAACAGCAGCTTTGGAAATGAAAAATGGATTGCAAAAGCCTCACATTTCAACCAAGTGTTCAACATATATAAAGTGGAGTTCTTGCAGGAGTTTGACAGGATTAAACCAAGGATCATACAAAAAATGACAGTTCCACTTAAAGGGTGGATTGTAAAGTCACAAAAGTTAAAGAGGGAAGTCAAGCCACAGCAGGAGTTTTTGCTCAAGAATTGATGATGTGACATTTTTCCAATAAAGGGAGATGAAGATAATTTTGAGAAATAAAATCAGAATTTTATTTAAGTCTCCTAGGACAGAGTAGAGAGGTATTATCAGTAATACTGTAAATAACACAACATATTTTGTTTGGTAGAAGACCAGCTTAAAACATTCCAACTCAAGTTCAGACATATAACTATGTCTTATGAAAACATTACTCTCATTTTATCCTACTAGTAGGGTTATCTGTTAATTAGTTCTGTCCTCCAAAAATGAACAATATCTGAGCAACTGTCATACTAGTAAGCACACAAACTAAATGAAAGATAGTTTACATATAACAAAAAGATGTAAATAATTACATAGGATGCAATATACTAATTTCCAAAAATTTTATTTCATTTGTGTCTAAAGATTTAAACATTTGGGCCCCTGCATTCCTTTTCATCAACATTTGAAAGCCTGAAAATGGCCTTCATCAAAGTTTTCATCAAAAAGATTTCCTAAAACCTGCTGACTTAGACCTAATAAGCTCAGCTATCTAGAAGAATGGTTTAAATAAGTCATCATAAATTTTCTAATCAAATATTTACTACTTAGGTCTAGACACCCTTCTTTCCACTGCATACTTCACTTTTCTCAAACACTTTATCTACTCATCTAACTACACAAAAGAAAGTAAGATATATCTCCTAATATCTTCTGACAACAAAAGCATTATTGTTACCCCCTTCATAATCTTTAGAAAAAACGTTGTACACAATTAGCCAATAAATATACTGGCAAAAAATATATATGCTAACTAAAGGACAATTATTGTCCCCAGAACAACCTCTATTGGAATCATCAAACAAATACATGCAGTACAATTTAAGGTTAACTTTGACACCATTAAAACCTTGAGGCTAGCTGGGGTTGATAGTGTAATGGTTATGCAAAGAGACTTTCTTTTTTTTTTTTTTTTTTCAAAATTACAGGGTCACATTTTAATTCCTGAATTTTACAGTTCAGCATTAATATCACCACATGTATACAAATGGTGTAAAACAAGTACAGTGGTATTTTTAACACAAAATAAACATCTGTTTTATGGAAAAACTATACTTCATATCTACACAGACAGCCCATCTTTTCCAAACAATAGCCAAAATTAAAATTAACTACAAAATCTCCAAACCAGGGGAAACTGCTTCCGTTTAAGCTATTCCAGGAAAAACGGACCCCATAACATACAACGGCGATCTCAAGACTGTAGCTGGAATCACTACTTTTAGCCTTCTATTCCCGATGCATTAAATTGTAGTTTGGGGATGTTTTTCTTCAGCATGATCTCAGATCATAGATGAGTAAACTAACATTAAAATATATACAGTTAACTTGCTGTTCTAAAAATAAAACCTCTTAAACTGCCTCATTTTTTATTTTAAATTCATTTACGTACATGGAATGTGCTTTTACTTTTTTCCCCCTCTCTTTTTTTAAACAGCAGCTTTCATATTATATCCTTGTTTATGGAATAGCTTTATGTGGTGCATACTGACTCTGACACTGAAGTAACTTCATGGACCAAAATAGTCTCTAGTACTAAATGCCACTTAATTCAGCACTATGCTTTCTATGTTATTTTTAATAAATTACACTTTAAAACTTGTCTGCAACTCTGGAGAGACAATTTTACTAATAAGTAGAAAGTGACTTCAAAGTAATAGAGCACTGTGCAGGAAGGCAGTTGAAATATTGTTTAATTTACTCCCAAGTTTCTATAGAAAATCATCTTGGAATACTACTATATTGATTCTTGGCAATTTTTATCTATAATAGTGCTGATTTTAAAGTTACATTAACAATTAGTCCATTTTGAATCCAGCTTGTTTTCATCAAAATACACACTGAAAATTCCAGGTGTATAAAATTTAACATGTGCGGTAATATAGGGCATACTTTCTTGTTACTGGTTATATGGCTGAATTTCTTCAAAGAAATAGTCCCAATGGGTTAGCTTTTTTTTTTTTTAGGACAGCTCAAATAGTTTTTTCATTAAGTTTTTTTTTTTTTTAAATGAGGCAACTGATTAAAAGAACATGGCCAGCACCATTATACAAGTAATGTTATTGGGTTTGCAACTTAAGTTTTATAATTATTTGTAGTTCAGGTACCCCCTGGAGCAACCTGCATCACTATTTTATCAACCATGTCCCTCCCCAAACCATTCCAAAACCTGTGAGTTTCCTTGCTAAGAAGCCATCTCTCAGGTTCTGGTAACTAACCTTTTTTTGGTAACTAACCTTCAACATGTGGTCTTACAAAAATGCTGCAACTGTTCAGGAGCTGAAAATCTAAATCAGAAAGTTTTCTCACTTGAACTTATATAAAAGGAATAGCAAAAGATAACTCAGTATATCAGCTGGGAGAGTTTAGTTCTTTAAAAATCTTAGCTTCCCAGGAACCTAATTGCTTACTAGTAATTAAAAGGTTTGTCTATTGGGCTTTATATAAAAAAAAAAACAGAAAAAAAGCAAAGAGACTTTCATGCCTGAGGCTCTAAAGTCCCAGGTTTAAACCCCTGAACCACCATAAGCCAGAGCTGAACAGTGCTAAGAGTTCTAACAAAGTCCCAAAACTTAGATATAGATCAGGTTCTGTGAGAGCGAGCATATGTTCACACGTATCCATAAACTACAGCAAAATATATACCTGAAAGCAGAAGTACACTAGAGTTTGCAGTGAGTACCCCCCCAACACTTCCTCTCCACTATTCCAAGCTTTGGGTCCATGATTGCTCAACAATTTGTTTGGCTTTGTATGTTAACTCTCTTTTCAGTCACCAGGTTTCAGATGCCATCAGGATGCCGGCCAGGCTTCCCTGGACTGACGACCCCACCAATATGTCCTGGAGCTCAGCTTCCCCAGAGACCCACCCTACTAGGGAAAGAGAGAGGCAGACTGGGAGTATGGACAGACCAGTCAACACCCATGTTCAGCGGGGAAGCAATTACAGAAGCCAGACCTTCCACCTTCTGCAACCCACAACAACCCTGGGTCCATGCTCCCAGAGGGAGAGAGAATGGGAAAACTATCAGGGGAGGGGGTGGGATATGGAGAGTGGGTGGTGGGAATTGTGTGGAGTTGTACCCCTCCTACCCTATGGATTTGTTAATTTATCCTTTCTTAAATAAAAAATTAATTAATTAATTTAAAAAAAGTATTGAAACCTTGAGGCCAGACCCCATAAACTTAATACTTGTTTGGATACAGAAAATGACATTCAAACATTTTACCAACTGGGAGAAAGTCCAAGTTCTTCAGATAAAGAAGGACTACAAAAGCTAGATGAGGGCAAGAGGTGGGTTCACTTAATAATGGCCTTTTGACATTACTAGGCCACCCGATCCCTTGGGATACTAGTCAGGGAATCCTAGGATTCCCCCCATAGATAGGATGGGCCTAGATCTCTAATAGACCTCTCTCTCCACTGTCACTGGTCACTTCAATCAAGAACATCATCATAGGGAGTCGGGTAGTAGTGAAGCGCGTTAAACACATGTGGTGCAAAGCGCAAGGACCTACTTAAGGGTCCCGGTTCGAGCCCTGATTCCCCACCTGCAGGGGAGTCGCTTCACAGGTGGTGAAGCAGGTCTGCAGGTGTCTATCTTTCTCTCCCCCTCTCTCTTCCCTTCCTCTCTCCATTTCTCTCTGTTCTATCCAACAATGACAACATCATCAATAACGGTAATAACTATAACAATAAAACAAGGGCAACAAAAAAGAATAAATAAATAAATATTAAAAAAAAAAAAAAAGAACATCATCATAAGCCCTTTTGAGAGCCTCTGCAGGACCATAACCTCAATCTAAACTACCTCACTTTCTGAAGGGAGGCTGGGTCATCCTACACTACCACTCAAGGAACACTGGTCCTGAAATAAGTGCAGCCTAAAATGCTACCAGCTGTGACCATGGATTGAAGGCTCAGACTGACAGAGACTTGGAGGTTATACTGAGTAAATATGAATATACATGGGACCTGGGTCTAACTGTAAACAGTAAAATTTATTTTTATATTCTCTTCAACTTTGCCCTAATTCAGTTTTCTAGTTCTATTCTCAACACTGGCAACATCTTCCTAGACAATATTTTTGTGGACCTCCATGTTAACTGTCAAGCTCAAGCAAAAATTGCTAGTTATGGACTCCTAGGAACACATTTAAATAGACTTCCTAGCTTCTTACCACCCTAAAATTCCTATTCTCACCTGCTCTATTCCTACTTTCTGGTTCCTGTTCATTAAACATTTTGTCCTGTTTCATATCTTAACTGCCTTTCAGACACCAAGTTGCAGATGTTACTGTGATTCCATCCTGAACTCCATGGGCAGATGACCTCACCAATGTTTTCCAGAACCTCACCTTTCCAAAGCTCTGCCCCACTTGGCCCATTTACTTCTTAAAACCTCAATTGTTTTTAAGTAGTACTTTGCCCCTCAGAAATAAGCGTAACTGCTTTACTAGGGAAGGGGAATAAATGCATTTCCATATTTTAAAAATGTATTATTTGTTGAGTGAGAGACAGACTTGAGCATAAGACTAAATGTGACATTGAATCTGGTGTCTTATGCTTCCAAGTCCCATGATCTATCCATTTTAAATATTTATTTAATTATTTAATGAGAGAGATACAGAGAGAAAGACTGCTCAGCTCTGGCTTATGCTGATACTGGGGACTTGAACATGGATACTTGTGCATGGTAGTTTGTTCTCTCAACTGGGTGTGTCACTTCCCAGCCCCAATCATAAATAACTATTAATGAATATAATAGAAAGGGTTCAAGCCCTCAGTCTCCACCAGCAGAGGGCAAGCTTTTTGAGTGGTAAAGCAGGGCTGCAGGTGTCTCTCTCCCTCTCTGTCTCCCCTTTCCTCTTGATTCCTGGCTGTCTCTAATAAATAAAGATTTTAAAAAAATTAAAAATGAATATAATAGAAAAATATAATTACATCAAAAATGTGGATTATATATTTTCTAAATTAATATACATGTTTTCTACTGGACTCCTTGAACGCCTTCTCACTGTATTTATAATGTAATTTCAACAGTCTGGCATACAGTATTGTGACAAGGAAAATATACTACTTGTCTAGTCATGCCTAGGATATTGAGTTATAGTAAAGAGATCTAAGTTATTTTTCCAATTATAAAAGCAACCAAAATTGTATCGCTATATAAAATGTGCCTTTACAAAAATACATAATGAATTTTAGAGGACTTTGAGAATAACTTTGTATTTAGAAATGCTAAAATGAAAGAAGTGTGTAAGAGTAGATTAAGTCTTACTTATTTTTAACCAATAAATTATATATTTTCTGTCAACAGGATCAAATTAAACTATTATTTTTATAGATAATTCTTATTTGAGCCCATGTCAAGTAATCAAAAGTATCATCACATAATCTTGATAATATGTTCCTACATAGTTTTTAATACATTCAGAATATAGAATATAAAAAATATAAGTTCAAGGATAACTGATTAATTTGTATTTTGACTAAATTTTACCCATTACAATCTACTGGTTATAGGATAAAGCATACAATGATGTTAACGAATTATGAGATGATTCTACTTAAAGACTTTAATTTTTCAAAATAAGGCATATATACAGAGACTTATTGTTTCACATAGCAGAATATGTATGGGTCATAGTAGAGATATTTGAGAAATAACAAAGAAAAGTCAGTGGTCCACATAATTAATATTTTAATTTCTGAAATATAACAGGTAATATACTATTTATGTGTTGTGAAATATATATTATTCTTTTTGCATTTAATTCTTTTTTTTCTTTTGTACTAGAGCACTGATCAACTCTGGATTATGGTTGTACAGGGAATTAAACCTGGGACTTTGGAGACTCAGGCAAGAGAATCTCTGCATAATCATTCAGCTATCTATCTCTCCCATTTATTTCTGCTTATCTTTCCCTCAGTCTTAGTTTGACTTATCTAGTTCCTTCTTAAAGAACTTGACTAGTTTCTTTCTACATGCAATTCCTTAGGTCCATTTCTTAAATAGTGATAAAATAGTAAAATTCTGATGGCAGAACCGATTTTCAACTCACATGTGTATCCATTCTTTTTTATCATTTCTTTTTTTTTTTAGATTTATTTATTTATTTCCTTTTTGTTGCCCTTATTTCTTTTTTATCATTTCACTGGGAGGTTAATAATGGCTAACAAGATAGTTGTTGAAACATAGGTAAAATTTTTCAACTCCTCATATAAGTGTTTGCAAAACACTCTCATGCAAACGTATAGCCTTTTTCCAATTCTACAGTAAATCTTACTTTGTAAAAACCGGGGTGTCATATTTTGTTTCTGCTATGCAACAAAACACCCCCACCCAAATAATATCTTATAAAAATATTTATCTAATTATATATTTGCTTGGGGGTTGGGTTTGGCTAAGCTAGGTGGTTCCTCTGGTCCCTGCCGAACTCTCTCAAGCATCTATAGTTATCTGCTTAGGCAGTTCTCAAGTTTTAACTGTGCTTTCTCATATATTTAAGATAGTTACTATCTGATCCATGTGGTCACTCTTAGAAAAAGCAGTCTCTCCTAGGTTACTTCTTGGGATTACAACAGAGAAACCAGATGTTTTTTTTTTTCTTTTTTTATATTTATTTATTTATTTTCCCTTTTGTTGCCCTTGTTTTTTTTTGTTGTTGCAGTTATTATTGTTGATGTCATTGTTGTTGGATAGGACAGAGAGAAATGGAGAGAGGAGGGGAAGATAGAGAGGGAGGGAGAAAGACAGACACCTGCAGACCTGCTTCATCGCCTGTGAAGCGACTCCCCTGCAGGTGGGGAGCTGGGAGCTCAAACCGGGATCCTTCCGCAGGTCCTTGCACTTTGCACCACGTTACTTAACATGCTGCGCTACCGCCCAACTCCCCAGATGATTTTTTTCAAGGTCTCTAGGGAACTCAGGTTCAATTTGGCATAACACTGTGTCTGCTTCAATCTCATAGCCAAACAAGTCACACAGACTGCCCAGATTCAAGAGTTTGAAAAACAGACTAAACTTTTGCAAGTGTGATGACACATTGCAAGGGCATGAGTATAGAAAAGAGAGTAATTTATTATAGTTATTTCTATAATTTACCAACTATTTTTAATATTTTTCAACATAGCATGTCTATTCTATATATTATTTTCCCAAAGTAATGTTTTAAAGAGAATTTACTACTATAAAAGCTACTTAAAGTTTGATGGAGTAATTATTGAGACACCGAGAATGTCAGATATAGAATATCATGTATTTACTAAGTCCTCAACTTTAGATTAAAACTGATACCTTAAGAGTTCATATCATATTACTTGTGATCAATAGATCAGCTCTAAAATTCAGGTCTCCTAACATCTACCCAGTTCATCTTAGTCTGAATTACAGTTGTGCTGATATTACTTGTCATTATTAGTTTTCAGTGAGAATGATTCCTAAATGTATTTATTGTAATGTAAGCATATATCATTAGTGTTCACTGCTAGGGTTATTCATATTTGACATATTTAATAGACTTCAAAAAATATTCCCCAAAAGCTTCATTTTGCACATTTTGATTTAAAATCATATTTTGTTAGCTTTATTCAAATATATGAATATGTGTATGAACATTTAGATACAAGCTGCCAAATATATATATATCAGTGACATGCAAGTTAAATGGCCCTAATTAAGATACTGAAAAATAGTTAGCATGTTACAAATTTAAATTTTACTGAATAAAACAGAGTATGTAAAATTATAATTTCATATAAAAAGTAATATTAATTGATTCTCTTATTTAAATGTAAAATTAATGTTTAAATTACATCTTTTCTATGATTTCTGTCATAAATGAATGAAGAAGTTAGCAAAAAAGAAAGAGAAACGAGTTTGTAAGCAAATTGATGTCTACATGATTAGCTCTCCAAAGAGTATAGTATTTAAAACACCAGATCTAATATAGGATAATTGTATCAGTAAATTCAAATCAAAGATGAAAAATGGATAACACTAGATCAGTATGGACTAAATTTCCTATTTGGAACTTTCTGGAAACAGAAAGGTAGTTCACTG
Organism: Erinaceus europaeus; assembly: GCF_950295315.1. NCBI lineage: Eukaryota > Metazoa > Chordata > Mammalia > Eulipotyphla > Erinaceidae > Erinaceus > Erinaceus europaeus. The sequence continues at coordinate 149,617,772 of NC_080163.1, forward strand.
CAGTTGGTATGTTTGCTCCATTTAATGTTATTAAAATCTTTTTCTATTTTCTTAAAAATAAATTTATTCCAAATTTTAGCAAATTTACTCCAAAGGATTCCAAACACATTTGGAAATAAAGGATAAATGCACATAAGATAATGGAAAGAAAAATCCAAATACATATCTCTAGAGAAATTATCAAGAAATGCAGCATACCAAACAGATGAGAGTAAGAAAAATAAATATTGTAACTGCAATTAAAAAATAAGAGTATTTAATGAAGTGTAAAGTGAGGTGGGAAATAACTTTTTGATAGATTTCAAACTACTGAGTTAAATCTATAATATTTGTTTGCCTTCCTATAATTCAGAATCTGCAATTGCCTGGAGGTCACCTTTGAGGAAGCAAGAAAAAAATCAATACATTTCCTTATAAGTTAAGTAGTGTCACTTGCTTCTATTAAATAAGCCATCAGGAATTAGGGGAAAACCCCCACAGACAACAACAGAAGTAAGTCCATCAATGGATTTTTTTTGGTTTGAAGACATGTAGTGAGTGCTTGCTTATTTCTTTCTAATTATTAAGATATATCTGACACCCTCTGCGATATTTTAAGAATGAATCTAGCAGGGGTTCTGCTCAGGATAATGACATATGATGGAATTTCAAGACTAGAAATGGATATCCATATGCTAGAATTAGAAATCCACAAATAGCTAACAAAATTTTGTCTAAGGAACTTGTGAAGGAAATTTTTTAAAAAATGCCAGTATAATCCAAGGGAAAGGGACAGCATTAGTAGTAAAAGATTAGGTCAATTGATCCTATTTCTGTAAGTGCTATGATGTTTTTCTTACAGATTTTCTGTTGCTGAGGGAAACATGAGTCTTATACACAATTTTTTGAGATCTTGCCTAATGGTAAGGTCAAAAATAAACAAAACCAATAAAATAAAAAACCAATAAATAAATAAATAAAAGACTAGGTCAAAAGGCAGATCTTGGACCAAACTAAAAAACAGGATTAGTAACATAATTAATAAACAATTACTGATTAGAAATCAATCAAGTTCGTATAAGATACACATTCTAAAAATTGTAATTACTGTGTCAGGAAAATTCACAGTTTCCTGGGAAATTTTGATAATGAAACTGGTATTGAGGGGGTCAGGCCGTAGCACAGCAGGTTAAGCAGACGTGGCATGAAGCACAAGGACCGGTGTAAGGATCCTGGTTTGAGCCCCCAGCTCCCCACCTGCAGGGGAGTTGCTTCACAAGCAGTGAAGCAGGTCTGCAGGTTTCTATCTTTGTCTCCCCCTCTCTGTCTTCCCCTCCTCTCTCCATTTCTCTCTGTCCTATCCAACAACGACGATATCAATAACAACAATAGTAACTACAACAATAAAACAAAAAGGGCAAAAAAAGGGGGAAAAAAGATTTAAAAATTTTTTTTAAAAAGAAACTTTGGTATTGAAATGATAAACTAATTCAAGTCCCAGAAAATAACTTAATTATAAAAATTACTATTATATTTGAACTTATTTATATTATGGGTTTGGTTATTTCATTCAAGTATACAAATAATTAACTCACCCCTATTTTTCTATTCCTTAAAAACTAATGTCAATTTAATTCATTCTGGCAAAGTGCATCCTATAGTCTGTAAACATTAAGTTATTCTTGTCATTACCATAGTCACAATAAGTAGACTGACTTTACAAGTGACTTTGGAAATATATATGGTGTAAATCTATAACAGTATATTTTCATAGCTTTATATAAATTTAAAAACACATTTCAGTTGCAATAAAAATAGACTGATTAAAAATTTATAAACATATTTGATTCAAAATGTAGTATGAAAATGAACAAATAGACTCATTGGTGTTGTAGCTAACTTTTTGAAGCTAGAGTCATGTGGTGAATTCCTAATTTGTCTACTTACATGCCTTTTAAATTGAAAAATTTCTATGACAGTTTATATAAATGAAAACTGGTAAATTTGTATGGTTGTTGTGAAGATTAAATACAATGAAGGAAATTATACAGTACAGCATCTACAATATGTGATCACTGCATACTTTTACATTAGAACATTATTGCTATTTCTTGATTAATTTTCTAACAATAATGATACATGAATTATTATTTTAATGTATCATAAATTCAGGTATCCTAAATTTCTGTTACCTATACATATTTTACTAAATATATGGAATTACATAGCCATATAAAAGCATATTTTTACTAGTGACTTAATAGGGATTTATAGGATTATAAAATAATAGGGATAAAAACTCCCATGCCATCCCCAGCACCAAAGTTCTGTGCCCACCATCAATAGTAAAGACCATATTTCACCAAAGTTATAGTTCTAGGCTGACAGTGTGTGTATGTGTGTGCATGTGTGTATGTGTGTGTTTTCTTTCTCAAGTTCATGTATTTCAATTCTCTGTATTCCATGTATGAGTGAAATCATACCATAGTTGTCCTTCACTTCCTTACTTAAAGAATCATAATTACTGCCAATCCCACTCATTTAGTCCCAATGAACACACTGTCTTTTTCAAAAACTTAAAAGCAGAGGCTGGGTGGTAGCACAGTGGTTTAAGCGCACATGGCATCAAGCACAAGGACCAGCACAAGGAACCCAGTTCAAGCCCCACACTCAACACCTGCAGAGGGGTCACTTCACAAGTGGTGAAGCAAGTCTTTGGGTGTCTGTCTTTCTCTCCCCCTCTCTGTCTTCCCCTCCTCTCTCAATTTCTCTCTGTCCTATAAATCAAAAATAACAGTAACAACAACAATGGTAACAAAAATGAGAAAAATGGTCTCCAGGAGCAGTGGACTCCTAGTGCAGACACTGAGCCCCAACAATAATCCTGAAGGCAAAAAAAACAATAACTGTGGGACTCTGTGAAAGCTTGGTAGAGCTTAGGGGAGCTCTCCCATCCTTGGATGGAGGTCTAGAAAGACACCACACTTGTTAGCCTCTCTCCTTATAGAGATGAGCCAAGAGGGAAAAGTCTCCCAGACTCAGTTTCTCCTTATTAGTCTCTCAAGCTCACAGAAAGCCTACAAACCTCTCACACTTAGTTCCCCCTGCTATCAGGCCAAATGGCTGCCTGCTTGAGGGTTCACTCAAAGTTCACAAAGTTCATACACCCCTGCCAGTACCAGGCAGTAAGACCCCATATTCTATTTCCTTGTGTTCTTTGATATCTGTGATTTACATCAAGTTTTGTTTTTCTTCTTCTCTACTTCACCTTACTGGTTTGACCCCTATGTTTCTCTCAAATACCTTTGGATTTGCCTGCATCATGGAAACTAATTGTCTTGACCTTTATGTATCTCATCAATTCTTGTCATACCAACCCCCTGCCATGGGGGCAAGCTGACCTTTAAGAAACCTGTAATTTCTGACATATGTGAAAAATGTTCTTTGTTTAACTCAGTATAAAATCCTGTACCCATCTTCAAATAAACAGACGTTCATACCAGAATGTCTCCCAATGTCTCTTTCTAATTCACGCAGCCACTAGAGCTGGTGAGAGAAGGTTGGAGGCTTACTACCCCACCCCAGTTGGAGCCACTCCACATAAGCACCAGCAAACAATAACAACAAAAATTAAAAACATATTTTTAATTCAAGATGGCACAATAAGAATAAATGGGAATGAATTTCTTGAACAGAAAGCAAAACAATCATTAGTTACCTAACTGAAGAATTAAAATGAGTGTTAAAGACATAAAACATAAAAATCCAATGAGACACATGGAGAAAAAAAATTTAAAAAGACCTACCTGAAGATAAATGAACTTCAAAAAGGAAATGCTACTTACAAAACATCCAATTTGTCTTAGGTCAAACAAATAATTAGGCTCAGAATAAATCAAATTTCCAGTATTTTTAATATGATATTAACAGTTTTGTTTAATTTTAAAAGGTTAAAAAAAATTCACTTGAAAGTTGTGGTCATAAAATATAATGCTTAAAATTATGGCATTCCTCTATGCAAACACTAAATTATATGGGGACTTCTTAGAAGTGGCCATAGAGTAATAGTGACCCAATCAGACTTTTCCACAAAACAATAACTATCTACAATTATTGAACTTCACAAAATTTACCAACTACAACTAAGACATCCTCAGAAACACCACAGCCTCAGATGGGTACTGTCATACATACATATGGGTGAAATTATACAGAAAAACCATATATGCATCCCATACAGAGCACAGATCAGCATAAGGAAACAACAAAACCTAACTCCAACTCACAACTTTTCACCACACAACATATAAATAAAGCAAAGCCCAAAGAGCACAAAAGCACCACCTGCTGGCCAGCAATAACCAGCACAATAAATGCATAAACAGAAATACTGTGAAAATAAATGACCAAACATGCCAAATAATACAAATAGAAATGAAACAGAAGGACTACAAGAAAATATACATGAAGGGACTATCAAAAAAGACTACAGAAAATTCATTATGAGGAGAAACATACTCAAGAGCTGAAAGAATATTTCACTAAGGAATTAGGAAACATAAAAGAAGAGTTCCTTAAGGAACTAAAAATCATGAAAGAAGAACCTCAATCCACCATCTATATGAAGTTAGAAAACTTAAAAGGAGAACTTCAATCAGAATTCACTAAGAAGTAAGGAAGGATGCAATAAAACTTCAAACATAATTACAAGGATTTAAAAAATACTTTGAGTGTAGTACAAGCTCAGATTTAGGAGGAAGACTCACTCATGAAGAAGAAAGAATATCTAAGCTAGAAGTTACCCACTCTTTCAATTTAAAGAGGATCTGGAGGAGAGATTTACAATGAAATGACTCTCTCTGAAACTGAAGACTTCATCAAAAGGTCAAATATAAAAATGATAGAAATTCCTGAGAAAGAGATCAGGGTGAAAAGATAATAGACCAAATTCCAGGTAATTATAACTGAGAACTTTCCTCACTTAGGCAATCCTCAGAATATATTCATCCAAGAGGCAAGCATACATGAATATAAAATGACCAATGCCAATTCACATTATTATAAAACTATCAAAACTCAATGAGAAGGGAAAAAAAAATTTGAGACTATGAGGGAAAATAAAGAAGTTACTTACAAAGGTAGAGTTACCAGGTTTTCACAAAACCTAGAAACAAGAAGAGAGTGGAATGACATACTTAAAGTACTTAAAAAGGGGGAATTCCATGGATTTTGTATCTTGCAAAATTATCCTTCAAATCTGAAGGAGAAAAAAGGTCTTCTCAAATATACAAATGCTAAAAAAAATTGCCATCATGCACCCCACTTTACAGGAATTACTGACAGAATCCCACAAGAAAAAAGGAAGCAAAGGAAAACACTTTTTAAGTGAACAGCTTTATACTAAAACTAAGAACACAATAAAAAAGGAAAGGGAGGTAATTAATGGACAGAGTGGTTCTGTCAACTGTTATTTAATCAAGGCCAACATAAAAAAAAAAGACTTTTTAAAATATAATGTTAATTACTACACTTATGGTAACCACAATTCAAAACAAGCAACAGAGATTTACAGGAGATACATGAGAAATCAGTTAGAAACACATCATGGAAACCCATCTACACAAAATTACAAAACAAAATGGGCAAGAATCAACAATTTAAAACTAACTCACAACAAAAATCAGAATGGGCATAAGTAAACCACATATATCAATATCACCATAAATGTTAATGGCTTAACAATTCAGAGAAACTAGATGGATTAAAGAACAGGATCCATCCATTTTATGTCTTGAGGAAACACACACCCAAAGAAAAGACAAATGGAAACTTAATGTAAGAAGTAGGAGCAAGATGTTCCAAGCTAATAATTCAGGAAAAAAAGGGCAGGTACAGCTATTCTGTTCTCAGATAAAAGACACTTTCAAGTAAAGAAATTAACTGGAGACAGAGAGGGACAATACATAATGGCCAAAGGATTAATCAAACAAGAAGATATAACCAATATATATTCCAAAACCAGGTAGACCCAGATACATAAAACAAATACTCACTGAACTTAAAGGAGACACTGACAGCAACACATTAATGGAAGGAGATCTTAGTACACCACTCACAGCAAGAAGCTGATCATCTAGATTAAAAAAAAAATCTGTAGAGAAACAATGGTTTAAAATGATACCACAGATGAAATGAACCTAACAGAAACATACAGAACTTTCCATCCCAAAATAAATGAATACACATTCTTCTCAAGTACACATGAAACAGTCACAAGGATTGACTAATGCATGGTCACAAAGACAGCTTAAACAAACATGTAAATAATAAGATTATTAAATGCATCTTTTCATATCATGATGATATAAAGCTAGAAATCAACTACAAAAATAAGAAACTGCCCCAAAAGCTGGAGACTAAATAACATGCTTCTGAATACATGAGTCATTAAAGAAATAAAAAAAAATTAGGCCAGATATAAATTAAATAGGAAAACAATAAGACCATCAGGTAGATTAATGAAAATTAATAAAATTAATAGCTGGTTCTGTCAACAGATAGATAAAATATATAAACTACTAGCTACAAATACAAAGAGGGAAAAAACGAGGATAAAATCACTCAGAAATGAGAGAGAAAATACTACAACATATGAGGCAGAACATGGGAACATGCATGACTATTATGGACATCTATATGGAAATAAACTTGGCAACTTAGAAGAAATGAACACATTTTAGTGTCATACCAACTGACCACCTTGGCACAAGACGAAATAAACTTAACAGGCAAATCACCAGTTTAGAAGTTGAAACAGCAATCAAAAGCCTCCCAAGAACAAAAGTCCAGGTCCATGTGGCCATACTACTGAATTCTATAAAGCATTCAAAGATGAACTAACACCTATCCCCCTCAAACTCTTCCAGAAATTTAAAGAGAGGGTACAGTCCCAAATATATTATTTTCTCTCTTTCTTTGATTTTTCTTTTGCCTCCAGGGTTATCATTGTGTTCGATGCTAGCACCAGTGCTCTTCCATTTTATTGTATAGAGCAGAGAGAAATTGAGAGAGGAGGGGGAGATAGAGAGGAAGAGAACAAGGCACCTTCAGACCTACTTTTCCGCTTATGAAGCATCCCCCTTCAGGTGGAGCACCAGGGGTTGAAACTGGGATCCTTTAACAGGTCTTAACACTTAATACTATGTGTGCTTAACTGTGTGTGCCACCATGCCCTCCTCCCCAACATATTCTAGGAGACTAATATCATTCTGAATACTTCTTTGAGAAGGAAAGGATGCCACCAAAAAAGAAAACTAAAAACCCATACACCTGATGAGCATTGATGCAAAGAACCTCAACAAAAACTCAGTTAATCAAATCCAACAATATATTGCAAAAAATCCATCAAGACCAAGTGAGATTATCCTTAGGAAACAGGGATAGTTCAACAAGCACAAATCTGTCAATGTAATCCACATATCAACAAAAAGAAAGACAAAAGTCATATGATTTTATCAGTTGATGAAGAAAAATCAGTTGACCATTTTCTACGCCTATTTATGACAAAGGCCCTCAAGAAATTCCAAGTGGAAAGAAACTGTTCAACATAGTAAAGGCTATATATATCAAATGCATAGCTAATATTATACTCAGCAGGGAAAAATTGAAAGCTTTCCCCCTAAAATCAGGAACTAGGCATGGATGACCACTGTCCCCACTTCTATTCAACATAGTCCTAGAGATGTCCTTGCCATTACAATCAGACAAGAAACAGATTGCAGGAATCCAAATTGGAAAGGATCATGTTAAATTATCATTATTTGCTACTGATACACTTAGAACCCAAAAAAAAGTTTGCACACATCAAAAGAAAATTCCATAAAGATAAACAAAAAAAATCAGCAACTGAGAATATATTCACACAGAATACTTCAGACAAAGCTTGATATCAAACATCTACAAAGAACTCATACAATTCTACAAAAAAAGAAAGAACCACCAAATAAAAAAGTGGGCAGAAGATAAGAATAGATAGTTTTCTAAAGAAGAGATACACATGGCCCATAGACATTAGCAGAAATGCTGCAATTCACTCATCACCAGAGAAATGCAAATTGAAATCACATTGAGATACCAACCACCTCAAACCTGTTAGAATGGCTTTCATCAACAAAACAGGATAGGGTAATTATTAGAAAAGATGTGGAAAGAGAGGAACTCTATTACACTGTTGGTGGGATACAAACTGGTGCAACCTTATGGAGAATATTATGGAGGATCCTTAGACAAATACAAATGGAAATACCTCATTATATAGCAATCTCAATCCTAGACATTTATTCAAAATAGATAATAATACCAAATTGAAGGGATATATGTACCCCCATGTTCATAGCCTCATTATGCACAATAGCCAAAATATGAAAGTAATGAAAATGCCCTTCAGCAGATGACTGGATAAAAAAGTTATGGGACATAAACTCAATAGAGTACTACTCAGCAATAAAAAAGATGATATTGTGCTCTTTGAGATAAAATGGATGAAATGAGAGAAGAATATGCTTAGCGAAGTAAGGAGATAAAGGACAACTACAAGATGGTTTCACTTATATGTGGAAATTAGGGAATTGAAAATAGGAACTTAAAACAAAGATAAAATATCAGCCCATATCCAAGACTGTGAAAAACTACAGTAGTAGGGGATGGGGGATTGCAAAGACATAGACCTTTGTTGGTGGGAAAGGTGGGAAATTATATTCCTTCCATCAGGAACATCATCATAAGCCCTCTTATAGGTCACTCTAGAAATCTGTCTTCACTCTAAAGTAGCAATGGTAGGGACTGCTTTTCTCTCCAAAGGGAGGATGGGTTATCTTACCCTGCCACTCAAAGAAGACTGGTCCTGAAATGAATGTAGCATAGAATGTTTCCATGTGTGACCATGAAATTTGAGCTTAAACCAACAGAACTCAGTGGTTACACAGGCTCCTATACTAAATATATATATATATCCTGTGTCAGGTTGATGAGTTACTGTAATCAAAACTTTCTGGTATTGGAACCAAAACAGACTCACAGACCAGTGGAATAAAAATTGAAGATCCAGAAATAGGCCCCCATACCTATGACTAATTTTTAATAAGGATGCCCAAACCATCAAATGATGAAAGTCTCTTCAAAATGGTATTTGGAAGATTGGATGAAATTGAACCATCACCTATCACCATGAACATAAATCAACTCTTAAGTATATCAAAACATTGGCATCACACTTCACAATATATATTTCCAAAAAAAAGGAAAAACAAAACAAAACAAAAAAAAACCCTTCAAGGATTCAAACCCAACAGCAAAGAAGACAAAAAGCAAAAATAAACCAATGGGGCTACATCAAACAGGAAAGATTCTGCACAGCAAGTGGTATCACCACCTAAATAGAAAAGACACCCTACAGTATGGGACATCTTTACACAGCACACTACAGACAAAGGGTTAATAACCAAACTACATAAAGAGCTCAATAAACCAAGCACCAAAACACACACACACACACACACACACACACACACACACACACACACACACACACAACCTCATTAGAAAATGAGGTGAGGACATGGACAGAAATTTTACTGAGGAAGAGATACAGAGGGCCAACAGATATATGAGAAGATGCTCAGAGTCACTGATATTTAAAGAAATTCAAATAAAGATAGCAAGGAGATTCCACTGTGAGAATGTCATTCATCAGGAAAGACAGAAACAATGAATGTTGGTCAGGATATTGGGGGTAAGGGACACCTGTGTACTGCTAATAGGAATGTAAAATGATTCAACCATTGTGGAAAGCAGTATGGAGATTTCTCAGAACATTAGAGATGGATTGGGGATCAGGCAGTAGAGCAGTGGGTTAAGTGCAAATGGCACGAAACTCAAGGATCCCAGTTAAGCCCCCAGCTCCCCACCAGTTAAATGAAAAAGGTTTTCAACATAGTACTCATAAAGGTAAAATTCACTTACATTTAAAGTCTGAGGTAGAAATTAGTTAAAAATCAATATATTTTAACTAAGTAGGTCTAAAAAAAAAAAACAAAAAACCAGTGCACAGCTAGGGTGTGTCTCCATCTTAAATGGGTGTAACAAAAGGTTAAATAGACTTGTTGATATGTAAAACTCTCTCAATTAGAAATGGTAGATTACACTATGGTTATGCTAATGATTCTCATGCCTGAGGCTTTTCTTTCCATGGTTCTTATGTTTACCTTTTCACATTCTATTGTTTAAACTTTAAACAACCTTAAAATCATACTAAAAAAGACTTCCAATTGTAATAGAGTTATCAATTGTGGTAAACTTCTAACCTGCTACAAGTTTTGTTTCATAGTAAGTAAATTGCAACTGTCAAGTTCTCTATAGAAAAGCAGAGTTCCAGCAGCTGACCTTCCTTTTTCTTCTTCTAGCGTTTGCCCTTCTTCCATAGCCAGTCAACAGCGTCAGGTTGAGCCTGATGTCAAGTTTCGAGACCTCCTTTGAATCTGGAGAGGTGGCAGTCATTGACTATGTGGGTCATAGTCTGTCTGTAGCCACAGGGGCAGTTCGGGTCGTCTCTGGCTCCCCAGCGATGGAACATAGCGGCACACCAGCCATGGCCTGTTCGATAGCGATTGAGGAGGGCCCAATCATAACGTGCTAGGTCAAAGCTGGGTTGACGCTTGCAGGGGTCTGTGATGAGGTGTTTGTTCTTTACCTCAGCTGACTGCCAACTCTGTTTCCAAGAGTCTGGAACAGAGAAGTTCAGTGTAGAGGTAGGGGACCAGATTGGGTGACGAGACGTCAAGCGTTGGACAGGGTGGGCGAAGATATCCGCGTATATTGGCAGGTCCAGTCGAGCGTAGACGTGGGAAATGAACTTAGATGATGCCGCATCCCGACGAATATCTGGCGGGGTGATGTTGCTAAGAACTGGCAGCCATGGAACCGGGGTGGAACGGATGGTTCCAGAAATTATCCTCATGGAGGAATATAATTTGGAATCGACCAAGTGGACATGGGGGCTACGGAACCATACTGGGGCACAGTATTCTGCGGTGGAATAGCATAATGCCAGAGATGATGATCGTAGTGTGGAAGCGCTCGTGCCCCATGAGGAGCTGGCCAGTCTTGCAATGATGTTATTCCTCACGCCCACCTTTGCTGCAGTTTTTATGAGATGTTTGTGAAATGACAGAGTGCGATCAAGAGTAACGCCAAGATAGACTGGCTGGGCTTCATGCCAGATTCTCGTATCGCCAAGCTGCACATTAAGCTCACGCGAGGCCGAGGCATGGTGTAGATGGAAAACAGATGATACCGTTTTTGCAGTGCTAGGGATTAGTCGCCATTTTTTACAGTAATCAGATATCAGAGACATGTCTTTCGTGAGTGTTTCCTCGAGGATGTCGAACTTTGATGCCTGAGTTGCACAGCAGATGTCATCAGCGTAGATGAACTTCCTTGAAGAAGTTTCTGGGAGGTCATTGATGTAAATATTAAATAGCGTAGGAGCCAGAACAGAGCCCTGGGGGAGGCCACTTAAGACAAGTCTCCATCTGCTAGACTTGTCACCCAGATGCACCTGGAATCTTCTGTTTTGGAGAAGAAACGATATAGTGTTGGCCACCAATGGAGGCAGGCATCTTGAGATCTTGACTAGGAGACCATGGTGCCAGACCGTGTCATAGGCTGCTGTGAGATCAACAAAGACAGCACCCATCTTTAAATTCTTCTGGAATCCATTTTCAATGTAAGTTGAGAGGGCCAGGGCTTGTTCTCAGGTAGATCTTCCTGGGCAGAAACCAGCTTGGGCGGGTGATAGGAATTTCTCTGTAAGAGGAGAAATACGTGACAGAAGCAGCCTCTCAAGGAGTTTGTAACACACAGAAAGGAGAGAAATTGGTCTATAGCTGGCGGCCAGTGTTGGGTCTTTCTTTGGTTTCAAAACCGCTATTATCTTCGCACGACGCCAAACTCTGGGCATAGACTCAGATTCCAAGATGTGGGACAGGAATGAAGCGAGCCACTTCTTTGCCGCGGGACCCAGGTTAAGAATGAGTTCTGGGGTGATGTTATCATAGCCAGCAGTTCCCAGTTTAACCCTCTTCAAAGCGTCTTCCAGTTCAGAGAGTGTAAAGGGAGAAAGTTTTGGAGATGGACAAGATAACCGGAAGTAGGATGACCACTCATGGGAAATTTCTCTTTTCCAGACTGGGTCGATCTTAGCACGTCCAACTTGAGTTAGGTGACTGGCCACTGAGTTTGGAGATACGGGAGGATGGGAGACGGGAGGGGGTTGGCTACCGGCACCCAGTCTGTGAAGAAGCTTCCTTCCTTATACAATGTTCCACCCCCTGGCATTCTTCTAGGCCATACCCCTGCCCCCATGCTAGGTAATGCCTGTCGAGGCAAGTAACACCCCCCCAGAGGCAAAAGAGGCCCCCAGAGGCAGGAAATGTTTTTTTTAGCTGATAAAGTCTTTCCCACAGAGGCAAAAATGCCCCCCTCAGGCCTTCCCTTGGCAGCACACTGGTTCTTGTTGCTCGCTTACATGTTTGTCCATGTTTGTGCCAGTTTCTTTTTTGAAAATGCCTGTATGATATAGGTTTCTGTTCACCCCACACTCCTGATACTATGGTCATTTAGTTAAAAAGAAAAGGGGAAATTGTTGGTATGTTGCATTGGTTTGGTCTCACTCTCCCCTGCCAGGAGATTTGGTTTAGCCCTTGCTAGTTTTCTCACTTCTCCCTTCTCCCCACCCCCCTACCCTACGTACTTCCTGAGTTCCTGCTGCTGCCGCCGGAGAAAAAGATGTAGGACAGATCTGTGTGGTGATTAGGTTAGTTTTTGAATCGTTGCTCCTGAATAAAGAAATACAGCTTCTCTGCCCAGCCGTGTGTCCTCGAGTCTCTTTTACTGCCGCAAAGTTAGCCCGGCATACTGGAGCCCCGAACTCTAACGACACCCACCTCCAGGGGAGTGGCTTCACAAGCGGTGAAGCAGGTCTGCAGGTGTCTATCTTTCTCTCTCCTTCTCTGTCTTCCCCTCCTTTCTCCATTTCTCTCTGTTCTATCTGGCAACAACAACACCAATAACAACAATAATAACAACCACAACAATGACAAAAACAAGGGCAACAGAAACAAAAAAAAAAAAAGGAAAATAGAGATGGATTTACCCTATGGCCCAGCAATACCTCTGCTGGAGATTTGTCCAAAGGGGAAAAAAATGACCCTATTAGAAGAGATCTACATATACCAAGGTTCATAGCAACACAATTTGTAATTGCAAGAACCTGGAAGCAACCCAGATGTCCAACATTAGATGAGTGGCACAAAAAAAAAGTATATATATATATAGTGGTGTCTATACATGATGGAATACTAGTAAGCTGTTAAAAATGAAGCCATCTCCTTTGCATCATCTAGGATAAAACTTGAAGATATCATGTTAAGTGAGATAAGCCAAAAAGATAAGGACAAATACTGAATGATTTCACTTATAAGTGGGACTTAATATATGGGGGTAGAGAGAAAGAATACAATATGAAACATGGACTGGACAAGGTTTATTGCATCAAAGAGTAAGACTCTGGGGAAGGAGGAGGGGTGAGGAGTGAAAGGGTCCTACTGCATAATGAAACTGCACCCATGTTTAATGCATATCCCCCTCAATAAAAAATAAAAATAAAAAATATGATGCTTACCTGTGAATGCTGCAGGCTGTGTGAAGAAGCTGCTTCCCTGTTATATCAGTCTCAGTCTTGGGAAAATATTGTCAAACATGTAAACTGTGTTTATTGAAATTATAAATTTTCTTTATTAATTTTTACTATTATTAGACTAAAGACAGCTTTATCATATATGTTTGAAAAAAAGATAAAAAATTGTCTGATTTTAACTTTAGCATTAGGTAAATCTTTTTTTTTTTTTTTTCCTCCAGGGTTATCTCTGGAACACGGTACCCACACGATGAATCCACTGCTCCTGGAGGCTATTTTTTCCCCTTTTTGCTGCCCTTGTTGTTTATCATTGCTGTTATTATTGCTATTAGTAATATCGTTGTTATTATTATTGTTGTATAGGACAGAGATAAATGGAATGAGGAGGGGAAGACAGAGAGGGGAAGAGAAAGACAGACACCAATGGGACCGGGCTATAGCACAGCAGGTTAAGCACACATAGTATGAAGTGCAAGGATAGATGTAAGGATCCCAATTCTAGCCCCCAGCTCCCCACCTGCAGGGGAGTCACTTCACAGGCGGTGAAGCAGGTCTGCAGTTGTCAATCTTCCTCTCCCCCTCTCTCTTCCCCTCCTCTCTCCATTTCTCTCTGTCCTATCCAACAATGACAACATAAGTAATACCAACAATTAAATAAAAGGGTAACAAAAGGGAAAATAAAAATAAATATATATAAAAAAATTTGAAAAACATTTAAAAAATAAGAAAAGAGACACCTGCAAACCTGCTTCACTGGCTGTGAAGCGATGCCCCCTGCAGGTGGGGAGCTGGGGCTCAAACCAGGATCCTTCTGCCAGTCCCTGTTCTTCACGCCATGTACGCTTAACCCGCTGTACCACAGCCCGGCGCCCTAGGTAAATATTTCTTTAGGTCACCCTTTTTCAGAGTTTGATAAATGTAATTAAAGCAAGAATACAGTTTGTCTCACTAGAATGAAATTTACCATGATAAAATGGTGGTGGTGATAAGGGAATTGAAAAGTGTATGTTGCTTGATTGTATGTAAACACTTTGGAGATAATTAATGTAATCTTTCCAATATTTATATTGTGAAACCAAAAGGAAACATTTGCATGGTTGCCCTCACTGTGAACAGTTTTTCATATCTCTATACATCAACAGCTAATTCAAAGTACAAAAAAAAAAACTTGGAGTTTTGAGAATATGACTTTATAAAAATACTTAACAAGAAAAAATATAGTCAGTTGAAGGGGAAGAAAATGAAGAGGTTGATTCTTTGCTCAGGATTAGCTGAAAGTCTCTAGTTAGATTTCTCCCCAGAGGGGGCAGGTATACCACGCTGTTAACACTGTTCTACTATATGAAACTTACAGGTAATACTCCTTCAATTTATGTCACACATTTCTTGCCTATAGTTGTAAACCAACAGTGTATTCTTTTAGAAGACTGTACAATTAGTACCAACCTCCTTAATTGTCATATACCTGTCACATCACTCTGCATGTATCATACGAAAGGCAGAGAATATATCATAAAAATTTTAATTAAGTCTGTGGAAAGAAAAGTGCTTCAGGTGGAAAACAATCAGTAAATCTTAGCACTCCTTCTCATTGAATACAGATGTAAAGCAGCCAGAACAATGTTCATGATTTTGTGCTGGAAGGGCTTAAAAAAGTTGTGACACATGTTTATCTGGCACCAGAAAAGACCTAGAATTGCCAAAACAATCTTGAGAAAAAAGAACAGAACTGAAGGCATCACATTCTCAGATCTCAAATTGTATCATAGGGCCGTTGTCATCAAAACTGCTTGGTACTGGAACATAAATAGACACACTGACCAGTGGAATGGAATTGAGAGCCCAGAAGTAAGCCCCCATACCTATGGACATCTAATCTTTGACAAAGGTGCCCAGACTATTACATGGGGAAAGCAGAGTCTCTTCAACAAATGGTTTTGAAAAAAAATGGGAAGAAACATGCAGAAGAATGAAACTGAACCACTATATTTCACCAAATACAAAAGTAAATGCCAAGTGGATCAAGGACTTGGATGTTAGACCACAAACTATCAGATACTTAGAGGAAAATATTGACAGAACCATTTTCCACATAAATTTTAAAGACTTCTTCAATGACATGAATCCAATTACAAAGAAGACTACTGCAGGCATACACCTATGAGACTACATCAAATTAAAAAGCTTCTGCACAGCAAAAGAAACCACTACCCAAACAAAGAGACCCCTCACAGACTGGGAGAAGATCTTTACATGCCATACATCAGACAAGAGGCTAATACCAATATATATAAAGAGCTTGCAAAACACAACAATAAGACAACAAATAACCCCATCCAAAAATGGGGAGAGGACATGGACAGAATATTCACCACAGAAGAGATCCAAAAGGCTGAGAAACACATGAAAAATTGCTCTAAGTCTCTGATTGTCAGAGAAATGCAAATAAAGACAACAATGAGATACCACTTCACTCCTGTGAGAATGTCATACATCAGAAAAGGTAGCATCAGCAAATGTTGGAAACCTTGTGGGGTCAAAGGAACCCTCCTGCATTGCTGGTGGGAATGTAAATTGGTCCAATGTCTATGGAGAACATTCTGGAGAACTCTCAGAAGGCTAGAAATGGACCTACTCTATGATCCTGCAATTCCTTTCTTGGGGACAGATCCTAAGGAACCCAACACACCCATCCAAAAAGATCTTTGTACACATATGTTCTTAGCAGAACAAATTGTAATAGCCAAATCCTGGAAGCAACTCAGGTGTCCAACAACAGATGATTGGCTGAGCAAGTTGTGGTCTATATACACAATGGAATACTACTCAGCTATAAGAAACAGTGATTCCACCATTTTCAGCCAATCTTGGATGGACCTTGAAAAATTGATGTTAAGTGAAATAAGTCAGAAACAGAAGGATGAATATGGGATGATCTCCCTCTCAGGCAGAAATTAAAAACAAGATCAGAAGAGAAAACTCAAGTAGAACCTAAAATGGAATTGATGTATTTCACCACAGTGAAAGACTCTGGGGTGGGTGAGGAGAGAATACAGATCCAAGAAGGATGACAGAGGACCTAGTGGGGGTTGTATTGTTACATGGAAAACTGGGAAATGCTATGCATGTACAAACTATTGTATTTACTGTCAAATACAAAACATCAATTCTACAATAAAGAAATTTTTTTAAGTTGAATTTTACAAGGAATCCCAAGAGATTTAGAAACTAGTTTTCTTTTTTTGTTTTTTTTTTACTCTGATTTTTTTTTATTGGGGAATTAATGTTTTACATTCATCAGCAAGTACAATAGTTTGTACATGCATAACATTCCCCAGTTTCCCATATAACAATACAACCCCCACTAGGTCCTCTGAATCCTTCTTGGACCTGTATTCTCCCCACCCACCCACCCCAGAGTCTTTTACTTTGGTGCAATACGCCAATTCCATTTTAGGTTCTACTTGTGTTTTCTTTTCTGATCTTGTTTTTCAACTTCTGCCTGAGAGTGAGGTCATCCCATATTCATCCTTATGTTTCTGACTTATTTCACTTAACATCAATTTTTCAAGGTCCATCCAAGATCAGCTGAAAACGGTGAAGTCACCATTTTTTACAGCTGAGTAGTATTCCATTGTGTATATATACCACAACTTGCTCAGCCACTCATCTGTTGTTGGACACCTGGGTTGCTTCCAGGTTTTGGCTATTACAATTTGTGCCACCAAGAACATATGTGTATACAGATCTTTTTGGATGGATTTGTTGGGTTCCTTAGGATATATCCCCAGGAAAGGAATTGCAGGATCATAGGGTAGGTCCATTTATAGCCTTCTGAGAGTTCTCCAGACTGTTCTCCACATAGGTTGGACTAACTGACATTCCCACCAGCAATGTAGGAGGGTTCCTTTGACCCCACACCCTCTCCAGCATTTGCTGCTGTTACCTTTTCTGATGTATGACATTCTCACAGGAGTGAAGTGGTATCTCGTTGTTGTCTTTATTTGCATTTCTCTGACAATCAGAGACTTGGAGCATTTTTTCATGTGTTTCTCAACCTTTTGGATCTCTTCTGTGGTGAATATTCTGTCCATGTCCTCCCCCCATTTTTGGATGGGGTTATTTGTTGTCTTGTTGTTGAGTCTGGCAAGCTCTTTATATATGTTGGTTATTAAACTCTTGTCTGATGTATGGCATGTAAAGATCTTCTGCCAGTCTGTGAGGGGGTCTCTTGATTTGGATAGTGGTTTCTTTTGCTGTGCAGAAGCTTTTTAATTTGATGTAGTCCAATAGGTTTATACTTGCCTTAGTCTTCTTTGTAATTGGATTCATTTCATTGAAGATGTCTTTGAAATTTATGCAGAAGTGGAGAGGTGGAAAGATATTCCATGTTCATGGGTCGGTAAAATTAACATCATCAAAATAAATATACTACCCAAAGCCATATACAAATTTAATGCTATCTCCATCAAGATCCCAAGCACATTTTTTAGGAAAATAGAACAAATGCTACAAATGTTTATCTGGAACCAGAAAAGACCTAGAATTGCCAAAACAATCTTGAGAAAAAAGAATAGAACTGGAGGCATCACACTCCCAGATCTCAAAGTGTATTGTAGGGCCATTGTCATCAAAACTGCTTGGTACTGGAACATGAATAGACACACTGACCAGTGGAATAGAATTGAGAGCCCAGAAGTGAGCCCCCACACCTATGGACATCTAATTTTTGACAAAGGGGCCCAGACTATTAAATGGGAAAAGCAGAGTCTCTTCAACAAATGGTGTTGGAAACAATGGGTTGAAACATGCAGAGGAATAAAACTGAACCACTATATTTCACCAAATACAAAAGTAAATTCCAAGTGGATCAAGGACTTGGATATTAGACCACAAACTATCAGATATTTAGAAGAAAATATTGGCAGAAACTAAGTTTTCATTAGAACCAATAAAGGTAACCTAAAGAGACAACTGAAAATAGGGAGGGACATGATAAATCAGATTTAAATTAAGTAAAATAAGCAAATTAAAAAGAAATAATGCAGAGGTAAAAACTATCATGAATATTACTGACAAAACATCAATGCTGCATATATATATATACATATATATATGAACAAACAGATAAATTGACATATATGCTATAGAACAACAGATTTATTTTAAAGAAAAAAAAGGATGAATAATGCTATAGAAAATGTAGCTAGTGGCTGGGTGGTAATGCACGTGGTTAAGTGCACATGTTACAGTGCTCAAGGACCCTGGGTCAAGCCCCCCACCCCCACCTGCAGGGGAAACTTTCACAACTGGTACAGCAAGCCTATAGGTGTTTCTCTGTCTCTCTCCCTCTCTATATGCCCCTTTCTCTCAACTCATGGCTATCTTTATCCAATAAACAAATACATATAATAAAAAAATTTAAAAGACAGTTCAAATGAAAACATAAATGTCTCTTAAGCACTGGAAAAGGTGCTCAACTTTACTAAAAGAAGGGGGAGGGGGAGGAGGAAGAGAAAGAAAAATGCAAATTGATACTTCACTGGGATAACTTTTCTCACTTATCAGACTGGCAAAATTCCAAAAGTTTGACAACATAATCTGTGGCAAAGCTGTAGGGTAATAGACTCCTCATATGATGCTGATGGGAATACAAAATGCTAAAACTCTTGTAGAAGCCCAATTAGCAATACCTAGAGAAAGTCCATTCACTTCCTATGTGATGAAACAATTACATTTCTAGAAATCTATTCCAAAGCTACTGTGGCAACACGTTAAAATACATATTAACAAACATTTCATTGAAGTTAGTGGGTATTACCAGGAGGTGGACTGTTTTTGTCCTACCTTTCCTTTAGTCATACATGAAATTACTCCAAATCTACATGATTGACAAACTTACTAAGCAGAATTTGCATGTCTCTACCCACATTTAACACTTGTTTTCAACTTTGAAATGCTAAAATAAATGCCACTTTCCAAGGGTATTTACTCTTAACGTTACTTTGTTAATCTTACTGTTGCTGGATAATGACACGAGGGAACCCAGTGACTTTGAAGAAGTTGAGTAGAACAGCGGACTGTGTGGAGGCTCCCCAGGTTGAACTCAAATGTTACCATGTGCAGGCACCAGGTTCAAGCCTCTGTTCCCCACCTGCAGGAGGAAGCTTCACAAGTGGTGAACCTATGATGCAGGTATCTCTCTTTCTCTCTCCTTCTCTCCCATTCCCTCCTCTCTCAAGTTATCTCCTATCAAATAAAAACAGAAAAATAAAGTGGCTGTCAGGAATGGCAGATTCATAAAGCTGGTTCTGAACCCCAGTGAAAACCCTACTAGGAAAGAAAGAAGGGGGTGGGGACACAGGGATAGAAGGAGAAATTGAGTAAGTACATATTTTCATTTGAAAATAAGAATCTCATCAGTACAACAGGAAAAAATATTTCTTGGCTGTGGTGTGATAATGAAGATCAGTATTTCTAGTGTATAAATAACTTCAGGTAGGGAGTGACATGTCCCAACTAACCCATCAGATATTTATATAATTAAAAGAATTAATTTACCTCAGACAAGCCT
Source organism: Erinaceus europaeus (assembly GCF_950295315.1). Classification (NCBI taxonomy): domain Eukaryota; kingdom Metazoa; phylum Chordata; class Mammalia; order Eulipotyphla; family Erinaceidae; genus Erinaceus; species Erinaceus europaeus. Next base: position 149,638,078 of record NC_080163.1, read on the forward strand.
GAATCTGAAATTTATAAATTGAGACCTTTATGCAAGCTACATTATCTTTTTAAAAAATATTTACTTATTTATTCCCTTTTGTTTCCCTTGTTATTTAACTGTTGTAGTTTTTATTGTTGTTATTCATGTTGGTGTTATTGGATAGGACAGAGAGAAATGGAGAGAGGAGGGGAAGACAGCGAGGGGGAGAGAAAGATAGACACCTGCAGACCTGCTTCACCGCCTGTGAAGCGACTCCCCTGCAGGTGGGGAGCCAGGGGCTCGAACCGGGATCCTTACCCCAGTCCTTGAGCTTTGCACCACGTGTACTTAACCCACTGCACTACCACCCGACTCCCACAAGCTACATTATCTTTATGGGTCTCAGCTTCTTTACCTATAAAATCTCCCAAACTTGCTTGAAATTGGCACAGAAAAGATAAAGTACTTATTTCCATGTTTGCCAAATTGTGCTCAATTATGGTGATTATTCCTTCAGAAGCTTTCAACAATTTACAAATATAACTTATGTTTTATGTGGAGTTTTGTGCCTTGCTTGTTTCATTTAACATATGAGTACTAACATTTACCATGCTATTAAGAACACATCATAAACATCACTCTTAATGGAAGAAGTACAATGTTGGCAGGTGACTGTGGAAGCAGAAGAACCATTTTTTCTGATGGAGAAACATCTTCATGCATTTTCATGAGCAAAATTTCCTGGGTGATAGGTGGTACCTACTTCATCACTTTGTCAAGCTTTTCTTTAGAGGCTTCAAGTTGCCCAGCCATAGGCAAATGCTTCTATTAATTTTGTGCCACTTAATTTTGTAAAATGCAGTGTACCCTTCCTATGTGTGGCTGTGTATATTTGAAAGCTTTTGTCTCCTTGTCCATCAAGAAAGGAGTTTCATTTTTGGCCTTTTTTTTTTTTTTTTTTTAACAACAAGGGCAGATATGTTCCTGACTGGCAGTTAAATTTGTTGAAGGTATTAAGTCACTAATGCTAATGCGTTTTACAATCTTCTGAACTGATTTAATATATTAGACTGCCACTCAAAATTGTAATAAACAATAGTGCACTCTTAGTTGAAAATCATTCTGTCAGATCTGGAGGCTTTCAAAAATGCCCACCTATGTTCAGAGTTTACAAACACATTTTGAGTTCTCTGTGGGTTTCACCACAAACCAATGACATAAAGACTTCAATTTGCATCTCCTGTCGTAGATTTTTGAAACTATGGTGAAGCCATAATAAACACCTGGCTGGAAATCTCTGAGGCTTGGAAATAATTCTCCACTTAGGAAGGTGAGGATGCTATTTCACATGAGGAAAAAACACTTTAAAATTATTATCAACTAGCTTCATGTACTTGTCATGAATTCATATGCATTCACCAGATTTGAAAAGAGCCAAATAAGCACATATACAGACAAAAACAACAAAAAAAGCACTGCAGAAACTGAATCATGGAGATGCAATTGAAGTTACACACACACACAGGACTGAGTGTTTAAAGACTAATAATTATGTATACAAATATATATACATATATATGTATTTAGCATCTACAAAAAATCATCATCATTAAGTATTACTTGCCTGATATTAAAATAAGGTGCTGATCTTTTCTGTGCTCTCACTGAAGAATTTTAAACAAGCTCATGAGGCATTTATTTTCTAGGTAGAGAAATTTGAGTTCCAAAGACAGAGTAGCCTGCTTATGGGTTTTGATTTATAAATGACAGAAACAGGCTTAACCTGATGTATATATTTTTTTCTCTTAACAACATGCACTAATCACCAAGATGAAGTGCTTGATTCAGTTAGGCTCATGGACAGCAAAATAAAAGAATAAACTTGCATTTGAAAATACTCAGAAATCTCTAATATATGCTAGCTCAATGTATTTCTCACAATGAACCTGGAATGTCAGGATGAAAATTTACTCTTTTATGCCACTAAAGAATCAGCAAGAGTTGTTGAAAGAAAAATTAAGAAAGTAATGCTATTTAAAGCTTTGATAAGAGGGAAATGGGAGGGAGTCAGGCGGTAGTGCAGCGGGTTAAGCGCAGGTGGCACAAAGTGCAAGGACCAGCACAAGGATACCGGTTCGAGCCCCTGGCTCGCCACCTGCAGGGGAGTCACTTCACAGGCAGTGAAGCAGGTCTGCAGGTGTCCAGCTTTCTCTCCTCCTCTCTGTCTTCCCCTCCTCTCTCCATTTCTCTCTGCTCTTTCCAACTATGACATCTATAACAACGATAACTACAACACTAAAACAACAAGGGCAACAAAAGGGAATAAATAAATATTAATTTTTTTAAAAAAAGAGGAAAATGGGAAAACATATTTATATAACCAAGGGGATGACAGACCTGTACACTAAAAATTTTAAGACAAAGATACTAATGAATGAACTTGAAGAATACATACATAAATGGAAAGATATTCTGTGCTCATAAGTTATAAGGGTAGGTAAAGAGATAACAAGAGTGACAGAGACAGAGAGACAGGGAGAAAGTATAAAAGAGACCAAAGCACCAAAGCTTCCAACAATGTGGTGATGGCCAAACTTAAACCTAGATCACACACATGGAAAAGCAGCAAATTCTCCAGATGAGCTACTTTAACAGCTCATTATTAATATTTTTAAATGTCCATATCATGCAGTGGTGCACCTAATTGACCACATACATTATCATGCACAAGGATCAAAGTTCAAGCCCCTGGTCCATTTGCAGGGAGGAAACTTCATGAATAGTGAAGCAGAATTACAGGTATCTCTCTTTCCCTCTATCTTTACCTCCTCTCTGAACTTCACTCTTTCCTATCAAAATTAAAAAACAAAGAAAGAAAGAAAGAAAGAAAGAAAGAAAGGAGAGAAGAAAGAAAGAGCAAAGAAAAGAAAGAAAAGAAATGAAAGAACCCCAGGTGATGGAGTGACCTGGTATTGACCAAAAAGGCCATCATTAAAGTGTGCTACTTAGTCTCTTGCCCTTACCCAGCTTGTGTAGTTCTTACTATATCTGACGATGTGATACAAAGTGATTGAAGAAAGTGAAGTCATGGGTATGAAAGGAGAGTATCTAGACCTAGCCCCTTGATGCAATTATTTTCAAAATACAATGAAGTCATTTACAAAATAATTCTCCTTACTCACATATGGAGAATGTGTGGTCCATATGATTACTGTTTATTTATTTATTTAAGAAAGGAGACATTAACAAAATCATAGGATGGGGGGCACAACTCTACACAATTCCCGCCACCCAATCTCCATATCCCATCCCCTCCCCAATAGCTTTCCCATTCTCTATCCTGCTGGGAGCATGGACCCAGGGTCGTTGTGGGTTGCAGAAGGTGGAAGGTCTGGCTTCTGTAATTGCTTCCCCGCTGAACATGGGCGTTGACTGGTCGGTCCATACTCCCAGTCTGCCTCTCTCTTTCCCTAGTAGGGTGAGTCTCTGCGGAAGTGGAGCTCCAGGACTCATTGTTGGGGTCTTCAGTCCAGGAAAACATTGGTAAAACACTTTCCCACCTAAACCTCAAGGACATCTTTGATGAAACAAACCCAACTGCAAGGAAGACTAAAGCAGAAACAAACAAATGGGACTATATCAAATTGAAAAGCTTCTGCACAGCCAAAGAAACTATCACACAAACAAAGAGACCCCTCACAGAATGGGAGAAGATCTTTACATGATTACTGATTTTTATATATTCAATTCACTGGTTTAGTCATGGTGCCAAGACAAGTGCTAGACATATATGTTACTCAGTAACTGTTAAATGGATGGATGTGTAATACAAATCACATTTTACAAGTATCTTAAATGCCATGATTAATCAATTTAAACTCCCCTCTGATGAGTTCCAAAGTAAAGGATAATTGGCCCCCATTCATACAATTTTCACAGACCATTTAAAAATAAAGAAGAGTGATGGGAATCTTGCCTGACCAGAGACCTTGGTTCTCTCCAAGGATGATGGAAACATAGCCCTGAATGCACTCCTGGGCAGCTGAACAGTGACAGAAACCTTGCATTTTCTTGCTATGTGAAAAAAATAATCCACTGTGTGTTTAAACGACTCCAGGTTGAGTTTTTATTTTTATAAACTGCAGTCAATACCCTTCTCATAACTGTATCTAACACAACCTGGCAGAGAACAGCTTTTTCTGAGCATGTAAAAATGCAAAATTAAAATAGATAGGGTGGGGAAGGGGGGCTGATCTGTAGTCTGTGCGCAAAACACAAACTTCTCTTGCTTCTCTGCTCAGGTTACTTTAACATGCAAGAGATGGTAGGAGATACAGTGCACGTGGGAGGCTGGAATACAAGAGACACATAAATAAGCTGCCTACAACAATGTAAGAATGTCATTGCAGATATTTGACATTCATCGTACAGTTTGGGAAACTGATAAAATCCTAATTGTAAAAAAGACATGCAGTATTGCCCATCCAGTGTTGCTTCTCACGTACAATCTGGCACACATGTCTTATTTCTCGGCACCAGCAGCAGAAGGAATGATCAAAAAGAAAAGAGCAATTTCCCCACCATAAATTGGAAAGTCTGCCAACCAGCTAAGTGATCTGCCATCAATCAGTGTTAAATTCTCCTTAGCTGCAAAAAATTCAAGGGCTAACTATTACTAAGAGATTTCACACAGTGACTAATGGTATATGACAAACACATTTAAAATCTGCATAGACCAGCACCAGTTCAAAATGTAACATGAATAATAAATAATCTTAAAGAAATCCTAGCATGCAAAATAAGATATAATCTTTTCAGACATAAATTACACAAAAGAGATTATAGTTCCAGAAAAGCATTTGCAAACTGACCAAAACAAAGTCAAAAGTGTAACCATTCAGAAGGCAACTGTTTGATGGCTTTGCACATAAACACATTTTAAGAATTTTAGTTAAATAAGCTAGGAAATAGTGGCCACAGATGTGGAAGCAAGAACAGGAAAAACTTCAGGTCTCTGATCAGTTATAAACAGTTATGAAGATTCTGGACACATACAAATGTAATAAGAAAGGCTTTCTGTTTCCTAAGAAATACACAGTGTGTGTGTGTGTGTGTGTGTGTGTGTGTCTGTGTGTGTGTGTGTGTGTGTCTGTGTGTGTGTGTGTGTGTGTGTGTAGAGGGAGAGAGAGAGAGAGAGAGAGAGAGAGAGAGAGAGAATAGTAAGAAAATGGTGGTTTGGGGGGATGGATGGTGGAACATCCAGTACAGTGCCCAAATTTCCATATGCAAGAACCTGGGGTTCAAGTCACAGATTTCCACCTGCAGGGAGGAAGCTTCATAAGTGGTGAAGCAGTGCTGCAGGTCTCTCTCCCCCTCTTCCTCCTCTTCTCCCTTTCCCTCTTCCTTGCCCTCTCCCTCTCCCTTTCCATCTCCCCCTCTCCCTCTCTCCCTCTCTTTCACCCCTTCTCACACTTTCTCACACTCTCACCCTTACCCTCTTCATCTACCCACTTCTCTTTCTATAACAAGGCAGGAAAACATTAAAAAGGGGAAAAAAAAAACGGCCACCATAAGCAGTGAAGCAGTACAGAAAGTGAGCATAATCAGAGATAATCATGGTGGTGAAAAAAAAAAAAGATTTATTTACTTAATGAAAAGAGAGAGACCAAACAAAACATCAATTTGCATTCAATCTGTATCAACCCAGCATACGTAGTGTCAGGAACTTTAAGCATTTATCCACTAAGTCATATTCCTAAAACAACTATCTCTTTATTTCTTTATTTTATTTATTTACCGCCAGGGCTGTGTCTGCACAATACCTGCATAACAAACCCACAGCTCCCTACAGCCTCCCCCCCTTTCTCTTTTAATTATGACTGAGACAGAAAAGGAAATAAGGTGATAATGGAAGAAGGAGAGAGAAAGAGGAACCTACATCATGCTTCACCACTCTTGAAGCTTCCCTCTTGCATTTAAGAACCAGGAGCTTGAACATGGGTCCTCGTGCATGGTAACTTCTGCATTTTACTAGTTGTGCTAACCCCCTTTTAATTTATTCTTTGTGCTTTCTTCTTTAACCTAAATTGAGCTACAAAACAGAAACAAAAAAGTATAGATTCAAAATGACTTAAACATAAGATTGGGGGGGGGGACTTTGGTTCTTGGGAAATAAAAAAATAGATCTGAATTTGGAAAACTAACCACATCTTGCTTTTCTTGTACAATTCATCTAAGTTACATGATTAAATGGACAAGAATAGCATGAGCAAACAACATAGTATGTAGAAAATTTATTATAAATAGTAAAGGATTATTTCCTTGCTAGTATGATTTTTCTTATTTGTTTGAAAACTATAAGAAAACACAATGACAAAGAAAGAAAACAGTGCTCCTATTTATCTCTTTAAAAAGATTTCATAGAGCATTTAGATAATAAAAACAAGCTTATTGAAACTTAGCCCTTGGAGGTCTCAAGAACTATAGAATTTCATAAATAAGGTAATTTTTAATCAGGGAAACTAAATTTTGTTAATTCATTTTCCAAATAATAACACATTTATTCTTCATTTAAACCCCACAGGTGTGCCATAATAAAATATTTTTCCTTGATTGGATTTTAATTGTTGCTATTAGTAGGGTTTTAAAATCTTTGACAAAGTTGAAATCTCCATACATTAGTTTGGTGAATATATAGCTTCCCCATTCTGCAACAGAAAGGAACAGTGTATACAACCCCTAAGACTATTGCATTTTGTCATATAAATGAAATTGAAGCCAGTACCTTAGTAATTATGAAGTATAGAAGCAATATAAATAACAATGTATCTATTCATTAGGAGTTTTAAGAATATACATGATTGGTGGTTCAGGAGGTGGCCACCAGTGGATAAAGTGGTGGCACAGTGGACAAAGGGTTGAGCTCACAAAGAAGATGTACTTAATTCTATCCCTAGCATCACAAATGACACAGTGATGCTTTGGTTCTCTCTCTCTCTCTCACTCTCTCTCTCTCTCTCTCTCTCTCACCACTCTCTCCCTCCCTCTTAAAACTTCCTGTTTCAGAGGCATGGCTATAGCACAGAAGTCATTTCAGATCACTCTCCTGATAAACTAGTAAAAAGCAATGAAAAATCATCTGAAAACTCAATAAAATACAACCTAGATTTCTTCAGAAACTCAATAAGCCACAGGTAAATGCAGACAGGTATGGCCAATGGGTGGAAAGGGGGTGAGGAAGAGATTTGCAAAACTCAAGCAGCTCTACTGAGTGATGGCTAGCTCCATACTGGGAATGAAGCAGCACAGCATATTGCTGGTGTTAGGAACGTAGGTCTGGGTGCTCAACCTGTGAAACCAGAGGAAAACTTACTAGTGGTTAAGTGAAAAATCTAGCTATAGTTAAAGCCCTCTGATTGGCTCAGGCTCCCACAGCTGGCCAGAAAATAAATCACAAACAATTTCCATGTGGCATAGCAAGGAATTACATTAAAAAAAAAAAATCATCAGTTTACAACTGTGACCTTTTATTTATTTATTTTATTGCCAAAGCACTGCTCAGCTCTGGATTGTGGTAGTGCCGAGGACTGAACCTGGGACTTTGGAATCTTAGGCAAGAGAATCTTTTTACATAACCATTACACTAACCATCCCTGCCCAATAACTGTGACTCTTAAGTAACTCACTTGGCCACAGAGAATCCAAACAAGCATGAGCAGGGGGTTGAAAAGAAGTAAAGTAGAAACTCTCCAAGACTTAAGAAGCCATGCTCGATGTCAATGAGCACGATCTTGCAGTTCCTGTCATCTATACATAAGAGATCCTACTTCTCGTCTTTCAAAGACATTTGTGTCACCATTAGAACATCAGCTCCATCCACTCCTGAGACATGCCAAAAGGTGACTGGCTTCAGGGGTCCAGGAACCAACACACCATATCTGAACAGCAATACCTAGGACACAAATGTCAAAAGACACCAAATAGGATGGTCAAACCAAAAATAACCACTGCAGCAATGAACCAAGACAAAAGCCCAGAAGAAAAAAAAAATTCAACTACTCAGAAGTAAATAAGAATGAGAAAAACAAAACAAACAAACAAAAAAAGATAGAAAGTAAAGAAAAGAGAAAGAAAGAAAGAAAGAAAGAAAGGAAGAAAGAAAGAAAGGGAGGGAGGAAAGAGGGGGCCAGGTGGTGATGCACCTGGTTAAGCACACGTGTTACAGTGCATAAGGACCCAAGTTCAAGCCCTTGGTCCCCACCTGTAGGGGTAAAGCTTCACAAGTGGTGAAGCAGGGCTACAGGTGTCCTTCTATTTTTCTCCTTCTCTATCTCCACCTCCTCTCTTAATTTCTGTCTCTATCCAATGATAAATTAATTAAATTAAATACTAAAAAAGAAAGAAAGGAAGAAAGACAGAAAGAAAGATCCAAGCATTAACAGACGTGATAATCACTGGAGCGAAGAAAGTTTTTGATGAAAATATCATCAGCCATGTTCAGCGAGGAAGCAATTACAGAAGCCAGACTTTCTACCTTCTTTTTTTGTTTGTTTGTTTGTTTTTTGTTTTGTTTTGTTTTGTTTTCCCCTCCAGGGTTACTGCTGGGCTCGGTGCCTGCACCATGAATCCACCGCTCCTGGAGGCCATTTTTCCCCCCTTTTGTTGCCCTTGTTGTAGCTTCGTTGTGGTTATTATTATTGCCCTTGTTGATGCAATTCATTGTTGGATAGGACAGAGAGAAATGGAGAGAGGAGGGGAACACAGAGAGGGGGAGAGAAAGATAGGCACCTGCAGACCTGCTTCACCGCCTGTGAAGCGACTCCCCTGCAGGTGGGGAGCCGGGGGCTCGAACTGGGATACTTACGCTGATCCCTGCGCTTTGCGCCACATGCGCTTAACCCACTAAGCCACCACCCAACCCCCGAGACCTTCTACCTTCTGCATCCCACAATGACCTTGGGTCCATACTCCCAGAGGTTTAAAGAATAGGAAAGCTATCACGGGAGAGGATGGGATATGGAGATCTGGTGGTGGGAACTGTGTGGAGTTGTACCCCTCTTATCCTATGGTTTTGTCAATGTTTCTTTTTTATAAATAAAAAAAAGAAAGAAAATATTATCAGAAATGGAAAAACAACAAATGAGACTCTGAAAGAAAACTCAAACATTCTTGGGGTAATTAAAAAGCTAATAGCTGATTTAAGAGCCCAACTAACTGAAGAAGCTAATATAATCTCTCACTCTCGAGGCAGACTGGGAGTATGGACCGACCAGTCAACGCCCATGTTCAGCAGGGAAGCAATTACAGAAGCCAGACCTTCTACCTTCTGCAACCCACAATGACCCTGGGTCCATGCTCCCAGAGGGATAGAGAATGGTAAAACTATCAGGGGAGGGGGTGGGATATGGAGATTGGGTGGTGGGAATTGTGTGGAGTTGTACCCCTCCTACCCTATGGTTTTGTTAATTAATCCTTTCTTAAATAAAAAAAAATAATCTCTCACTCTCTTTCATAAATAAGTAAATATTAAACAATGATTTAATATTATAAAGTAATAGATAAAATTGTTTAAATTTCTTTCACCTCATCTGTCCCTCACAATAGGCCTTATGACATAAAGTGGATCACACTCATATTTAACATATATGATATGAAGTAGATCATCATTCATATAGAATTTATTTATCTTTCTGCCAGGGCTTCATGCCTGCATGATTCCTCTGTTAGTGGAGGCTCCTTCCACACCGCACCCCCACCCCATCCGCCAGAGAATGAAAGGCAGGAACCAGGTGGTGACACATCTAGTTGAGTGCACATGTTACAATGCACAAGGACCCAAATTCGAGTCCCTAGTCTCTACCTGTAGGGAAAAGCTTCACGAGTGGTAAAGCAGAGTTGCAGGTGTCTGTCTCTCTTCCTTTCTCTCCCTGTATTTCCCTTGCCCTTTCTGACTATATGTCCAATAAATTAATTAATTAATATAATAGAAAAAATTTAAAAGACAATGAAAGGGAGAGGTTGAGAGAAAGACAGAAAAAGGACACCATGGCACTGCTTCACAGAGTATGAATCTTCTATGTGATAGCCAGGGGCTTGAACCCGGTTCTGATGCCTGGTCAAGTGCGCAGTATTTTGGGTGAGCTATCTCTCATCCTCTTCCCACTTCCTTTTGAATGATTAGGAATGCAAATCTTATCAAGTGATACAATCCTTTCTTCAACTATTAAATATATATTTCAAAACGTGTATTTTTTTTAAATCCTAGAAGCAAAAGAGAGTTTTATATAAGGAAAAAAGTGAGAAAGAAGCCAGAGTATTGCTCAGGTAACATGTGACTCCAGGAACTGAGCCAGGAAGCTCAGCAAGCAATCCTTTGCTCTACCAGCTAAACTATTTCCTTGGCCAACTGAGCTACATAAAAGTATCATTCCACTTTACCACCTAAAAAAAGTAGCATTACATGGTAATGACAACACATTTAGAGTACTTTTAAAATTCAGTTTTAGTTCTTAAAATATTCAAAGTAACTGCAACTAGATTGATGGAATCATTTAAAACCTACTACTGTGGTTTTATTTAAACTACACATTATATTTATTTCATGAATATTGATTCCCACCCCCCCGCAATGGTAAAAACTGAAAATTAGTGTAGTAGAATTCAGATTTTTAAATCATTTTAGGAGAAGGCACTAATGTGCTTTGGGTGTTCTATTAAACAGAATTAGGAAGGCTATTCTTTAGTAATAAACAACACTGACATTTAAGTGGCATAAAATAACATATCTTGTATCTGATCATGCAAAGACCTCAGGCTCACAATTCTTATCACTCTTTAGGAACTAGTATCTTATGTGCTCACTTATCCAGGCTTCATCCACCTCACTCCACGAATACTACAATGAGCTATACATCCCAGTGCAGGAAGCTGAAAGCTTCCACACATAATATATTGACCAGAGTAAGTCAGTGATATTTTTAACCTTAAGATGCTTATTCTGGACTGAATTGTGTCTTCCCTTTTTTATTTTTTATTTTTGGAAACCCTAACTTCAATGTGATGGTATTTGGAAATGGGAGCTGTTTGAAGTAATTCAGATGAATTCACAAGGACTTGATATTTACGATATGAATACTAGTGTCATAAGAAGAGACATCAGAACTCTCCATATCAGTAGAATATACCAAACGCATGTCTTGTGTACATAAGCATAATTATCTTCTAACCTAAAATATAGGGGAGTTTTTCCAAAGCCAGATGGTAATAATGAATTAGTATACATAATTTTTAAAAAGTGCTGTCATACAGACATCTTTTAAGATTTAGGAATGTTGGGAGTCGGGCTGTAGTGCAGCGGGCTAAGCGCAGGTGGCACAAAGCACAAGGACCGGCATAAGGATCCCGATTCTAACCCCGGCTCCCCACCTGCAGGGGAGTTGCTTCACAGGCGGTGAAGCAGGTCTGCAGGTGTCTATCTTTCTCTCCTCCTCTCTGTCTTCCCTTCCCTCTCTCCATTTCTCTCTGTCCTATCCAACAAAGACAACAACAATAATAACCACAACAATAAAACAACAAGGGCAACAAAAGGGAATAAATAAATAAAATAAATTAAAAAAAAAGATTTAGGAATGTCTTAACGGATGCCTCCCGTGTATTTTTCTATTAACAATAAATTTAAATATCATAGATGATTCTTTACATATCTAATTATAGCTGGTTTTCTGCATTAATCTGTTGGGTTGTCAGAAAAGTCATGATGTATTTTTGCATAGAAAAACAGAAAAAATTTCATAACTTTTCCAACAACCCAGTGTATCATGAGTTTATATCAATACCTTCAAAAAGCAAGGAGCTGAGGCATACAGAAATTAATTAACCTGTCAAAGTTCAAACAGCTACTCCAAATTTCCTTAAGTCCATATCTGACCTGTTTAGCAACCCATGAAGCAAGAAAGGCATTAAAAATGTTTTGTGTGTAGTTATATTCCAAGAATGATATGACCCCAGGCAGTAGAAGTACACTATCTCATATTCTTTTGGTTTTAAAGAAAAACAAATACCTCAAAATACACAATTATTCAATTTAATTGATCACTATAAAAATCAGACAGTATGAAAAGTAGTAAGCTGCTGAACCACATTAAGAATTTTATGTCTGAAATTAGCAGATGGCAGCCACTGTAACTTTCTCTTCAGCAACACTGTCTCCAGAAGCCACAAGTGTTACACTAGTATATTTCTATTAAGGAACATGATAAAAACACTGTATTGGTTTGCTGTAATTGTTCCATGATTCAGCAATTGAGTCACTTAATGACTCCCTCTTATATAGCAACTCATATAATTTTAAGAAGGGTCTAGTGTGTGGACCATCTGTTAACAATAAATTCAAAGTACCTTGAGAAATCAGTGTGTAATACTTGTGATGAAGCTATTTGAGTAACTAGGCGATAATTTTAGTGAAGGTGAAAAAGCACAGAAAGACTGCATTGGAATGAATTCTGCTGAAGATTGTACACAGTTCACTTTAACTTATTTATGACACACTAACAGTGTAAAAGAGACCTAGGGAGATAGCTCTGCAGTCAGGCACTGCCATATTCATGCTCAGGATTGAACCCTGCTACTACAGTGAGAGTGTAGCGGCCTTGGGAGAAACCTCTGTACTGTAGTCTCTCTCCATTTCTTTCTCTGTCTCTATGTGAATGAAAAAGTCTGAGCAGTGTAACTGTACATGTGTAAGGCCCTAGCGCTGGCAAAAAGAAGCACTACTGACCAACAAATGGTGCTAACACTTTTTTTTTTTTTTAATCTATCTGATAGATATATGGAGTTATGTCATTGGGTTAAAATTTTCCAAGATTCTGGACCTTGAAAAATTCATGTTAAGTGAAGTAAGTCAGAAACAGAAAGATGAATAAGAGATGATCTCACTCTCAGGCAGAAGCTGAAAAAAACAAGATCAGAAGAGAAAACACAAGTAGAACCTGAACTGGAACTGGCACATTGCACCAAAGTAAAAGACTCTGAGGTGGGTGGGGGGGAGAATAAAGGTCCTTCAGAGGACTTAGTGGGGGTTTAATTGTTTTATGGAAAACTGAAACTGAGAAATGTTATGCATGTACAAACGATTGTATTTACTGTCGAATGTAAAACATTAATTCCCTAATAAAAAAATTTTAAAAGAATTCCAAGATTCAAAAATCATCATCTTATAGATATAAAAAATAATTTCTTTTATATGCATTTGAAACAGATGTGCCAGTATGACACATGCACACTACTGTAAAGATGAATAAGTAACAGTCCAGGATGTTATGCCGGAGGATAGAAGAGGATAGCAATAAAGGCACAGTAATAATACAAGTGTTAGGATAGTAATACTGAGCTAGTAATACAGAGCTAGGCAAAGATTATTAAAGCACAAATGAGAACCCTCTACCCAGGCTATGGCAGGATATCAAGGGAGGAAAATATTGGATGGTTGGAAAAGTCATGATGCATTACTTCATAGTATTTCTCACAAACACTGAATCTAGGAGATGACTGTTGCCTTTAGCGTTCCTTGCTCAGATTTTTTTTTCTGAAACAGTCTATACAAAGGATGATCAGAGACCAGTTACAAAATACGGCATAAGAAAAATGAAGGAATCCCCCATATAAATATAGTCTCATTAATATTTACTTGCAAGTCAGACTTATAGATTACACTTCAGAAAATCTAGAGTGATAAGTAGTTTACATACTATAAATAATTGATGTAACCATGCTAAAATAAAGTAAAACCCAAATGAGAGATATAAAGATGAATGTTTATTAAAGATTTTATTAGCTAATGAGAGAATCAGACGATGTTAAATCTGGTTTAAAGGAAAAATTCACCAAATTTGAATGCAGGTGAAATAAAGAAATTGAATTACAAAGGTAGACAAAATTATGTTTTCCACTGTTTTTTTTTTCTGGAGTTAGAAAAGTAAAACAAAACTGCTCTACAATAGTAACCAGGGATGTTGCTCTGTACTCACAGCATGGGTTATCCATGTTAGAAAATCTGAGTTTTCTTTTATTTATTTATGTATTTTATTCCCTTTTGTTGCCCTTGTTTTATTGTTGTAATTATTATTGTTGTTATTGATGTTGTTGTTATTGTTGGATAGGACAGAGAGAAATGGAGAGAGGAAGGGAAGACAGAGAGAAGGGGCGGGAAAGACAGAGACACCTGCAGACCTGCTTCACCGCCTGTGAAGCGAACCCCCTGCAAGTGGGGAGCCTGGAGTCTTGAACCAGGATCCTTATGCAGATCCTTGTGCTTTGCGACACCTGTGCTTAAACCACTGCACTACCACCCAACTCCCTAAAAATCTGGGTTTCCTAACACCACAAGACTGTCAAGGGCAGAAGCACATGGAACTCCTTAGACAGTGGAATTCTGCTTTTGATCTCCCTCAAAATAATAAGTCAACAATATTTAGTATACACCTTTCCCATATTTGGGAGCTACTCTATTCCCTGATCCAGCTTTCTAGTCCTTTTTCCAACCATGACATCATCTCCCCAGACAATAACATGGATCCACCTGCATTTCAGATTTCAGGCTCAGGGGGAAAAAAAAAGAAAGAAAAAGAAAAAGAAAAAAAAAAAAAACCTAGTAGAGCCACAAGCCCACTGGAATATAACTAAAATATGCCTACTACAAAATCGAGGGCACCCCAACACTTCATCTGCACTATTCCAGCCTTTAGGTTCATGATTGTTCAACAATTTGTTTGGCTTTGTATGTTAACTCTCTTTTCAGCCACCAGGTTTCAGATGCTAGCATGATGCCAACCAGACTTTCCTGGACAGACAACCCCACCAATGTGTTCTGGAGTTCTGATTCCTCAGAACCCTGTTCTGAGAAAAGAGAGAGACAGGCTGGGAGTATGGATCTACTTGTCAACACCCATGTTCAGCGGAGAAGCAATTACAGAAGCCAGACCTTTGACCTTCTGCATCCCACAATGACCTTGGGTCCACACTCCCAGAGGGTTAAAGAATAGGAAAGCTGTCAAGGGAGGGGATGGGATTCAGAGTTTTGGTGGTGGGAACTGTGTGAAGCTGTACCCCTCTTATCCTATGGTTTTGTCAGTATTTACTTTTTGTAAATAAAATTAAATTAACAAATAATAATAGAAAATTAAAATAGAACCAGGCAAGTGGCCCCACCTAGGGCAGAGAGTCTGCATTAGGCTCCAGGTTTGATTCCCAACACTGCATTAACAAAACACACATGATTCAGGCCAACTCTAGATTAAGAAACGTGGAAGATTACTACTTGCCAAAGCACAGAACCTTCCAAGGAAAATAAGTTCACATGAAAACAATTTGTACAGAGTAACACAAGTCAAAAACAGAACAATTTAAGCATAGGTAAATGAATGCATGATTGACACACATGGCTTCAAAATAATTCTAAATAACCTATCTGTGGAGGATATTAGAAATTCAATACTATTTTGAAAACTGATCAAAAGGAAAGCTTTCCTTACAAAAGCAAAAACAGTACTATCCACTGATTTAAGGATAAAACAAGTAAAAATTTTATCCATTCACTTTAAGATAATAAAGTTCTAAGACTATGCAAACCACCAACTACAAAACTATATGTATGAAATATATTTCACTGCCTTCTCAGACACCTCCATTAAAATTACAAGGGGAAAGCTGTATGCCAACCTTATAGACCCTCTCAGTGAGGATGGATGTACCTGAAATCTCTTTATATGTTTTCTGAAATTTTTCTCAAGTCTACAAACTTTGAAAACATACTACTCAATAATCATTGCATAAACAACACATTACAAATGGCTCTAGGCATACAAGTGGCCCTATCCTGATAATTAAGCACCATTTACCTATTACTTTACTTATTACTAGTAACAGTTCGTAGTAGTAACATCCATCGGAAAAATTGTGGTGGTATTTCAAAATGAGCTCCGTAGAAAATAGAAATTTGTTTTGCATATCATATTCTTATGGGGGAAGATAAATCTGATGTTATAACACACAACAATTTTTATCCTGAGCTTTCTGATAGTTAATGAAAAATATCAGTTACTTAAGACTTTTCCTACAATTGAATTCTAAGCATAGTCTTAAATGGAACACAAATAAATAATTATCAATATTCCTCAATGTCTACATTGCTATTTATATTTAATTTTAGCTGAAATAATGATCAATAACACACACACACACACACATCAAGTTTTATAGAAAAAGAGATTATTCCCAATCTCCAAAACAGGGTACAAAGTTTTACACTTAAATTCTCCAACTTTCCTTGCCTTTCATTTCCTAGTATAGTCTTCCTTTCTTTTTTCTCTTTCATTGCTTGATTTTACTTGTAATCTGTGCAGATGGATTATGAGTATCCTGGTCTCTTCCTCTAAGTTGTCTAACAACTTCTTTGGAAGTGGGCAGTGTTATAAAGCTAACCATTACAGAAGCCAGACCTTCCAACTTCTGCACCCCATAATGATCCTGGGTTCATACTCCCAGGGGGATAAAGAATAGGGAAGCTATAAAAGAAAGGGATTTGGATATGGAGCTCTGGGGGGGGTGAGCATTGTGTGGAAATGATCCAGCTTTCTGGTCCTTTTTCCAGCCATGACATCATCTCCCCTCTTATCCTATAGTCTTGTCAATGTTTCCATTTTACAAATAAAAATAAAAAAATAAAAGAAAGTTAACCAAACAAGGATGTTCCATTCTATTGGAAGGGAGGACTTGCCCCTTGCTATTGAATGACCAAGATGAAAATTATATTCAAGTCTCCAGGAGTTGGGGGTGGGGAGCATCAGAATATTAATGAAATGAAAATTAAACCCGAAAAGAAATGCCTGAAGCCTCCAAATGTGCAGAGAGCAAAGGGATAGCAGGAGTCATGAATAGTAATGAGCTTCCAACTCTACTAATATCAGGAACTGTTCTGTCAAAGCCTCTAGTAACCCCCGCTGCTCAGTGAAAGAAGCCCAATCTATTAAGTCTTTTCCAGAATTAAAACATTTCAGTGACAATGAAAAGTGTGGTAACAACAATCTTAACTTGGACATTTTTGTGATAGTAGGACAGATTTATGTCCATTTTATATGAATATATAAATACAGTCACACATACTTAACTGAAAAAAATACTTCTAAGATGTAAAAATATGTTGCTACAGTATTTCATATCTATTTAGCTTGCTCATAGGAAGTGTCATATTTTCATACTAGAGATCATTATTCCCATTGTTAATTACTTGTAATATTAATGTAGCATTTGGTAAGAACTCAAAACAGAATGTTATAGCTTACATGACACTGAAAATAAACTATGTGGTCAATATTGTCTCCATGTTACAGGTCAGTAGTACACCGAGGCTTAGGGAAGCTGTGGAATTTGATCAGTGTCATACAGCTGGTAACTGCAGAGCTGGCACTAGAGGAAATGAACTTGACCAGTGTGCTCACAAAGGCTAAGCTTTTAACCAGTAGGTTTCTCACTAATCTGAAACATATTACTTCAGAAAGAAATGGGAGTTAAAACTGATTATTATTCAAGTTTCTCAAATATTAACTGAGGCAATCTTAGGCCAAGCCCAGTGCTTCTGTGCATGATTGCTCAACAATTTGTTAGGCTTTGTATGTTAACTCTCTTTTCAGCCACTAGGTTCCAGATGCCATTAGGATGCCGGCCAGGCTTCCCTGGACTGAAGACCCCACCAATGTGTCCTGGAGCTCCGCTTCCCCAGAGACTCACCCTACTAGGGAAAGAGAGAGGCAGACTGGGAGTATGGATTGACAGTCAATGCCCATGTTCAGCAGGGAATCAATTACAGAAGCCAGACCTCCCACCTTCTGCAACCCACAAGGACCCTGGGTCCATGCTTCCAGAGGGATAGAGAATGGGAAAGTTATCAGGGGAGGGGAAGGGATATGGAGATTGGGTGATGGGAATTGTGGAGTTGTACCCCTTCTACCCTATGGTTTTGTTAATTTATCCTTTCTTAAATAAAAAATAAATTTACAAAAAGCAGCTACAGAAAATCACCTATTGTAGGCCCCCATAGGACCTTGCCCTCAACTTGGATCCACAACGGTAGAGAATGTTCCATCCTCCAAGGTGAGACTGTACAACGTAATCTATGCTACACCTGAGGATGATGGATCCTGAAATTGGAGCAGCTTGGAATGTTCCTACTGATGACCACAGAATGTGAGCTCAGATCTATAGGGATGCAGAGGTCACATAGGCTTCTAAGCTGAATATGGATGGGCCCCAGATCAGATCAAATCGATGGGATTTACAGTCAACAATATTTATACACCTTTCCCATATTAGAGAGCTACTCTCTTCCTTGATCCAGCTTTCTGGTCCTTTTTCCAGCCATGATATCATCTCCTCAGACAGTAACTTGGATCCACCTGCATATCAGATTTCAGGCTCAGGGAAAAAAAACCCAAAAACTAGTAGCCACAGGTCCTTTGGAATATAAATAAAATATAAAATATGCCTACTAGCTATCTACAGAATGGAGAACCCCCCCCCCCAACTCTTCATCTGCACTACTCCAGCCATTTGGTTCATGATTAGTCAACAACTTTCTTGGCTTTACATGTAAATGTTAACCCTTTTCAGCCACCAGGTTCCAGATACTATGATGATGCCAACCAGACTTTCCTGGACAGATGACCCCACCAATGTGTCCTGGAGTTCCGATTCCCAATAACCCTGCCCCATTAGGGAAAGAGAGAGGCAGGCTGGGAGTATGGATTGACCTGTCAACACCCATGTTCAGCAGGGAAGAAATTACAAAAGCCAGACCTTCCACCTCCTGTATCCCACAATGACCTTGGGTTCATACTCCCAAAGGGATAAAGAATAGGAAATCTATCAGGGTAGGGGGTGGAATACAGACGTCTGGTGGTGGGAACTGTGTGAAGCTGTACCCCTCTTATCCTATGGTTTTGTCAGTGTTTCCTTTTTATAAATAAAAAAAAGAAAATCACCTAAAAACTCAACAAAGTATGACTAAGATCTCTTCAAAAACTCGCCAAGCAAAAGTTAAGTGCAGACATGTATGGCTTGTAGACAGAAATGGGGTGAGGGAAAAATTTGTGAGGCTAAAAGGCCATACTTAGAAATGGCTGGTGCCAGACTGAGAGTTTGTTGCTGAGGCTCACCACTTCTGGGTCCAAGTTAAATCAAATGACTGTTTAAAAAAAGAAATAAAAAAAAGAAATTACCCAAGCAACAGGTGATACAGGCACATGTGGCTTGTGGACGGAAAGGGAATGAGTGATTCCTAGGACTAAAAACTGGTTCATGCTCAGTGATGGCAGACACCAAGGTAGATCGGCAGCTGACACACACTACTTTCAGAACTGAGTTTCAGCAACAAAAAGACTTTTACCAAAAAAAAAAAAAAAACACCTAAAAATTATTAATTTAAGGGGCTTGGCAGTAGCACAGTAGGTTTAGCACACATGGCATGAAGTGCAAGGACCAGTAAGTATCCTGGTTAGAGTCCCAGCTCTCCACCTGCAGAGGGTTTCGCTTCAGGGGTGAAGCAGATCTGCAGGTATCTGTCTTTCTCTCCCTCTCCATCTTCCTGTTCTCTTAATTTCTCTCTGTCCTACCCAACAACAACAACAGCAACGACAACAAAAATAATAACTACACCAACCATAAAAACAACAAGCGCAACAAAAAGGGAAAAAAATACTGCCTCCCGGAGCAGTGGATTTGTAGTGCAGGCACTGAGCCCCAGTGAAAACCCTAAAGGCAAAAAAAAAAAAAAAAAAAAAATTTACAACTTTGATTTCTCTAATGCTGTTGCCTCCCAGAGGCTAGAACAGTAGCAGGGAGACCCTATATTGACTTCAAAGTCACAGAAACAGCCTAGTGATTTAGGGTGGCCCAGAAACATGGCACTGGATTAGGATCCTTTTCACATCACTTTCCTGATAAACTAGAAAAGACAACAACAACAAAAATCACTGAAAACTGAACAAAATACAACCAGGACTTCTTCAGAAACTCATTAAGCCACAGGTGAGTACAGACTGTGGACACTGGGTAGAAAAGGAGCGAGGAAGAGATTCTTGGAACTCAAGAAGCCATAAGGGCTGGCTCTGAATTGAAACAGATGAAAGCTTTACTAGAGGTGGAAGAATACCAGGGATACATTCCAGTTCCTCACTGAATGTTATTTTTCCCACACTAGTATCTATCAATCCAATGCTTGGCAGAATCTAGATTTAGTGACTATAAAAAAAGAAAAAGAATTTTGGGGTCCAACCCCAATACATTTCTCTGAGTCTGTTTCCTTTTCTTATCTCTGTTCTCTTATCCTATCACTCTCATCTTCTATTTCTTCCATTATCTCTGTTTTATCTCTTAATAATACCTGTTTAAGTTAAAAAAAAAAACTTCTTATAGTTAAATAGCCCTCTGATTGGCTGAGGCTTCCATAGCCCACAGGGAAGATAAATAATAGACAAATCACTAGCAACATAACACCCTTGTTAACAGCTACTGGATTTTACCTCAGAGACTGAGGTGAAACAAAACCAACTGTTAAAATTAACAACTGTGGATTTTTAAGTAACTTATTTAGACAAAAGTGAATCCATGAGTATGTGTTGTATGGATTTGAGAAGAAGTGTATTCCAGTTTTTTGGGGGTGAAGAACCCTGAAAATGTCCAAGAGGTCTATTCTGACCATCTCTTCATTTTATTCTCTTGTTTCTAGATATAGATCAGGTTCCAGGAGATAGAGCATATGTCTACACGTATCCATAAACCAGGGCAAATATATACCTGAAAGCAGTAGTACACTAGAGTTTGCAGTGAGTAACCCCCAACACTTGATCTCCACTATTCCATCCTTTGGGTCCTGGGTCCATGATTCTTCAACAATTTGTTTGGCTTTGTATGTTAACTCTCTTTTCAGCCACTAGGTTCCAGATGCCATCAGGATGCCGGCCAGGCTTCCCTGGACTGAAGACCCCAACAATGAGTCCTGGAGCTCTGCTTCCCCAGAGACCCACCCTACTAGGGAAAGAGAGAGGCAGACTGGGAGTATGGATCAACCAGTCAACGCCCCATGTTCAGTGGGGAAGCAATTACAGAAGCCAGACCTCCCACCTTCTGCAACCCACAAGGACCCTGGGTCCATGCTCCCAGAGGGATAGAGAATGGGAAAGCTAGTGGGGATGGGACGGGATATAGAGATTGGGTGGTGGGAATTGTGTGAGTTGTACCCCCCCATCCTATGATTTTGTTAATGTCTCCTTTCTTAAATAAAAATAAAATAAATAAATAAATAAAGTCAATGCAGGCACATGTGATCACTATATTGAAAAGTTGAGAGTAAAGGATCCTTCAGGACTATAGAGCTGTATTCAGCATAAGAAGATATCATCTTGCTGTTTCAATCATCCATTTCTCCCTTCAGTTGAGCACAAGAGACCCTAACTCACATCTTTCAAAAGCAGATGTGTCAACATTAGACTAATGGCTCCAACCATTCCTGAAACACACCAAAGGTAACTATCTTCAGGGATCCAGGAACCAACCACCATATATCACCTCACACCATATATAAGCAGCAACACATAGAATACAAATTGCAAAAGACACCATTGGTAAAAGTAAAAAAAAAAAAAAAAAAAAAAAAAAAAAAAAACATTGCAGAAATGAACCAAAACAAAAGCCCAGGAAAAAGAAATCCCAACAAGCTAGAAACAATTATGAATAAGGATAACATGCAAACACTAAATGATATAATAATCACAGAAGTGAGGAAAGTTTTTGAAGGTAGTATCATCAGAAATGGGGGGGGGATGAGGCTCTGAAATAAAACACTAGTTATCTCAAGGTAATTAGCTGAAAGCTGAAATAACTGAGTTAAGAGTGCAACTAGCTGAACAAGCTAATACAGTAACTGAACAGAGTAAAAAAATAGTCGAGCTACAAAAACAGTTGGAGGAGTGAGAACACAATAACTGAAGCACAGAAAAGAATTAGCAAGATCAAGGATGAATTAGAGAAAACTAAGAAAGTAGTAAAAGAGTTTTTTAAAAAAGTGAGATTGAAATACACTGAAAATAACAACAGAATCATATGGGCTGACATCAAAAGAAGTAGTATCTGCATTATTGGATTGCCAAAAGAAGAAAAAGAGGACAGAGAAAGCATTCTCCAAGAGATAACAGCAGAAAACTCCCTCACTCTAAACAACATAAAAGATATAAAGATTCAAAAAGTCCAGAAAGTTCTAAACAGAATGACCCAGACCTAAAGACATCAAGACACATCGTATTTAGAATGAAAAGGAATAAGGATATAGAAAGGATTCTGAAGGCTACAAGAGAAAAACAAAAGAATCACCTAAAGAGGAAAACCCATAAGACAAACTCAAAAAACCAGAAGAGAATGACAAGATATATATTGAGCACTCAATAAGAAAGGCTTTCAACCAAGAGTACTGTATCCTGAAAAACTGTCATTCAGATTAGACAGAGGCATAAAACCTTCTCAAACAAGCAACAGTTGAAGGAATCAATTATCACCAAGCTGGCCCTGCAAGAAGTTCACAATAAAAACAATAACAACATCACCAAAATATGCCATATTTTAGAACACTCATAAAAGTTTAGAATAATCTCATTAAAATATCTTAAATCTATAAAATCAATAAATGTCAATGGCCTGAATGCACTACTTAAAAGGCACAGAATAGGAAGATGAATCAGAAAGCACAACCCAATAACAGGCTATCTGCAGGAATCCTAGCTAACTCAACAGGACAGACTCAAAGTGTCTTATCTTTCTCTCTCCCTTTCTGTCTCCCCCCTCATCTCTGAATTTCTCTCTATTCTATCCAATCAGAAAATATGAGACAAAATGTCCATTTGTATGCTGAAAATTATTAGTTGCTATTCAAAAAAACAGAGACACAAAAATTGGAAAGCTAGTCCATGTTCATGGATTGAATGAATTAACATCATCAAAATGAATATACTACCCAGCTCTATATGCAATTTTAATGCAATCTCAATCAAGTTCCCACCAATTTTTTTTTAGAATAGAATAAAAACTACAAGTGTTTATTTGGAACTAGAAAAGACCTAGAAATGCAAAACAAGCAAGAAAAAAAAAGCATAACTGGATGCATCACACTTCTAGATCTCAAATTGTATTACAAAGCCAATGAAATCAAAACTGCTTGGGAGGGGAACTGAAATAGACATACTGGCCAATGAAATAAAATTGAAAACCCAGAAATGAACCCTTACACCAACAAACATCTAATCTTAAATAAAGGTGCCCAGACTATCAAATGGGGAAAGGAGAGTATCTGCAACAAATGGTGTTAGAAAATTGTGTTGTAACACACAGAAGAATGAGACTGAACCACTGTATTTCACCAGAAAAAAAAGTAAATTCCAAATGAATCAAAGTCTTGGATTTTAGACCAGAAACTATCAAATACTTAGATGAAAATATTGGCAGAACTCTTTTCCATATAAATTTTATAAACATCTTCAATGATACACACCCAATTGCATGGAAGACTAAAACAAAAAGAAGTCAGTGGGATTAGATCAAATTAAAAACCTTTTGCACAGCAAAAGAACCATCACCCAAACCAAGAGACTCCTTACAGAATGGGAGAAGATCTTTCCATGCTATACATCAGACAAGAGACTAATAGCCAAAATATATAAAGATCTCACAAAACTCAGCAACAAAAAACAAATGACTCCATCCAATAATGCAGATATGATATGAACAAAATACTCACCACAGAAGAGATCCATAAGGCCAACAGACATATGAAAAAATGCTCCACACCCTTGATTGTCAGAGAAATGCAAATAAAGACAATAATGAGATACATTTCATTCCTGTGTGAATGTCATACAATAGAAAAGGTAGCAACAACAAATCTTGGGGAGGTTGTGGGGACAAAGGAGCCCTCCTGTACTGCTGGTGGGAATGTAAATTGGGGCAAGCCCTGAGGAGGGTAGTGGAGACCTCTCAGAAGGCTAGAAGTGGATCTACTTATGACGTTGCAATTCCTCTCCTGAGGATATAGCCTAAGGAATCAAGCACACCCATTCAAAAATATTTGTGTATACCTATATTCATAACACAATTTGTAATAGTCAAAACCTGAAAGCAACCCAGGTGTCTAACATCTGATGAGTGGCTGAGAAAGTTGTAATATATATACACAGTGGAATACTACTCAGCTATTAAGAATGGTGAGTTCACTTTCTTTACCTCATCTTGAATGGTATTTGATGAATCATGTTAAGTGAGATAAGCCAGAAAGAGAAGCATGAATATGGGATGATCTCACTCATAGACAGAAGTAGAAAAATAAGAGCAGAAAAGAAAACACAAAGCAGAACTTGGACTGGATTTGGTTTATTGCAACAAAGTAAAGGATTCTGGGTTGGGGTGGTTTGGGGGCAGTGTTCAGGTGCTAGAACATGATGATGGAGGGAACCTAGGTGAGAGTTAGTATTATGTTGAAAACTGAGAAATATTAAACATGTATTAACTACTGCATTTTACTGTTAGCTATAAACCATAAATACCCCTAATAAGGAATAATAATTAAAAAAAAGAAAATGGCTACAACAATATAATCCTAATAATATATATGCATTAAAACTAAAACCTAAAATGGACAGCAACACTAATGACTAAATCACTATATATATATATATATATATATATATATATATATACATATATATATATATATATATAATATTACCAGGAAAGATCTCCAAAAGACCATGAGAGGATAATTACAAACAGATTTTTCACTATAGACAGCCTTTAACTAATTAAAAATGGAAATATCTGATCGAGATTTGCTACCCCAAAACATTTATTCAAAATATACAAAAAAAGTAATTAGAAAGGATATGTGAAGGTGGCGGTACACATGGTAGAGTGCATATGTTACAATGCTCAGGGACTCAGGTTCAAACCCCCTGTTCCCACTTGCTGAAGGGTAGGGGATCTTCAAGAGTAAGGAAGCAGTGCTGCAGTTGTCTCTCTCTGTCTCCCCCTGCACCTCTTCCTCTTGATTTCTGTCTTTAATATGTATACTAAAGGACATCTGCCATCTGCTCCCCTTTGCTCATAGCAACGTTATTCACCGAAACCAAGACAGAGAATAAACCAAATGCCCTGGAGCAGGAGAGGAAGAGAAGGATTCAAGCATAACTGCAAAACCACAGCACCACATTGCCAGTGGTTATCAAATCTGCATCTGCTTCAAATACATGTAGCAGGTTTAAAGGACCTATTTGAAACTGCTCAAAAATTGAGCATATTAAAAATATCTCTGAATATGTGCTGGAACCTCATGTTCCCAGAGCTCTACCCCATTAGGGAAATACAGAAACAGGCTGGGTATTGACTTGTAGAAGAGCTATCTGAGGATGAGTTTAGGGAATGCATCGTCAGAAAATTTGAAGAAAAACAGAGTTCTCAATTTAATATAGAAATGGATTAAGAAAGAAATCCATGACTTCAAAGATTCACTGTTAGGTAGGTTGCCAGGCTAGCGTGAGGGTGTTTCTTTCCGGGCACATGCTCTCTGGGTTGGAGAGAACTCAACGGGAGCCACCCTGGGCTGTGGCTTACACAGTCGGGAGAAGAGCCAGGAACTTGTGGTGAAGCGGGAACACAATGCGTCTTTATTGATCAGAGACAACGCTTTTATATCTTAGAAAACTGGAAGTGGCAAGTCAGAAAAGGAAATGGCGTAGAGAAAAGGAAAGAGCGGGCTAATGATAGAAACTCCCTTAGCCGCTGTTGCTAAGGTTTTAAACTGTGGGATTAAGTAATTAATTAATACCCTGAAGGCAGGGCGGGTCTCTAGGTAGAAAGAAGATAGATCAGGCAAAACAATGATTATGTAAATAGGCCAGAGTGTCAGCAATGGAGGATGGAGCAGGGGGGCTACCTGACAGTAGATTGTGGGTTTCCATTTTGATTCTGACAGCAATGGTGATCATAAATTGGTTTCAACCAGATGAGTGACAAAATCAGATTTTCCCTTTGGAAAGATCAGTTTGGCTTCAAAGTGAAAGAAGCCTGAAAGAGAAGAGTGGAAACAGTGAGAACAGTTGACCCTTAGCTGCAGAACTGAGTTTGTCTTATGCCTGTGTCCTCAGTATTCTATACCTCACTTGAAACACTCAGAGAAGACCAACATTAGAAACTATGATGCAGTGTAATAAGTATAATAAGACACACATTTCATATGGTAGAGAAAGGATCAGGGCAGATGTAATACCTGTAATTTACAACATGATAGTTAAGGGTTTAGCTACTGAGGTACATGGGTCGACCTTTGTGTCAACCCTGGCACTGTCATCTATAACAGTATGTTAAGACTTCAGTCATGTAGAGCACCAAGTACTGGATGTGTCACAGTTCAATAATAGAGCACAAGAGAGTTGAAATAAAATACAAGTTCATAACTCACAGGTCCTAAAGAAAGTATATGGCAAGCCAGGAGGGTCCAGATGTGGAAGTTAAATCAAGTTGAAGAGACAGGACCAAGGAAACATGCCTTAGATGGATTTGAATGAAATGAATCAAAATAATGGGGTTTAGCAAGAAGGTCTTACCAGTGTTGTTGTTGTTATTGTTGTCATCTTTAGAGCTTCACTATTCTCGCCTAAAATTACCACATAGATAAATATTGACTAGGCTTAGCCAAAATAAGCAGAGAGGTGGAAGACAACTACCTAATGGTTTCACTTATATATAGAATCTAGAGAACTGATAAACATGAACTTGCAAACAAATAAACAAAAGCAAGCAAATTGGTTGATTCTTCTGAAAATTATGGTGGTTATATTTGAAGGTGGGAGGGCGGGAACACATAACTTTGGCAGTGGATGTGGTGTGGAACTATACCCCGTAATCCTACAATTTTATAACTGATTTTTTTCTTTAGATAAATATATCATTTACATATACATTTATAAAAAAAGAAAAAGCTTTATGTGTGTAGTAGAAAATTTAAAGCATGGCACAATGTTGAGAAAGAAAGAATAGGCTACAGAAAGAAGGTGTGACTATAAGTTTATTTATTTTTACATTAAAAATAAAAGAACAGATGGGTTCCACTTTGACTGTAGGAAGAGCTTTCAACTCACCTGTGTAACAGATTTTTCTATAGGAAGACTATAGATTTCCTTCCCACAAATGTGGCAGAGTATATTATATAATGTGGCTAACTTTGAGATTAACAATATATAAATACTGGGAGTTGGGTGGTAGCACATCAGGTTAAACGCATGTGGCATGAAGTGCAAGGACCAACATAAGGACCCCGGTTTGAGCCCCCAGATTCCCAACTGCAGGGGAGTTGCTTCACAGGCAGTGAAGCAGGTCTGCAGGTGTCTATTCCCCCCCCATCTTTCCTCCTCTCTCCATTTCTCTCTGTCCTATCTAATGATGACAACAATAAAAACAAGGGCAACAAAAGGGAAAATAAATATTTTTTTTTTAAAAAAAAGAATATATGAATACTAACTTAAAGTAGTTATCTAGTAATGATGGTAGGTTGCACTGAGACAGTATTCTGTGCTCACACTGTAAAAAAGGGGCCAGGCAATGGTGCACCTGGCTAAGTTCACACATTACAGTGCACAAGGAACCATATTCCAGGCCCTGGACCCCACCTGTAAGGGGAAAGGTTCCTGAATGGTGAAGCAGGGCTGCAGGTGTCTCTGTCTCTTTCCATCTCTATCTCCCACAACCCTCTAAGTTTCTCTCTGTGTCTATCTAAAAAAGTAATATATATATATATATATATATATATATATATATATATATGAAACAAAGACAGAGATACAGAGAGAGAGAGAAAAAAATACCACACCCAAGCTTCCTCCAGTGAATCAGATAGCACACATGTCAAAGCAGACACACTACTCAGGGAAGGTATTTTGCTGACCATCCTGAGGGTCTCCTCTAAGGAACACGTAATGTTCTATATAGGAACCTAGGAAGGCAGGGGTGACCATTGCTAACCAGGGCTATTGGGGAAATCATATCAGAAACTTAATTTTGCTTGAGACTCTTGAAGTGGCTCTCTGGTACATTTATTACTTGTTCATGAGGGGGAGGAATGGTAGAGATGGTCATTGTGATAGTGTTCTGGCACTGTCAGAGGTCCCTACAAAGCACATGGCAAAACAAAATGAATGTGCTGGCAGTAATGGGATGGAGTGGTTTGTAAACTCTCAACACTTTGTCTACTTTGCTTAAGTTATTTTTTTTTTAGCCTTATTTCTTTATTTTTATATTTATTTATTTTTTTGGCTGCTACTTTTTTAAAAAATCGTATTTCTGGAAAAGAAACACTGACAAAAACCATAGCATAAGAAGGGTACAGCTCCACACAATTCCCACCACCAAACCTCCGTATCCCATCCCCTCCCCTGATAGCTTTCCTATTCTTTATCCCTCTGGGAGTATGGACTAAAGGTCATTGTGGGATGCAGAAGGTAGAAGGTCTGGCTTCTGTAATTGCTTCCCCACTGAACATGGGTGTTGACAGGTCGATCCATACTCCCAGCCTATCTGTCTCTTTTCCTAGGTGGGCAGGGCTCTGGGGAAGCAGGGTTAGTCTTATTTTTAAAATATATTTTACTTTAATGAGAGAGAGATACAGATGGAAAGATACATAGAGAGAGAGAGACCAGAGCACTGCTCAGCTCTGGCTTATGGTGGTGCTGGGGATTGACCCTGGGACTTCAGAACCTTAGGCATGAAACCTTCTACATAAACATTATGCTATCTCCCCACCCCTGAATAGTTTTGCTTTATTCTTTAATTTTTTAATTATATTTATTGGATAGAGACAGCCAGAAATTGAGAGGGGAGGGAGAGATAGTGAGGGAGAGAGGCAGAGAGACACCTGTAGTCCTGCTTCACCACTCAAAAAGCTTTCCTCTTCGGGAGTCCGGCAGTAGCGCAGCGGGTTAAGCGCACGTGGCGCAAAGCGCAAGGACCTGAGTAAGGATCACCGTAAGAGCCCCTGGCTCCCCACCTACATGGGAGTCACTTCACAGGTGATGAAGCAGGTCTGCAGGTGTCTGTCTTTCTCTCCCCCTCTCTGTCTTCCCCTCCTCTCTCCATTTCTCTCTGTTCTATCCAACAATGATGACAACAGTAACTACAACAATAAAACAAGGGCAACAAAAGGGAATAAATAAATAAATAAATCTTAAAAAAAAAAAAGCTTTCCCCCTGCAGGTGGGGACCAGGGGCTTGAACCTGGGTTCTTGCACATTGTAACGTGTGTGCTCAACCAGGTATGCCATCATCCATCCCCCAATAGCCTTGCTTTATAGATAAGAAAGTTGTATATTGGGGTCGGGTGGTAGTGCAGCAGGTTAAGCGTGGCACAAAGTATAAGGACCAGCGTAAGGACCCTGACCCCAGTTCGAGCCCCCAGCTCCCCACCTGCAGGGGAGTAGCTTCACAGGCAGTGAAGCAGGTCTGCAGGTGTCTATCTTTCTCTCCTCTCTGTCTTTCCTCCTCTCTCCATTTCTCTCTGTCCTACCCAACAATGAACATCAACAACAACAATAATAACCACAACAAGGCTACAACAACAACAAGGGCAACAAAAGGGCTAAAAAAATGGCCTCCAGGAGAAAAAGGAAAAAAAAAGTTGAATATTTTATTTATTCCTTAAAATGTTATTGATAGGGAGTGAGAAGTAGGGAAAGAGACCTATAGCACTGCTTTATCACTTGTGAAGCTTCCTCCCTGCAGGTGGGGACAAGGGACTTGAACTCACTCAGGTGTTTCATTGCTCATAGAAAGTTGTGTGCTCTACCAGGTGCACTACTGCCTGATCCCTAGAATATGTAATTCACGTGGTTGATATAGATAAGTGCCATAACTGAAATCAAAATGCTTACCAGAGCAAATGAGAAGAATGGATTTTCCATTTTTCATTTACAATGAATGGATTTTCCTATTTTTCTTTTTACTAATAAGTGCAAAATAACTTATTTTATCCAATGAATGAAGAAACCAACAATAACAATAATGTGTGTACAGAAAGAGTAGAAACATGTACAAATGACATTCTTATTGCCAAAGAATCAACCTTATATTGTGTATGAAAAAAAAAGTCAAGAAAGTATTACACATTGAACAGTACTTACCAATGAACTTCAAAAACTCACAACAACTTCGAAAGTTTTCAAAATAATAAGAGGACAAAGACAGGTAAGTAACTGGCTGAAAATCAAGTCTGAATCTAGATTTGCCACCTGC
Source organism: Erinaceus europaeus (assembly GCF_950295315.1). Classification (NCBI taxonomy): domain Eukaryota; kingdom Metazoa; phylum Chordata; class Mammalia; order Eulipotyphla; family Erinaceidae; genus Erinaceus; species Erinaceus europaeus. Next base: position 149,668,405 of record NC_080163.1, read on the forward strand.
TGCTATAATTCAGTTAACAAAACCTGCTTGCTTCAGATTCTGTCCATCTGTCTCTACCTTGTGCCCTAAAGGTTTTTAGTGGAGATGAATATCTTTAGCATTTCCAGAGTTCTTCCTTTCCTTCATTCAGAGTCTTCCCTTTGCTCCCCAGAAGTGGGACTCAGGGCAGAAATTCTCAGAGTACTTTGTAATTTGACCTTCGGTGCTTCAGCTCCAGTTTACATATTGTGGCAAACAGTTTTACAGGGAGACAGTGTGACAGTTCAAACCAAACAAATATTCACCATATTCACCTCTCAGTGGAGCTCCTATTCATGTCTCTAATGTCAGCAATCTGACAGGAGCAAGAACTGAGTGTAAAGATTCTAGAAACCTGGAGCCAGGTGGTGAAGCACCTGGTTAAGCACTCACATTACAGTGTGCAAGGACCCAGGTTCAAGCCCCTAGTCCCCACCTGCAGAGGGAAAGCTTCACAAATGGTGAAGGAGGGCTGCAGGTATATCTGTCTCTTTCCCTCTCTATCTCCTCCTCCCCTTTCAATTTCTGTCTCTATCCAATAATAAATAAATAAAATATTTTTAAAAGATTCTAGAGCCCTGAAACGCAGCAAAGAGCATGGAAATACCAACATAGCCTAAATTTCCAAGCTAAAGATCAAATTAAGTCACATTTTCAGTTAAGCCAAGAGGTCCAAGAGGTGGGAAGGAAAAGAAAGCCTATTCAACAATGTCACTTGGCCTGCATGTTAATTTTAAAAACGAATAAGGAATTGTCTTGCAGTAGAGGTCAGGGTCAGTGCTAAGTTATATTTAGTGATAATTACAGAGGTAACATTATTAGTTTATAATTCCCAACTTCTCTCTCAGTCAAAGAAAAGAGTTGGAAAAAAATAATTTGTATCATTTTCTAAGTACAAAACAGTTACTTACTGCAGACATAACAACTCAAAATTGGAATTTGTTTCTTAATTCTCCCAGCAGTTGCTGTAGTTAAGATTGCTGGTTTTTATTTGGAAGTGTGACTTCACTTGTAGTTTTGTCTTTTTTTTTTTTATTCCTGTAAAGACTTCATAAAAGCTTAAGGGGATAATATTTTTGGGGGTATGTGTGTGTGTTAAATATTAATGGCAGTTTGTTCTGCGAGTCTGCCTTCCCCATAGACTCTTTAAAAGTTGAGTTATACCAAAAGTTATGACATTACACAAGAAGAGCAGCAATCTTCCCCATAATGAAGTCATTTGTTCATCAGCTTTAAAATATTCAGTTGTTTCTTTATGCTTCCTCCTCTCCCTCCCTTTCTTGAGGCAAAAAATAAAAATGCATTAGCAGTGCTAAAGGACACACCTGGCTATTATTTAGCACCAGTTTCAGTATATCTCCTTCCACTGATGCTTGACCATTCAACATAATTACAAATTCTAAAAAAGGGGGGAAATTTAGTCCTCTATGTGAATAAGCCCACACTTAGTAGCAACTGATGAGAGAAGTTCTTATTTTAACATTGGAACAAGTGGATTACAAGCCATGGCATATGGAAAACTGCTTTGGTTGGCAATCTGGGACTGAAGTGTGAGGAAGTTTGGGGGATACTGATCAGTTAAGCCTTTGGGTGTTTCTATTACTTGTTCATTGCCCTGAAGAAGTCAATATATGCAAGTATTAGTATAAAATTCCAAAGATTTACAGGTTACTACTAAGAGACTACTTTGATCGAGGGACTATGCTCTGGTGACGTAAAATAAATATGAATTAATAATAAATATGAATGGATACCAAGGAGAAAATTACCACATGCAAAGTGGCAGAACCACAAAAAAGAGTCAGACTAATTTATTTATGAAAAGGGAAGATCTTGGCTATTAAAAATGATAAACTCCCCAAATCAAGGTTGGACAGAATAATTTCTCAATAATAGCAGCCAAATTCCTGGGTGGAGGGAAAGGCAGATGCTGTTATACCTCAGATTTTGGGGCATCTCCATGGCCTGGAAGCACTTGTAGTCCTGGAGGTGACATATTATCAGGAAATGAGTAAACAGTCATTTTCCACAGGAAAATTTAGTACTACAGGCAAAAGAAAGAAGGATAAATGCTACAGATAATCCTGAAAAATAGCATGGTTTTTAAGAATATGTAAAGCAAGGTAGACAAGTAAAACTAGGTAATACCCATTCTTGTCTTTTTAAAGTTTTTTTTTTTAAAAAAAAAAAAACTTTATTTATTTTGATGGGAGAAAAACTGAGAGGAAAGGGGGTAGTGAGAAAGAGAGAAAGAGAGATACCAGCAGCACTGCTTCACTGCTTGTGAAGCTTTTCCCCTGCAGGTGGAGATCAGGGGCTTGAACCTAGGTCCATGTACATTCTAACGCGCATTTTACTGTGTCACTATCCAGTCCTGCAATATCCATTCTTAAATTATAGCTTATTCCCTCCAAGCTATTTATGCAACACATTATAATGTGTAAAACCACATATATTCAGTACAACAGGCAATGCTCAGAAAGCTGTGAAATTTGCATTTAACACTAAACGCAAGTGACTCAGATGTTCAAGATCACATAACTAAATTCTCCAAAGTTCAAACCTTTATTCTATTAGTTTGAGTCTGGACCAAGGTGAATAAAGTTGCATATGTAATTTACTTTCTTGAACCCCTAGATTCCTCCACTATGAAGAATACAATGGACAGTGGCACATCTGGCTAAGTGCATACATTATAGTATGCACTCAAGAACCTGAGTTCAAGTCCCCAGTCCCCACTGGCAGGGAGGAAATAGCACAAGTGGTGATAGAGTGCTATAGGTCTCTCTCTCTCTCTCTCTCTCTCTCTATCTCTATCTATCTCCCTTTCTCTCCCCTCCCTCCCTATCTCACCTTTTTCTACTGAATTTCTCTGTCTCTATCCAGAATAAAGTTTTGAAAAAGAATAATACAATGACATCTAAATCAGTTTCACAAAGTTAAACAATAGTATTTAGCTAAATGTTTTATAATCACTTAGAAGGTAAATAGCAAAAAGACAAAGTAATCAAATGTGAGAATGATAGTAGAAGTGTGATCTAATGATCTAGGTGAGAACTATCTCCAAGTTACCCATCATCAGTAAGCAGGTCACCTTTTCAGATAGATTCGCATGGACTATTCTGATTATAGTATCCATGAAATTCTACCCATTAACTTCTATAATATTCTATCCTTCTATTTTCCTTATAAAAGTCATTAAAAAAAAATCAAAGTTCATTAGTTCTTTGTGTATTCCATCTGAAAGACTAATTTCCATGAGAAGAGACTTTAGCTATCTTTTCACCATTGTATTTGCAACAATTATAGAATGTCTATTGTAAAGTTACATCTAAATAGACATGTTAGAGGAAAAGTAATAAAAAATGCATATATGTGGAGATTTTTTTTAAAAAGTAACAGAAGAGAGAGAATCACTGGCCAGATGATAGAGAGTAGATGGCAGAATGATTTGAGTTTGTGAAATATAATCAGAACAAATGTTAGAGTGGTTCTGTGTTGGTGTTAAGTGTGGTAGTGAGCGAAGAACTGGGGTTATCTGCTATGTCACAAGTTTTTCTTTCTTTTAAATTGTATTTATTTGGATAGATACAGAAATAAATTGAGAGTGAAAGGTGAGCTACAGACAGAGGAAAAAAGAGATACCTGCAGCACTGTTTCACCACTCGTGAACCTTTCCCTCTGCGGGTGGGGACTGGGAGCTTGAACCTGGAGACATGTTTTTATTCTTGTGTTAAAGCTGTTTACAAGTGTGTGAAACTGAAGAAATATCAATAGTTTATCAGGTAGAGTGTAAAACTTGCTTCTTGGAGGCCCTAAGTCTGATCACTGACACCATAAATACCGGAATAGAGTTTTGGTCAGTTTCTCTGTCTCTTGCTCTCTCTATCTCTCTATCCCTATCTATTTATCTATCTCGTGAAGTAAGTAAAATTATCTTTTGAAAAAGTGATGTTTGCAATGACTAGTGGAATTAGAGTGTGTAAAACTTATTCTTTTTTTTTTAAGTTTTTGGTAAATTAATACTTCTCAAAACCAAAAACTTCTATTTTGAAAACTAAAACAGAAATAGCATTGTTGAAAGAAATTTTAATAGTCTAAATGACCTGAAATATCCTACAAGTAGGAATACAAAAATTTTATACTATTAAGATGTCCATTCACTCCATCTTTTTTTTTTTTATTTCTTTATTGGGGAATTAATGTTTTACATTCAACAGTAAATACAATAGTTTGTTCATGCATAACATTCCCCAGTTTCCCATTTAACAATACAACCCCCACTATGTCATTTATCATCCTTCATGGACCTGCATTCACTCCATCTTGATCTACAGGTTGATTATAATACCACTGATATTCTCTTTTTTTTTTTTACCAGAGTGATGCCAAGGAATTATACTGATGCAGTCTCCGCCCCCAGGTTTTACCACGCCCTGCAGTGCCCCCTTCAACCAGTCCTGCCCCCACACGTCACCCCTGGTTATTGCCCAATAAAAGCCCCCTCACTCCCCCCCCTCGTTGTCTCTCGCTAGGCTCCTTCAGGTCGCGCTCTCTCTCTCTCTCTCTGCGTGGTTAGGTAGTGGGGATGGCCATTGTCGGCTGACTCCACGTGGCCTGAGCCACCCCCCCCATCCTATAATAAAGATTTGTGTACCCCACTTGTTCCAGACCTCCTCTCTCTCTCTTCTCCATGGTGCAGCCCGACACCTGGCCACAAAAACAACATCTGGCGCCCATCGTGTTCCACACCCACGCCCCACTGGGTGGCCCAGCCTGAGGTCCCTAAAAGCCACCCAGACACAGGTAAGTGGCATCCACCCACCTCTGTGGCCCCATGTTTCCCTCCACCATGGGAATTTTTTCGTTTTATGAGGAGATGTCCCAGACATTATCTCCTTCTCTCCTGGGACAGATTCACACTCTCAGAGACACTTTAATTTTCGCTACACCGTGGGTTCTCATAGCTATAATCGCGACTTACAAGATATGTACCACGTGGTCTGCCTTGAGGATAGGCAACCTTGAGGCTGAGATACAAGAATTAAAGCATATGTGCTTAAGACTTAAACGCCCTAAGCGATCAGCAGCTAGACCCAAAGCTTCTGTTCCCACCTACACGCACACATGTTCGGAGGCTCCTTCTTTGACCCCGCCCCCAGCTGATCCTCCTGGCCCAGTTCCGGTTTCCGTTTCTCTAAACCCGCCTTCTGTTGACCCCATAGTTCCGGGTTCCGGTTCTCTAAATCTGCCTTCTGTTGACCCCGTAGTTTGGGTTTCCGGTTCTCTAAACCCGCCTTCTGTTGACCCCGCAGCCCCAGTTCCTGCTTCCCTAAACCCTCCCCCTGCTGATACGTCATCATTAAGAGACCTTGTGGCTGAGATATGAGAGTTAAAGGATATTTTTTCAGCATTTAAGGAACTTAAACCATGTGCAGTCCGCCTCGAGAGTTCCGTCCCCGTAGATACACGTTTAGTTTCCCCTGCGGCCACTACAGCAGTTTCCACAGCACCTTCCACTTCCGTAGCTCTCTCCCCAGTGTCATCAGACAACATCCACTCCTTCCCGGTAAACGTGGCCCCCTCTAGACAGAACCCTCAGGCGTGGCACCCATATACCTCTAAAAAGCTCAGAGAACTCAGACAAGCAGTCACGGAGGACAGTTTTCATGCGCCATGGACTAAGTCCATTTTAAGGAGTTTTTACCAGCACCTTAACACCCCCCAGGACTGGAAAGACCTGGCTTGTGCTGCACTCCCAGACCCTTTCTACCTTCAGTGGAATGTGTGCTTCTGCGATGAATGCTCAGACAATCGCAGGAAAATAGTAACAAACAGGTAGAATGGAATTTTGATGCTCTGTTTGGAACAGGAGCATTTGAATCCAGAACTCAACAGGCAGAAGCCAGGTTTCCAACTAGTTATTTTGAACAGGTATGCATCTGCGCAACACAAGCATGGGAAAGGGTGACCCCACCCAATGTAGATTCGTCAGTTTCCATTAACTCTCTTTGCCAAGGCACTGATGAATCATTAGCAAGCTTCATCTCAAGGGTGAGGACAAGCTTAGAGAGAAAGGTTCATACTCCTGCACTCTATTGTTTGGGATGGCATGATACCACAATGCTGTCAGGCATGCCTTAATCTTAAACACCTACACCCAGATAATTGGATTTTAGTGACACAGAAACTTACATCAGGCAATTATGGGGCACCCGCTATGACACAGGTTTATGCAGTTACCCCACGTAATCAAAACGGGGCCTTTCAGTGCGGTCGCCAAGGACAGTGGCGTAACCAATGTCCAGATAAGCTGCGACCACGCCTCCAGTCAGGGCAATCCCGCCTCCAGTCAGGGCAACCCCACCTCCAATCAGGACAACCCTGCCTTCAGTCAGGGAGCCAGAAGCCATGTACGGTCTGGCCAAGATGTCGTAAAGGGTTTCACTGGAAGAGAGATTGATGGTCAAATTTTCACAAAGATGGCACGCCCCTGAATGGTACAAATTCGGGGCCTGAGTTTTTGTGGACCACTCCTGTTTTAGAATGAGGTCACCCTTATATGACAGTGAAGATTGGCAATATTCCTTTTAAATTTTTTATCGACATGGGGGCAGAAAAGACTATTTTAAGGCAAAAAGAGGTTCCCCAATATTGGGAACTTCTCCCTGGACCCAGTATACATGGAGTAGGAAGGGTGACCCCATCATTTCGCACATGAGATTCGTTCGTGTGGGAAGACCCGGAAGGCTCTACCAGACACTTCCGCCCTTTGGTAGCTGATATCAGCACCAACCTACTGGGCAGGGATCTTCTGGAATGTCTTGATGTTAGGATATCTACAGATGCCTCTGCAGAGCGTAACACTCACTCCTGCGAGACCAGATCTAATCAGTACCCCCAATACTAAACGCCACTGTTCGTAGCCAAACACCCCGCTTAAGCTGACTTTCTAATGAGCCTTTCTGGGTGTAACCGTGGCCTTTACCTAGGGATAAACTAGAAATTTTAAAAGAGCTCGTCTGAGAGCAGTTGTCCTTGGGACACATTCGTCATTCTCGAAACCCATGGAATACTCCTGTCTTTGTGATTAAAAAGCACTCGGGAAAATGGCGCCTCCTTCAAGATCTCTGTGTAGTAAATAAAACCATGCAGGTCTGGGGCTCCCCACAAAGGGGTTTGCCCTTTGCTTCTGCAATTCTCACAGGAATTCCAATCATACCTATTGATGTACAAGATTGATTTTTCTCTATTCCCTTGCATCCGCAAGATTCTAAATGTTTTGCCTTCTCTGTTCCGTCTATTAATAACGCCAGCCCTGCTGATAGATTTGAATAGGTGGTGCTACCCCAGGGTATGGCCAATAGTCCTATGATTTGTCAGGAGGCTGTTATATCTGCTCTTGTCCCATATATTCATAAGGGCCTTAAATTTTTTCATTATACAGATGATATTTTAATATGGGGAAAATAAGATACAGATCTCTATACCTTACATGATTTTCTCATTCCTGCATTAAAGAAAAGCAACCTTAATGTAGCTCCTGAGAAGATACAGCTAATTACTCCAATATCTTTCTTAGGTTCAGAGATTTCTCTAACGCAAATTCGTCCCTTAAAACCTAATGTCACCTTTCCTTCTAACCTTACTCTTGCTTCCTTACAAAGTTTTCTAGGAAATTTAAATTGGCTTAGGTAGTATCTCTATCTGCCTACAAGCTGCCTCCAACCACTGTTTGACCTGTTGAAAGGAAACAAACAGCCCTCCTCAAAACGTAAGTTAACTCCTGAGGCCTCCTCAGCACTGGAAAGGGTTAACCAGGCCCTCCAGGACATGCACTTTGTTCAATTCTCCCCCTCCTCTCCGGTAAACCTTCTAATCTTCAACTCCACCCCCACAGTAGTAGGGGCATTGTGGCAAGACCATGGGGTTCTCGATTGGCTTCACACGCCAGTAGGAGGAGCTCCAAGACTCCTCACTGAGATAGACGCATTAGCATTCATGGTTCGCCAAGGGAGAAATAGGTCTGTGCAGGTCCTAGGGAAAGAACTGGATTTAATTATTCTGCCCTTTCCTCTCACAGATACAGAGTGGCTTATACGCCATCATTCCCACTTTGCCATAAGCTTCATGGGGTTTCCAGGACAAATAGATAACCATTTTCCTTCTAATAAATTGATAGCTTCTTTACCAATTCTGCCTCTACTAGCACCTAACTTTTCTCTCAGGATCCCATTCCCTCTGCTCCTACTATCTTTACTGATGGTGGAAAAAGGGGAGCTGCTGCCCTTATATATTACCCAGACAAACAATCTCCTAAACCTCTCTTTACTGAGCTTCCTGAGAATTCCCCTCAGTATAAAGAACTTTATGCTGTTTTCCTTGCATTAAAAGCTGTACCAGAATCCTTCAACCTTTTTTCTGACAATGTGTATACTGTTAACTTACTCCCATGGCTTGCTCGTTCTTATGTGAAAATTGATGACAACCCACTTTCCCCTCTCTTGATTCAAATCGCCTCTATGCTCTGTTCTCGAACCCAACCACTGTATAGTCAACACCTTCATTCCCACAGCCCTCTTCCTGGTTCCCTGTCTGAAGGGAATGCTGCAGTTGACTGCCTTGCCTCCACAGGAACTTTCCCAGTCTCTGTCTCTGATCCTGCTAATTTTCATTCTCTAACCCATGTTAATCTTAAAGGCCTTCGAGCTCGATTTCCTGATGTTCCTGTACCACAGTTAAAACATATCCTTGCTACATGCTCTTCTTGTGCAAGTCTCATAAAGACACCTGCTATCCAGACCCTTGGGGTTAACCCCCGAGGTTTAAAAGCTAATGCTATTTGGAAAATTGATGTCACCTACATACCAAACTTTGGCAAACAAAAATATGTGTTTGTCTCAATTGATACCTTTTCTAAATTTATGTGGGCTACAGATCAGACAGGAGAAAGCACTAAAAAGCTTGTAAGCCATATGCTCTCCTGTTTTGCTGTGATGGGCTTACCTCTTCAACTGAAAACTGACCATGGACCAGCGTTTACCAGCAAACAATTTAAAGATTTTTGTTCCCTCTGGAACATTACTCATACCACAGGCATTCCCTATAATCCACAGGGACAAGGCATTGTCGAGAGGGCCCATCAAACCCTTAAGGGTCAATTAAATAAAGTTAAAGGAGGAACATATCCCCCCCAATATCCAGCTAGCAAAAGCCCTGACTACATTAAATCTCTTTAATATTTACAATAATTCGGACCTACCTCCTATTATTCTTCACTGGCAAATACCATCTACCCTCCCACCCATTAAGGTCAAATGGAGAGACCCACTCGATAAAATTTGGAAAGGGCCTGACCCCCTACTGACCATGGGAAGGGGTTTCACATGTGTTTTACCTCAAAATTTCTCTAAACCTGTCTGGGTTCCTGCCCACCATGTCCGACAATACCCGCAGGATGGTGCTGTTATCCCTGAAGAACAAGAAATACTACAAGAGGACCAGATGCAGGATACATCCCAGGACCCATAATACGACATGGCAGAACCTACAAAATCTGGCTCACAGAGACCTCTCTCCTACCCTTTCCCTGAATGTCTTATGTTATAACTGGCCAGTTGTGTTTTGTGAGTGAGTGTGTTGAATGACCAAAGATTTTTTTTGCATGACCCATCTGCTTGGAGTACTCTAAAAGGTAATTGGCTTTATATAAAAATGCTGGATGCAGCCAAAGTTTCTGGAGACGTCCAGAAACATTCCAAAATTTTTGTTTTTCTCCCTCTTGCATAACCACTGTGCTATCTACCCCCTCCCTACTACCACCGATATTCATAACACACATTTTTGTAGGGACTGACAAACTTAGTCTAAGAACTATAAATACAGAATATTTATCTAGAACCTATAAAAGTATTTGGGGTGAAAAAAATCCTCCAAGTCACTGACTGTCAGATAAATGCAAATAAAGACAATATGAGGTGCCAGGTGGTGGCACACCTAGTTAAGACAACATGACATACTTCTTTACACCTGTGAGAATGGCATACATAAGAAAGTATAGTAAGAACAAATGTTGGAAAGAATGTGGAGAAATAGGAATACATCTACACTGCTGGTGGGAATACAAATTGATCCAACCCATGTGAGAAAGTCTGGAGACTTCTCAGAATACTAGAAAGGGACCTACCCTACAACCCAGCAATTCCTATCCTGGGAATATATCCTAAGGAACCAAACACACCCATCCAAAGAGATCTATATATAACTATGTTCATAACAAGGCAATTTATGATAACCCAATCTTGGAAACAACCTAGATTTCCAAGGACAGGTGAGTGGCCAGGAGAATAATGATACATACTGGAATACTTTTCAACCATCAGAAATGACGTAGTCACCTCTTGTGCTGGATCGCTTCATCCTGGATGAAACTTGAAATTATTATGTTAATGAGATAAGTAAAAAAAAAAAAGAGAATCACAATTACCAGGTGATCTCCCTTATAAGTAGAACTTGGGCCCTGAGACAGCAGGAACCTCACATTTCCACTATAGAGCCTATATTTCCCCCAGTCCTGGAACCTCAGGGTGGGGAGCACTTTCCTACATGCTCCTCTCAATTCATATCAAATAATATTGCATCCGACAATCCCAACCTAATCAACATGAGTGCCACCTCAGCATTCTTCACTTCAGACTGTGTCCAGAGACTTCAAGTATGGAATGACAAACCTTCAGCTTAATTACTAGGGGTGAGACCGTTTCTTTCATAGTATTCTCTAATTCCAATCCAGGTGGTTCACTTCCTAACAAAGTCCCAAAACCTGGATATAGACTAGGTCCCCTGAGATGTAGCATATGTTCACACGTGTCCATAAATTAGGGCAAAATATATACATGAAAGCAAAAGTATACAGTAGTCTGCAGTGAGTATCCCCCACACTTCATCTGCACTATTCCACCCTTTAGGTCCATAATTTTTCAACAATTTGTTTGGCTTTGCATGTTTTATTTTTTAAGCTTGAATGGAAATTTTATTGCATTTCTTGGATTCTTTATATTATTTTATTTTTTAAATTTATTTAAGAAAGGAGACATTAACAAAATCATAGGATGGGGGGGTACAACTCCACACAATTCCTGCCACCCAATCTCCATATCCCATCACCTCCCCAATAGCTTTCCCATTCTCTATCCCTCTGGGAGCATGGACCCAGGGTCCTTGTGGGTTGCAAAAGGTGGGAGGTCTGGCTTCTGTAATTGCTTCCCCACTGAACATGGGGCGTTGACTGGTTGATCCATGCTCCCAGTCTGCCTCTCACTTTCCCTAGTAGGGTGAGTCTCTGGGGAAGCAGAGCTCCAGGACTCATTGTTGGGGTCTTCAGTCCAGGGAAGCCTGGCCGGTATCCTGATGGCATCTGGAACCTGGTGGCTGAAAAGAGAATTAACATACAAAGCCAAACAAATTGTTGAAGAATCATGGACCCAAAGGTTGGAATAGTGAGTGAAGATGAAGTGTTGGGGGATACTCAATGCAAACTCTAGTGTACATCTGCTTTCAGGTATATATTAGCCCTACTTTATGGATACATGTGAACATATGCTCTGTCTCCTGGAACCTGGTCTATATCTAGGCTTTAGGACTTTGTTAGGAAGTGAACCACCTGGGATAGAATTAGAGAATACTATGAAAGGAAAGGTCTCACCCGAGTGATGAAGCTGAAGGGTTGTCATTCCACACCTGAAGTTTCTGGACACAGTCTGAAGTGAAGCATGCTGGGGTGGCACTCGTTGCATTGATTAGGCTGCGATCAGTGGGTGCAATATTATTTGATAAGAACTGGTTGAAGCATAAGGGAAAGTGAGCCCTACCCTAGGGGGAATTTTAGGCTCTATAGTGGAAATGTGACGTTCCTGCTGTCTTAGGGTTCAAGAAGACAATGGATAGTTACTGTTATCACATTATTTTGTAATTGGGTTAACTTTGAAACGTCCCTTTGTTAGACATACAATCAATTTTTCCCCCTCATATTAAGTAGTAATTTATATAACTACAATTTAATAGGTGTGTACATAAGCACCATTCCCACCACGAAAAGATTGTGTCCCATCCTACCCACCCACCCCCACCCCCACCTGGCCCAGGAATCGCCATGTCCACCCTCCCCCTCACCACAGGGTTTTTACTTTGGTGCCCTACTTTCAATTTAGTCAGATCCTGATTTTAGTTTCCCTTTCTGATCTTCTTTCTCAACTTCTGTTGGTGAGTGGGATCATCCCATACTCATCTTTATCTTTCTGACTTAGCTCACTAACATAATTCCTTCTAGCTCTGACCAAGATGGGTCAGAGAAGTTGAGTTCATTGTTCTTAGTAGCTGCATAGTATTCCATTGTGTATATATACCACAGCATTCTCAGCCACTCATCTGTTGTTGGGCACCTGGGTTGCTTCCAAGTTCTTGCTATTACAAATTGTGCTGCTATGAACATGAATGTACACATATCTTTTTGGTTGGGTGTTATGGAGTCCTTGGGGTATATCCCCAGGACAGGAATTACTGGGTCATATGGAAGGTCCATGTTTAGCCTTGTGAGAGTTCTCCAGACTGCTCTCCCCAGAGGCTGGACCAATTTACATTCCCACCAGCGATGCAAAAGGGTTCCTCTGCTCCCACAGCCTCTCCAGCATTTGCTGCTGCTGTCCTTATTGATGTATGCCATTCTACAGGAGTGAGGTGGTATCTTAGTGTTGTCTTAATTTGCATTTCTCTGACAATCAGTGACCTAGAGCAGTTTTTCATGTTAGCCTTTTGGATCTCCTCTGGAGTGAATGTTTTGTTCATATCCTGCTTTTAGTTTCCCTTTCAGATCTTCTTACTCAACTTCTGTTGATGAGTGGGATCATCCCATACTCATCTTTATCTTTCTGACTTAGCTCACTTAACATAATTCCTTCTAGCTCTGTCCAAGATGGGTCAGAGAAGGTGGGTTCATTGTTCTTGACAGCTGCATAGTATTCCATTATGTATATATACCACAGCTTTCTCAGCCACTCATCTGTTGTTGGGCACCTGGGTTGCTTCTAGGTTTTAGCTATTATGAATTGTGCTGCTATGAACATAGGAGTATACACCTCTTTTTGGTTGGGTGTTATGGAGTCCTTCGGGTATAATCCCAGGAGAGGAATTACTGGATCATATGGAAGGTCCATGTCTAGCCTTCTGAGAGTTTTCCAGACTGCTCTCCCCAGAGGCTGTACCAATTTACATTCCCACCAGCAATGCAAAAGGGTTCCTCTGTCCCCACAACCTCTCCAGCATTTGTTGCTGCTGTCCATTTTGATGTATGCCATTCTTACAGGAGGTGCTATCTCTATGTTGTCTTAATTTGCATTTTCTGACAATCAGTGATCTGGAGCAGTTTTTCATATGTTTGTTAGCCTTTTGGATCTCCTCTGGGGTGAATGTTCTGTTCATATCCTCTGCCCATTTATGAATGGGGTCATTTGTTTTTTTGGTGCTAAGTTTGCTGAGCTCTTTGTATATTTTGGTGACTAGTCTCTTGTCTGAGGTATGGCATGTGAGATCTTCTCCCATTTGTGGGGGGTCTCTTTGTTTGTGTGATAGTTTCTTTGGCTGCGCAGAAGCTTTTCAATTTGATATAGTCCCATTTGCTTGTTTCTCCTTTAGTCTTCCTTGCAATTGGGTTTGTTTCATCAAAGATGTCCTTGAGGTTTAAGTGGGAAAGTGTTTTACCAATGTTTTCCTCTAAGTATTTGATTGTTTTGGTCTAATATCCAGGTCTTTAGATCCATTTAGAGTTGATTTTTGTTTCTGGTGAGATAGTGTTTCAGTTTCATTCTTCTGCATGTTTCAACCCAGTTTTCCCAGCACCATTTATTGAAGAGAGCCTCCTTCCTCCATTTAATACTTTGCACCCCTTATCAAAGATCAGATGTCCATAAGTGTGGGGTGGCTTTGTATGTTAACTCTCTTTTCAGCCACCAGGTTCCAGATGCCAGCATGATGCTGACCAGACTTCCTTGGACAGAGGACCCCACCAAGGAGTCCTACCAATGTGACCCACCCTACTAGGAAAGAGAGAAGCAGACTGCGAGTATGGATTGACCTGTCAATGCCCATGTTCAACAGGGAAGCAATTACAGAAGCCAGACCTTCCACCTTCTGCAACCCACAATGACCTTGGGTCTATACTCCCAGAGGGATAGAGAATGGGAAAGCTATCAGGGCAGGGGATGGGATATAGAGATCTGGTTGTGGGAATTGTGTGGATTTGTACCCCCCCCATCCTATGATTTTGTTAATTTCTCCCTTTTTAAATAAATAAATAAATAATAAGTAGAACTTAGGAAACAAACCTAAGGAAAAGACAAAGCAAACTTTGTAATGGGCACATGGCAGGATGTACTATGCCAATGCAAAAGAACCTGGGGAGGGAGTTGACTGGGAAAGAGTGAAGAGGGTTACAGGGTATGGATGTACTCATATGCCAATATCTATATTATAAGCTATTAACCTCCAATAAAAATTAGTTAAATAATTGAAATATTGCACGCACACACACATACACACAAGTTGGGCTAAGCTGAAAAAGAATGGTTTATACTCCCTTATTATGATTATGTTAGTCATTGAAAAACTTTAGCATCAAGACAATGTGGCATTAATACAAATATAGACTTATAAACATACAATCAATTGATTTTTTAAAAATAAACTATGATATACTACAATCAATAAAAGTGCATTTAGACCTGGGTTGATAGCATAGCAATTTATCCAACAGACTTTAATGCCTAAAGCTTAGAAGTCCCAGGCCCATTCCCAGGTATCTTTATAAGCTAGAACTGAGCAGTAAAAAATTATTCTGTTCCAAAACCAAGCAAAAAACTGCATTTACTCTTTGAAATTAAATAAACTTTAGTATAGTAATATGGCTATACAATCAGCAACACGACTAATTTTACATATAATAAGCAATCATTAATCTATTTTTCCTCAGACCTATCTCCATAAAACATCATTCTATTTTCTTCTTCTAGCGTTTGCCCTTCTTCCGTAGCCAGTCAACAGCATCAGGTTGAGCCTGATGTAAAGTTTCGAGACCTCCTTTGAATCTGGAGAGGTGGCAGTCATTGACTATGTGGGTCATAGTCTGTCTGTAGCCGCAGGGGCAGTTCGGGTCATCTCTGGCTCCCCAGCGATGGAACATAGCGGCGCACCGGCCATGGCCTGTTCGATAGCTATTGAGGAGGGCCCAATAATAAAGTGCTAGGTCAAAGCCGGGTTGACGCTTGCAGGGGTCTGTGATGAGGTGTTTGTTCTTTACCTCAGCTGACTGCCAGCTCTGTTTCCAAGAGACTGGAAGAGAGAAGTTCAGTGTAGGCGTAGGGGACCAGATTGGGTGACGAGATGTCAAGCGTTGAACAGGGTGGGCGAAGATATCCGCGTATATTGGCAGGTCCGGTCTAGCGTAGACGTGGGAAATGAACTTAGATGATGCCGCGACCCGACGAATATCTGGCGGGGTGATGTTGCTAAGAACTGGCAGCCATGGAACCGGGGTGGAACGGATGGTTCCAGAAATTATCCTCATGGAGGAATATAATTTGGAATCAACCAAGTGGACATGGGGGCTACGGAACCATACTGGGGCACAGTATTCTGCAGTGGAATAGCATAATGCCAGAGATGATGATCGTAGTGTGGAAGCGCTCGCGCCCCATGAGGAGCTGGCCAGTCTTGCAATGATGTTATTCCTCGTTGCTGCAGTTTTTATGAGATGTTTGTGAAATGACAGAGTGCGATCGAGAGTAACGCCAAGATAGACTGGCTGGGCTTCATGCCGGATTCTCGTATCGCCAAGCTGCACATTAAGCTCACGCGAGGCCGAGGCATGGTGTAGATGGAAAACAGATGATACCGTTTTTGCAGTGCTAGGAATTAGTCGCCATTTTTTACAGTAATCAGATATCAGAGACATGTCTTTCGTGAGTGTTTCCTCGAGGATGTCGAACTTTGATGCCTGAGTTGCACATGGAGTAGCAGATGGAGACCTGTCTCAAGTGGCCTCCCCCAGGGCTCTGTTCTGGCTCCTACGCTATTTAATATTTACATCATTCTATTGATACTTTCTATCTCTGTAAAGTTGCCCATTGAGGCCATTCTATGTAAATGAATATCAGTTATAATATCAGGTGACTATAAGTTTTCAAATGTAGTATATTTTTTGGTATTTATCTACATTATAGCACTTATCAATAAGTATATCATTCTCTTTTTTAAAAGGATTTTTGTCCATTTCTTTAAAAAATTTTATTATATTTATTTATTTATTGGATAAAGACAGTCAGAAATAGAGAGGAAGGGGAAGACAGAAAGACACCTGCAACCCTGCTTCACCACTCGCAAAGCTTTCCCTCTGCAGGTGGGGGCCAAGGGATCAAACCTGAGTCCTTGTGCATTGGAACATGTGTGCTCAACCAGATGCACCACCACCTGGCCCCTATTATTCTCTTTTGTAACTATATGATATTGTAGTGATATGTTGTATTTTCTTAATCCTATAACCAGTTCCTGAACTTTTAGATTACTTCTACTTTGGGGATATTATGAGTAATGGATTTTAGAAACATGCCTATATAAGTTTTTATATATTGCTTGGCCATATATTCACACCATGTTTGACTCCTTGAGGAACTGCCACACTATTCTCCAAAGCAGTTCTGCCAGCAGTATATGAAGATTACAACTTTTTATACCCTCACTAAAATTTACTGTCTTTTTTTAGCATAACCATCACAGTGTGTATGAAATGGTAACTTATTGTGGTTTAAATACGCATTTCCCTTAGGTTTGGTCAATTAATTTTGAGTGGTAACTGAACAAAAAAAATAAATAAGTATTGACTTTTCACAAAATTAAGCTAAAATAATGGCTTATACATATATGGGTCCCGGCTCAGGTTGACAGGGTAAACAGTTAATTTTGTTCAATTTAGGGTAACTCTCTACCCTAATCCAACTTTCTGGTGCTATTCTCAACTCTGACACCATCTTCTCAGACAATATTTTTGTCCACCTCCATTTCAGCTACCAAACTCAAGCAAAATCTATGAAAGTCATGGCCCACTTAGAACATACCTAAATAGACTTCCTCACTTCTTTCTGCCCTAAGATCCATATTCTCATCTGCTCTATTCCTACTTTTTGGGTCCTGTTCCTTAAATTATTTTGTCCTGCTCTATATCTCATTCCCTTTTAGCTGCCAGATTGCAGATGCTATCATGATTCCATCCTCATTTACCTGAGCAGATGACCTCACCAATGTGTCCCAGAACCCCACTGCTCCAGAGCCCTACCCCACTAGGGAAAGATAAAAACAGGTAGGAGTATGGATCAAATTGCCACTTCCCATGTCCAGCACAGATGCAATTACAGAAGCCAAAACTCCCACCTTCTGTACCGTATAAAGAAATTTGGTCCATACTCCCAGAGAGAGAGAAATGATAGGGAGAAGATGACCAGAGAGCTCTGAACTCCAATACAATCAGGACCTGGAAAGAGAGGAGGAAAAAAAGGAAAGACATTCAGAAGTAGCAATAGCTGTAGGTGTGTTTTAGAAAGAAGGCGTCAGGACCATAGGGAATAAAAAGAGCAAGTATATATAAATATAGACAGATAATTATAGAACAGTAAACCTCTATCTGCAACTTTCAGAGAACTGCTGCAGTTTCCAATGAAGGGAGTGGGAATGGTATGGAATTATACCCCTGTTATCTCATAATTTTGTGGATCACTATTAAGTTACTAATAAAATTAAAAAGGATGAAGCAAAACATATTCACAAAGCCTTATAATCATATCTATCTCAAGTATATAATATACATTAATATTTTAGCTTCCTTTTTTTCCTTACTGCCTGCAGGGATCTCATATCTGAATGATTCTACTGCTCACAGAAAACTTTCTTTTTCATTCTCAATTTCATATATATATAAAGAGGTAGAGAGAGAGATAGAAGAAACACCCAAATACAATCCCACATTACCACAGCCTTAAATGCCTCACTTTTTAAAAGAGGCATTTACTACATTATATATGACAATTATATTTCTAAGTCTAGTTGAATAGAAGGCTGTTTTATTCAACAGTCTAGTTGAATAAACATTTAGGAAGTCCTAGCAATTATTCTAGACATACAGGCTTAAGCCATATATATGTGTGTGTGTGTGTGTGTGTGTGTGTGTGTGTGTGTGTGTGTGTATGCATACACATGAAATACCATAGTAATATTCCAAGTTCTATATTCAAGATAATCTCTGATCTTCCTGGTATTAAATTATTTTTAAATTCTTGGTTTTTCTTAGATTAAAAAAAGCAAAGATTAAAAAATAAGTAAAATGGACTGAGGATACAGCATAATGGTTATGTAAAATGACATTCATGTCTGAGTCTCTGTAGTTCCAGGTTCAATCCCAGACACCACCACAAGCTAGAGATGAACAGTGTTCTGGTGTCTCTCTCTATCTCTGTGTATATATATATATATATATATATATATATATATATATATATATATATATCCAATTAAATTTTTAATCTAGAAATATAAATAGTATTATTTCAGCTAACCTCTTTTAAAAAGGAGTCATTTACATAATATTTCTTAGCAATACCTTCACATTTTTCTACTTTTTTTGCATTCTGTTTAGATATGGGGTGTTTCATTACTAATACTCAAGGATTATATGCAAACAGCGGCATTGGAAATATTGATGTTGTAAGATTTCTTTTTAAAGAAAACAGGTGAAGAGTTATGCATTTGTAAGTTTAACAAGTGTTACTAATATCTACTTCTATGTATATATTCTAAACTATTTGTAGCAATTTGAATGTAGCCCCATATCAATGTATGAAGATACCTATGCTGTATTTGTTCGTTGTGTGAATTTCATTCCACACAAACTTTTACTTGTCATGTTCCACTCATCCAAATCCAGCAACTCTGCCTTTTGTCCTAGGTGAGTGAGATTAAGTCATAACTGATCTGTGTGTGGTAAGCCATTCCCTGGAACACAGATCTGGGCTCTGCAAAAAGAAGTGTGCCAGGGTCTACAGAGCGGGAACAACAGAGGCAGACTTCCCCTTTGCTCTAGCAGTTCATATATTTACCCGTTTCCACATGTCTGAGCTAATGACTCTGCTGATGTGGAGCAGAGGATTATACTAAGCCACTCTCTGTAATGTTCACTTGACTGAGGATGAACTCAGGATGAAATGATGTTTGTAATGTTCTTTCAGGAACTGCAAGTCACTGAATTTGTCAAATATTTATATTGGGCAATAGTATCTGTCTGTCTGTCTCTCTATTCACATCTATCTGTAAAATCCTGCACCTTCATCACACACTATTTTCAAAGAGCTTACAGAGACAGCCCATAGCCAGACAGGATATAAACTTACCCATAGGCATGGAATGAGATTTAAAATGAGAGTGCTGATATTATTTATTGATGGTATGAGATTTACATTCAGTTCATTCAGTTTTAGCCATAGTAGGTTTTAAATATCCTATGCTCTTTTTATACCTCTCTCTGTTCAGTTTATATTCTGCAGTTCTCCCTCAAAGAACCTATCTTTTAATTTATGAGTGAGTTAAGTTGTTTTACAGAGTCATCAGATTACAGGAATATTTTCAAACCCATAGTCGGTGTATGTTAAAAAGCACACCCTACACCAAAGGTTTATGCCCTCCTCAGCCTCCCCACTCACTCACACCCTTAACCACTAAAGTTCTCACACTGTACCATAGTCTGGTTATTCATATTCTCTCTCTCTCTGCAAGTTTGTCTGCTTTAGTCATCTATATTTCACATGAGCAAAACCTTTCAGTAGTTATCTTTAACTTATTTCACCCAGTATAATCATCTCTAAATCTATCCATTTTGTCCCAGAATGATACAAAATCATCCTTTTTGGCTATAGAACAGTATCCCATTGTATGTGCTTATATCCCACAACTTCTCTATCCAGTTATCTGTTGTTGAGTATTTAGGGTGTTTCAATACTTTATTATAAATAATGCTTTTATAAACACAGAGGTGTACATATCCTTTCAAATTTGTCCTCCCATGCCCTTTGAGTATATGCCTAGGAATGGTACTGCTGAGTCTTTAGAGTATTTTTTTTTATTGTTGTTGTTATTGATGTTGTTGTTGTTGGATAAGACAGAGAGGAGAGGAAGAATACAGAGAGGGAGATAAAGATAGATATCTGCAGACCTGCTCCACCACCTGTGAAGTGACTCCCCTGCAGGTGGGGAGCTGGGGGCTCAAACTGGGATCCTTACACCGGTCCTTGCACTTTGCGTCATCTGCGCTTAACCCTCTGTGCTCCCGCCCAACTCCTGTGGGTCTTGAAGTATTTCTACACCTCTTTCTTTTTTAAATTTTTGTTTATTTTCGACAGAGATAGAAAAAAAAAATGAGAGGGAAGGGGAAACAGAAAGGGGGAGAAAAAGAGAGATATCTGCCATACTGCTTCCCCTGCTCCTGAATCTTCCTCCTGCAGGCATGGCCCAGGGCTTGAACTTTGAGCACGGTGATAATGTGTGCCCTTTACCAGGTGCACTGCTGCCCAGCCACCATATTTATTTCTTTAAGTATTCTCTGAACTGTCTTTCATAGGAGTTGCATCAGTATGCCTTCCCATCATCAGAAAAACAATGTTCCTTTCTCTCCACAGCAATTGTCATTTCCTGTTGTGTTGCCTAGGAAGCATGTCTTACAGGTATGAGGAGGAATCTCATCACAACCCTGACTTGAAGTCCCCTAATGACAAGTGATGTGGACCACTGTTTCAGATGTCTGTGGGCCATCTGGCTGTCTTTAGAGAACTATCTATTCATATATATTTGATTGTTTTATCATTGGGTTATTTGTTGTTCAAATGCTTTCAGGCTAGTATTTATCACTGAGGTTCCTAGGATTCATTCAGCCTCTATTAAAAGATGGAAATAGTTGCTCCTCAGTGAGGAAAATCTTCAAATCTCTACCATGCTTTGGAAAAAAAAAAAAGAATTCAGGGATTCAGGTGGTAGCACAGCAGGTTAAGCTAAGGTGGATCCAGCATAAGGATCCCAGTTCAAGACCCCGGCTCCCCACCTGTACGCGTGTCATTTCACAGATGGTGAAGCAGGTCTGCAGGTGTCTATCTTTCTCTCTCCTTCTCTGTCTTTCCCACCTCTCTCCATTTCTTTCTGTCCTACACAACAATGACAACATCAATAACAACAACAATAATAACTACAACAATAAAACAAAAAGAGCAACAAGAGGGGGAATAAGATTTTTTAATTTTTTTTAAAAAAGAAACTTTGGTAATTACTGTGTCTTATCTAACAACGACATCAATAAGAACAACAATAATAACTACAACAACAATAAAAAAACAAGGTCAGCAAAAGGGAAAATAAATAAATATAATTTTTTTTTTAAATCATTCTACGCTGCAGCCTGGGAGGTGGCACACTCAAGCATAAAGTCCCAAGTTCAGTCTCTTGTATTGCATGTGCCTGGCAGAGTGACACTTTGGTTCTCTCTTTCTTTCTTTGGTTCTCGCTTTCTTTCTTCCTCCAGTTCTCTCTCTTTAATAAGTAAATAAAAAAAAAACATTTTATACAGAAATTGTGTATAGCCACCCAACTAAAATCTGCTTCTTCCATGAGGAACAAGGGTGGGCAAAAACCAAAGAGAAGAGAAAAAAGAAAATTATATGTCTTCATTCAGATACATAAACTTTAATCCCTAATCTTGAGAACTCTAGTCTCTAGCAAGGTAAGAGGCATCTACGTCTAGCTTATGCAAAACCTACTAGAACCAGACAAGATTGAAGTACAGAAATAAGGAACATAGAGTGGCTCACAAAAAAAAGAACTGAATTCCTTGACTCAGTAGGGTGAGCGAAGAAAATATTAATACAGGGACTGTCAAAGATGAGTACATCAAGAAAAAAAAAAAAGCAAGTAACACATCGGTGAAATCAGAGGCTGTAACAAATGAATCCAGTACCACCTCTGTCAATCTAAAGTGTAATCATCACAGCAAAGTTTCCTATTTGCAGTTGAAATTCTTATGTTCAGGATCCATTGAAAGAAACCAGGGGATAATTGGTTAAAATTATCATGAGGACATTTATTAGTCTGTCATTATTTCACACTTTTCAGCACAAGCCCTGGTAAGCCCACCAAATCTCAGTATTTCTGAAGGCCTCTGCACACTAAGTGAATGATACGTGATTTACAGTCAGGGAAACAAGTCACTTGGGACACAGTCAGTGAGTGGCAATTCTGGGCATTGTTAGTTCTGACCCTGTGGCCAAAAACTCTGAGGACAGCTGCACAAACATAACCAGTAGTTCCAGCTCCACATCTCTGGGGAAATAGCTTCATAATGACCAGGGCCCCTGTGAGCTCTTGATTTCATGCACACTTGGGAAGGTGCCCGGAGATGAGCTGGATAAACCAGGCTCTTTCTGTCCTGAGCATACAGAACAGGACTATAACTCATGACAGGTCTAGTTCTTAATGAAAGTAAAAAGCAACTTTCCACTTCCTTTACAATGAAGTCAGTTGGGCTTTCTTGTTAGTACTACAATGAGAAAAATAAAACTATACTAAAACTAAAATAAAGAATATATACAAGGTATATATAGTCTCCATTTTACCATACCAAGTGTTTTTTTTTTTTTTTGCATTTGCATTCGTGAAGCCTCTCCTAATTTGAAGTCTACAAACAGAAAAGCTTTCCTCAAATGACTTCTTATTGCAACCAGTGTATGAGCAAGTAGAGAAATCTGCTTGCTAAAACCAAGTGTGAACTCAGCATTTTACGCCCAAGCAAATGAAAGGGCAAGCAAAAGAAGTCATTGTTAAATACTACCAGTCAGACAAACTCACAGAAAACCCAGGGGAACATTTTGTCAGAAGACGATACTTGAGGTTCAAGCTGTAATTGCTTGGGCTAATATTTGGAGAACTGAGTGCCAATGCAACAGCTCACTGGGTAGGGTGGTGCCTTGACATAAGCACAGCTCAAGTTCAAACCCTGCCACCACATGGGAGGTGCTGAGATGTCTATCCTATCTCTCTTTTTCCAACTAAAAAGAACAGGGGAAATGGAAGACACATCAGACTCCAGCACCACAAGAAAATTAATCATAAATTAATACATTAAATAAAAAGAGAGAGAATGAACAAAAAATGGGTTTGGGAGTCCAGAAAAACTAGACAGGTATGGATTCGAAAAATCGAATCCTGGAAAGCACATTCACTGCCCACATCCAGATTTTGACTTCATTTTCCCTAACTCTGCTAAAAGGTTAAGTTTTCAATTCTTTAGTGTGTATGGGGGTAGGAGATTGGGGGGGGGGGGTGAGGGTGGTGTATGTTTGTAGAGCAAAAGTGTAAGCATTCAAATATGTATTTGAAGATGCATATGTTAAGAAGGACCAAATATGGAAATGAAAGATATTCCTGGATTTGATATACTAAGGCAGGCTATGTCCTTTCTCTTGCTCTCTTGCTTTATTATTTATTTACTTTATTTTTTTTTGTAATTGCCAGGGTTTCAGAGCTTTAATCATTCCAGGCTGGCTTTTTTCAGATAGAAAAAAAGGAGAGAAAGAGCTAGTAAAGTAGTTCACCTGGAGAGTTTGCTGCTTTGACCTGTGTACTTGTTAACATAAAACCCTGAGTCCCTACTCTGGCACCACATATGCCACAGTACTGCTGTAGCCTCTCTCTCAAGCTTGAGAAATATATATATATTAAATCAAATCATAAAAAGGGGAGTTGGGCAGTAGCACACCAGGTTAAGCACACATACTGCAAAGCACAAGGACCAGCTCAAGGATCCCCATTCTCCCCACCTGCGGGAGGGTCAGTTCACAAGCAGTGAAGCAGGTCTGCAGGTGTCTTTCTCTCTCCTACTCTTTCTTACCCTCCCCTCTCAATTTCTATCTGTTCTATCCAACAACATCAGCAACAACAACAATGAAAAAAAAATGGCCTCCAGGAGCAGTGGATTCATAGTGCAGGCATGGAGCCCTGGAGGAGGCCGGGGGGAGGGGGGGATGCTGATGAGACAGCTCACTTGGATAAGTGCACTACTTTGCCATCTGTACAGTGGAGATTTGATCACAGCCCTGAGCACATTGAAGAAAGGTATGGTGTTTTGGTTTCTAACTATCTGGCTCTGGATTCTATGTAAAGATAGATAATAATAAGAGAGTGGGCCAGCAAAATAGCTCACTTAGATAGAGTGTTACTCTACCATATATGTTACCTAAGTTTGAGCCCGCTGTTCACATGTAAGGAAGCTTTGGTCTCTCTCTCTCTCTCTCTCTCTCTCTCTCCCTCTCTCTCTCTCTCCTTGTCTGCCTTTATGTCTTTAGCTAAAAGATAAAGAGGAAAAAATGCTAAGACAGCACAGATGTGCTACCAGTGGTGGCTGAGTTTGAACATGAAAATGGTTTAGAAAATAGATTCCCTTGTATTTGTTCCATTAATAATGCCCACCTGCTGACACACTGCCTTTAACCCAAATGACACTTAATTTTAGACTTTGAATTTCTTAACATGATAAAGCTCTGTTGACTTAGTCATCAGTTGAGGGTGATTTGTTAGTTTGTTATTGTAGCAACAGGGAACTGATAGGTGTCTGCAATGATCCCTAAAAGGTTATAATGAAACTGACCCCCAAACAGAAATAATTAATTTCCTCATTCTCTCCTCCTTTTCCTCCCTCAGAAATCTTTGAAATTTTTCTTCATACTATCATGCTGAGTCTTATTTTCACTCATGAAACCAGCCTCATTTGAGGCCTCCTTTCTGTTCTACACTAATGCGTATTACATTTCATTAGAAATCAATAAAATCGGGAGTCAGGCAGTAGCACAGCAGGTTAAGCACACGTGGTGCAAAGTGCAAGGATCGGCATAAGGATCCCAGTTCCAGCACCTGGCTCCCCACCTGCAGGGGGGTTGCTTCACAGGCGATGAAGCAGGTCTGCAGGTGTCTATCTTCCTCTCTCCCTCTTGTCTTCCCTTCCTCTCTCCATTTCTCTCTGTTCTATCCAACAATAACGACATCAATAACAACAGCAATAATAACAAGAACAACAACAAAAACAAGGGCAACAAAAGGGAAAACCAATAAATATAAAAAAGAATAATAACTACAAGAATTAAAAAAGGGCAACAAAAGGGAGAATTAATAAACATATGTTTAAAAATTTTTGAAAATCAATAAAATCTGATTTAGTTACACAAATAATAATTAAAACCAAATACTCCTTACGAGGACGCAGATAAGAAGTTGTAAATATCCATTTTTAGCACAATGAACTTTCTGAATACACTTGTTTAATGGATGAGATCACTGTACTTACTTCATCATGATCACATAGGTTACAACTGATCTATAAGTTATTCTCAATAACAATGGAAATGTTGAAAAGGCAAAACAAAATAAAAATTAATTTCAGTTCAGGTGCAATACCTTGAAAATCAACCTTTTCATTCTATATCAAAATGATTTTTATTCATCATACAAGATATATACATATATATGTACATACATAATGAATATTAAAGGATTCAGAAAAATCACCCCAGTTTTGTAAATAATGCAGTTTGAATATACTTGAATTGGCTATTCACTTGAATTTATCAAAATGCAGTACTCATTTAAGCTGAAAACTAATTCTGTTTCAAACATGGCTCAATGCGCACTGAGGAAAAAAGAGATGACTGAGTATGTGGAAGCCTGTCTGAATATGCATTCAATACAAACTAGGAGCAGCTGGGAAATAAAGTTCTTTTGATGCAGATGAGCAAGTGTTCTATAGCAAACATTTTATTTTTTTTTAATACAAGGGTTTTTTCCCCATGCTTTTAATACAGATATACTCATAAAGAAAATTTCAAAGAATTCATTGCAAAGTACATCCTTAGAAAAAAAACCAAAACATCAAGGTTGTTTTTTTTCTCTTTCTCTTCTTTTTTTTTATTCTCTTTCAACTTGTATGTGTGTGCTTTCTATAGAAGATATTAGTACTCAGTATTAATAGGCTCAGTTGTAAAAGTTCACTTTCAACAGTCATTTGAGGCTCGAATATTGTTTTTCTTGACTTGTATCTTAGATGGCAAGTTAATATTATATGTGATCCATAATGCACTAAAGGAGTAGGTTTTATCCAAAATTAAAAAAAAAAAACCAAAAATGCAAGTCTGAGAATTCCAAAATCATAATAAACATTTTGCCTGCTGATACAGCTATGCTTTCTGACATGTGGAATATAGTGTATACCTCATATTTGAAAACATGTAGCAATTATTAGGATTTTAATAAAAATTAGATGTTAAGTGTTCTATTTAGAGCAAACTGAATCCAATTCAATGTATTATTAAAACTAATGTCGTGTTTTCTGTTTTTACAATATGGTTATTAGAAAATTTTAGTTATATATGTGGCTGTATTATATTCGATTGAATAATATTGATTCAAACAATACACAAAATAAAACACTGACCAAACTCTCTGCATAATATCATGAAATATTAGAGATAAAATGGAAAGTACCTATGTTTTCAATGACTGTAAAAAAATTTACATTGTTTAAAATTTTTATTAGTTTAATTTTATTTTGATTTACAAAGTTAAAAAATAACAGAGGTACAATTCCACACTGTTCCCACCACCAGAATTCTGTGTCCTTATTCCATCCTTTGGAAACTGCATTGATTCTCCTAAGGTCACAACTATGGGCTGGCTATTACTTCTATAACTATCTTTCTGTCTATCATCTATCTATCCATCCATCTACCTACCTATTGCTCATACAAATCCACATTTAAATAGCATAGCTAAGTATTTGTACATTCACAATGTAACACCAAAAGTATGTACCTCTTATTTAATTTTCACAACACTTTTTTCAATTTTGTTTATTTATTTTCCCTTTTGTTGCCCCTGTTGTCTTTTTTCTTGTGGTTGTAGTTATTATTGTTGTTACTGATGTCGTCGTTGTTAGATAGGACAGAGAGAAATGGAAAGAGGAGGGGAAGACAGAGGGGGAGAGAAAGATAGACAGCTGCAGACCTGTTTCACAGTCTATGAAGCAGCTCCCCTGCAGGTGGGGACCCGGGGGCTAGAATCGGGATCCTTATGCTGGTCCTTGCGCTTTGAGTCACGGGCACTTAACCTGCTGCGCTACCACCTGACTCCCTTCACAACAATTTTATGAGGTCAATATTTCTGTTATCTTTATTTTATTATAAAGTAGAAACTATAGCACTTAAAGGAAGTTACACAGATTTTTAGCAACATAGCCAAGAGTCAATCCCACCTTTTATTTGACACCACATCCCAATATTTATATTTATCTATATTTATATATATATAGATTTAGATGATTTAAAAATGCGTGAATGTTTAAATACAAGGTTCATTCTCCAAAACCTAAATGACCATTTTAGTGAAAGAAGTAAGGTATGTTATCCAATAGTCATGATGCAATGTGAAAACTGCTGTGGCCAATGCAGAAGGGTTAAGGCAGGGTAGATTTTATGGAACAAGACTGTTGAACTGAGATTTCGTGATAGATATAAATTGAACAGTAGACAAGTAAAGGAAATGGAATTTCAGCAGACAGTGGACAGGCCCCAGTGGCACAAATACAACAAAAATGGCATAAATATTCCAGGAACTATAGGATTGAAATATGATGGAAACACAAAAATCATGCCTGGAAATGTGTGCAATTAGATTGGTTAATAGAAGTGGAGATCACTTTGCACTCTACTCTTACAAAGTTGGGGATATCTTGCTGTGAGAAAACAGTCGTTTTACAGGTAAGAATCAATGGTTCTTCACCTTTCTTTTGAAGAGTATTTTGAAAAATAGCACAAATAATGGCTGTGCAATGAGCCAGCCTCAGTTTTTTTTTTTTTTTTTTTTTTTTTTTAAATTTTTAATTTAAGAAAGGATTAGTGAACAAAAGCATAAGGTAGGAGGGGTACAACTCCACACAATTCCCACCACCCAATCCCCATAACCCACCCTCTCCCATGATAGCCTTCCCATTCTCTAGCCCTCTGGGAGCATGGACCCAGGGTCGTTGAGGGTTGCAGAAGGTAGAGGGTCTGGCTTCTGTAATTGCTTCCCCGCTGAACATGGGCGTTGACTGGTCGGTCCATACTCCCAGTCTGCCTCTCTCTTTCCCTAGTAAGGTGTGTCTCTGGGGAAGCTGAGCTCCAGGACACATTGGTGGGGTCTTCAATCCAGGGAAGCCTAGCCAGCATCCTGGTGGCATCTGGAACCTGGTGATTGAAAAGAGAGTTAACATACAAAGCCAAACAATTTGTTGAGCAAACATGGATCCCAAGATTGGAATAGTGGAGAGGAAGTGTTGGGGAGGTACTCACTGCAAACTCTAGTGTAATCCTGCTTTCAGGTATATATTTTGCAGTAGTTTATGGATACGTGTGCGCATACGCTCTCTCTCACAGAAACTGGTGTATGTCTAGGTTATGGGACTTTGTTAGAAAGTGAACTACCTGAGATGAAATTAGAGTGTACTATAGAAGGAAAGGTCTCACCCGAGTAATGAAGCTGAAGGGTTGTCATTCCACACGTGAAGTCTCTGGATACACTCTGAGGTGAAGCATGTTGAGATGGCAATCGTTGCTTTGGTTAGGTTGTGATCGACGGATGCAATATTATTTGGTATGGATTGGGAGAAGCATACGGGAAAGTGAGCCCTATCCATGGGTGCCAGGACTGGGGGAAGTAGGGGCTCTATAGTGAAGATGTGAGGTTCCTGCTGTCTTAGGCTTCAAAAAGACAATCAATAGTTAATATTATCATCACATTATTTGTTAATTGGGTTAACTTTGAAAAGTCCCTTTGTTATGGTTTGCTGTACAGTACCCAGTATCTTGTATATAGCTGTGCTATTGGAAGCTTCTAATCTACTTGGTCTAGGCTTTTGAGAGAGTCCGCATATCAAATACGTAGCCTATCTATTAAAAAGATTCAGTTTTTATCTGCATGTAGTCATGTGTAAGCACTAGGAGCTGAACCTGAAGAATACCTAGGAGACAAGATTAACTTTCTCAGAAATGTGCTGGATGTCAGAGAAAGACTTGACTGGCTTACATGAAAATTGTCAATTTAGCAAGAACACAGTTTAGAAAGGGGAAAACCTAGCTCTGCTCACTGATGCATATGCAAGATGAGATGCTGGCTGTGGAATTGTGTATTTATGATAATTTTGCTATTGCAGGGCAAGGGAGGCCATCTACCAGGGAATTGCAGTAATTAGATGAGGAAAGTGATTGTTCCATAAAACTCAGCTTAAATGTTACAGTGGAGCAGAGAGAAATGAAGAATAAAGAGTATTTCCCAAATCAGAAAAGATTGTTTTATTGTCTATTTTACAAGCACAGTTAGGATGTTAAATTGGAAGCAAATCTAGCTGGAAAGCAGTAACAGCACAGATTTGGCCATCAAATTAATTCTGTTGTAATGAAATGTGAAATTTGACTGAAATGAAGAGAAATTGGATTTAGACTGCCTATTCCAGTAGCTTTCAATTATAACATAACATAATCCACATCCTTTTGTCAAACATAAAAATAAATGCTGAGCAAACAGAGGCAACGACTGAACAAGAAACATAAAAAGAGTTGCCAGTCCAGAGACTTATAATGCTTACCTGGGAAGTCATCAGAAAAGTGAGGGCATCAAAATAGATCATTTGTAACATCATTTACAGCAGAGCTATAGATGATTGTAGGAATAAATTGAAGTCTTAGGAGGGACTATCATGTCAAAGCATGCAATAATGTATTAAAGTTGGCAAACAGTTTACATCTTTATGAGTTAAGCAAATTCTAGCTTTTTTTTTTTCTTGTAAAGGTCTCCTGTCTTCTTTCTTTCTTTAGATGAGGCTTTCTTATGAAGGAAAGAAACTGATACAACTGTAGGTAGCAACCAGGATAGCTTGCTGGTCATGAGTTCAAGTGAAGAGACTAGAATACGTTTTTATTCACTACATGTTTAAATTCTAGGACTTATAAGAGGGAAAATTTACTGCTGTTTTTAAACAGAAATACAGCAGGGGGAGTCTATTACTGTCTCTAGATATCTCTGTCAGCATCTCTTATGGCTAACAGTAACAGAACAGAGGCAGGTTGTCTAATCTCCTCCAAGGTTTATATTTCAGACCCAGAACAAAGGAAAAAGAAGCACAAACTATGGCTACTGTTAAAATATTTTACAGTGATAGCATGTCAAAATGTTCTATCTGGGGCAGTCCAAGTCAAATACAGTAAAATGAAACTTTTTTATGCAATACAGTTATCAGAAATTTTTAATTATATATGTCCCTGGTTTTTGACTGAATGATGTTGAAAACCAGAAGAACTTACCATGCTTTCAGAGCCTTTTACACGGAAGTGAAGACTGTCCACAGGGATGTCAACTCCAAAGTAAAAGGAACGTTACTGCATCATTCACAGAGAAGCAAAGAGAGAATGAAAGATCACAGCACTGAAGCTTCCTACAGTATGGTGGGGGCCAGGCTAAAACTTGGTCATGCACATGGCAAAGCAGCACACTATCCAACTAAACTATTTCACTGACCCTGAGAATATTATTTTTATTGAGTAACTAAGATGGATATTAACTTTGAGTCAGTTAAGCACTGGCTCCGTATTAGGTTTGATGTTTAGTAAAGAATTCCTGTACCTTGGTCCACACAGCCTGACAAGAGTCCCATGTGATAGGTTTGGTGGTAGTGGGGATATTTATATATAATCTTTTGTATTTCTTTATTGGGGAATTAGTGTTTTAAATTCAACAGTAATGATCTTTGTCTTAAAATTCTCCCAGAAATGTGGTCAGTCAGAATTCTTAAAAAGGTACCTGTGTGAATAGGTTGAAATTAATGTGAGAAGCAAGTAGTTTATCAAATTGTACACTGCAGTAGATGCTATTTTTACCTTGCACAGATACCCTTTTCTGTGCCATTGCACCCACCTCCTAGATGATATGTGTGTTGGCTGTCAAAACATGCCCACCTACTCCAGGATTTTTTTTTTCCTTTGGATGAATGGGAGTTTCTTTCCAAAAAGATCATATTCCCTATAGGGGACAACAAGCTACCAAAGTGGCAAAAAATAAATAAATAAATGAAGGAAGGAAGTAAAGAAGGAAAGAAAAGAAAAATGATAGCATCTTTGCATGAGAGGAATAATGCTGTAGTATATTTAGTGGTCTAGAGTTTTCCAAGGAATAAGATTTAAAATATTTCCATACAAGTCAAGAATTTTGCTTAGCTTTCTCTGTAGTATCATTTCTCCTTCACCTTAACTTCCTTGAAAGTGCTCTTTTAATAAATTCCTTCTAGGAGAATTTTCATCATAAGTTATACTTCTAAGAACTCAAAAACTTTCTGCCATTAAACAATTAAAATATTCTCACTATTCCTCAATGTATGCTTCCTCTAAGAAAAATGTAGTACATAAAACATTCCATAAACTGAGAAGTTATAACCAGGTGATCCTACCAGACAAGCAACCTAAAGTAATATATATGTTACCCAAAGCTTAGAGAAATCTGGAATGGTTATTAGGTAGAGATATGATGAACATCAAATTATATTGAGTTATTCTTATGTTAGTTGTAACTTTATTGTGTTGTCGGAAAAGTTACGACCCATTTTTGCATAGAAAAACAGAAAAGATGCACCATGACTTTTCCCACAACCCGATAATGAACGTTAGTGCCAGAGAGATAGTTCATCAGGTACACCATGTGTCTTTTCCTTTCTTTGTGTCTTTCTGTCTTTCTTCCTTCCTTCCTTCCTTCCTTCCTTTCTCTCTTTTTTTTTCTTTTTTATTATAAATTGCCACCAGGTGGTATAGCTGCTACTCAGTACCTTCAGGATGAATTCACCACTCCCAGAAACTTTTTTTTCCTTTTTTTTTTCTTCTTTTCTATTTGATAGGAGAGAAATTGAGAGGGGGAAAGATAAAAAAGGGGAGAAAGAGAAACACCTACAGCCCTTCTTCATAGCTTGTGAAGTTTCCCCCTTCAGGTAGGGAATAATAGGGGCTTGAACCCAGATCTTCTTACATGGCAATGGGTGCACTCAGTTGGTGCACTACCACCCAGCCCTTGTCATATGTCTTGACTTGCACTGGACTCAAGTTGAAAACCAATCACCATATGAGAGGTGCTATGACACCAGAAGGAGTTTCAGGGCTGGTGGTGTCTCTTCCTCATCATTCTGTTTATCTCTTCTATCTTAGGGGGAATATATATATATATATATATATATATATATATATATATATATATTTTTTTTTTTTTTTAAAGGGCAGGAAACTAAGTATTAATTTATCCAATGAAGATATACAGATGTTTAATAGGCACATGAAAAGATGTCATTATCAGGGGGTCTGGTGGTGGTGCACAGGATTAAGTGCACATAGTACCAAGCACAAGGACCTGTGTAAGCACCCATACAAGGATCCCAGTTTGAAACCCCAGCTCCCCACATGAAGGGGGAAACAGGTCTGTAGGTGTCTATCTTTCTCCCCTCCCTTCTCAATTTCCCTCTGTTATATCCAATAAAATAGAAAAATAATGGCCACCAGGACCAGTGGATTTGTAGTGCCAGCATGGAGCCCCAGCAATAACCAAGGAGGTAAAAAAGAAAAGAAAAGATGTCATTGTCCTTTTATACTAGGAGAAGACAAAAAATAAATTAAATATTTTTATACTTGTGAGATTAACTATTATCCAAAAGACAAGAAACATCAAGTGTTGGCAAGGAGAAGGTAGAAGAGAGCATGTATATAGTAACTGTTAGAAGGTAAATTGATACTATCACTATGAAAAGTAGCCTGAGTGTACTTCAAAAAGTTAAAACTTAAATTCCATATGATCCAGTTTCCTCCACTCCTGATTATTTACCTGAAAAATACAAAAATAATAATTTGAACAATTATATGAATCTCCATGCTTTTTGCAGCATTGTTTCCAATAGTCTAATGGAAATAATCTATTGTCCATGGCCAGATAGGGGGGTAAAGATGGGTAGTAGAGATAGCATAATGTCTATGCAAGATTTTCATGCTTGAGGCACCAAAGATCCTAGGTTCAGTTCCCATCACTGTCATCAGCCAGAGTTGAGAAGTGCTTTCAGAAAACAAACGAAAAAGTGGATAAAGATGTGGTATTTAAACAAATAAAATACTACTCAGCTATAAAATAATAGACTCTTGTAATTTGCTGCAACATGGATTACAGGATCCTAGATTCTTGAGTCAAAGACCTCAACTAAAACGAAAGAAGTATCATGACTCAGTAGCCAGGCTCTGAATTATAAACATCCTCACTGGGACATGCAGGACATGTCCTCTAGCTGGGTCAGTAGACAATAAGAATTATCAGTCTATCAGTCAATGGAAATTTATGATATAATGTCCCTCAGATGTACCTGATGAATACTGAGAACAACATGCATGCTGTACTCACTAACAATATACGTTATTGATATTAAGCATACACAAACCCTGGCATTGTGAATAAAACTGAATCACTTGCCTAGCCCTGTCTTTGTTATTAACCTTATCTTTCTAAGGGTTTCAACTACTGAGATAGCCCTGGTAATGGATGAACCAAGAGGATATTATACTTAGTGAAGTAAGCCAGACAGAAAGAAAGAAAGAGAGGGAGGGAGGGAGGGACAAAGAAAGAAAAAAAGAAAGAGAAAGGAAGGAAGAAAGGAAGAGAGGGAGAAAGAAAGAGATGCAATTCAGTTCTATTTATATATGACATATACAACCAAATAAAAGTTGTATATGATATATCCAACTAAGAAAAACAAAAATAAAATTTAGATTATAAAGCTATTAGTTACCAAAAGGAAAGAGGGAAATGGTGTTGGGAAAGGGGAGGGCAGAAAATCGTGAAAAAGGGATCAATTACATGGTGAAGAGTAGAACCAAATTCTCAGTGAACTTAGTATAGGATACATACGTTGCTATTCAGTGATGCACAGCTGAAACTTATCTAATGTTACAATGCAATATTATTCAATTACCCAACTTTATTCTCCATATATATTCAGTATTGAGGCCTCACACATGCATAAAAATACATTACTACTCCTAATTGACTTTTTCATTTCTTTCATTTTTGGAGAGATAGGGGAGGGAGAGAGAGAGAGAGAATACCGCAGCACTCTTCTATTATCTGTGGTGCTTCCCCCCTAATGCTGTCTATGGTTCTTCTCTGTGGTTCTGAGATTCAAATCTGAGCTCTCAAATGTGTGACCTATCTCCCAGCCCCTTATAGTCCTTGCTGTTTTTAAAGTATCTGATTCAGTGTCCCCTATTACTGTAAATTATATATTTCATAGCACACCTTATTCCACAATCATTTGTAGACCTAGTTGCTGATACAACAGTTATATAACTATATGTATACTTTAAATTTGGTTCCCATAAACTGAAATGACATAGTCAGAGGCAGAAAGCAATGTCTCAACATGCTCTTTCCAGAGAGTAATCTTTCTTCAACCAGTAATATAACTTCTGAAAGAAAGAGTTTACTTAGGCACAATAATACTACATAAATCATATGGGAAATTTAAGGTTCAGAAAGACAAACTCCCCACCCAGCCTAATATCAAGTGTCTTCAGCTATATGCCTTTATTAAAGTTTTTTTTAAAAAGCACAATTCTGAAAGGCTTACTATATTTTTATGGCCTAGCAATTCCACTCAATGATATAACAGCATGGCCTAATATTTAGCATAGAATACAATAAAACACCAGAGGGGATAATTAAGCTCACCAAATGGGACATTGGATTCCTTTAAGAGCTAGTGATAAAATGAAGACTACATTATTAAACTTATATAACAAAAGTTCTAGTCTCTAACTCTACTTAAACTTTTTGGTTCCTCTTAGACATTTTTTATTCTTCAAAGGAAAACAGCCACAAAGTTAGTATAATGTTGAACGGGAAACTTTAAATCATATAGGGAAAGTTAAACATCCTACTTCAACCAATCAGGAAACCTCACTGAAACAATCAGTGGGTATCAGGAATATTTATACACAATTGACATTCTAAAATCTATTACATCAGCATGAATCTTAACCATCTCACAATACAAAGACAGAGTTGACACAGTTAGCTATTGACAGTTAGCTATTTGGAATTACATTGACTGTCTAGAAGGCAACGCGTTGTTTTGTTTTCCCCACCCAGTAGGCCAGGCCATCAGGAACGTGTGGTAAGGAGTAACTTAAATTCATTTCAAAGTCATATATCAAGTGTGTACTTCTAAATTAATTTTGTTATGAATTTAGAGTTAACATTTGTCAAAAAAAAATGTTTAACTATCTTTTTACATTTACAAAAACTTTGTCCATTTTCAATGGGCCAGACCTGAAAGTGGGCACATCGCTCCTGTCTTTTCATTTTATTACCCCCCCCCTTACTTTTTACACTAACTTATCCCCTTCATATACTTGGTCCACCGGGATCCCTAAAAAACAATTTACAGTTACTGAAAAACCATAGCATTGCCTTCCAATTACTTTATGTTACTGCTTTGGGATTCACAACTTACATTTATTCCTTAGAAGTTTTAAAAATATCTTATATGATGTGTTTCTAAAGAGACTCAGCTGTATAAATTATTTTGTATATATACTAAGTCATTATGGAACTCTTTGCCAAGAGCCTATAATTTTACTAGACGCTTATGTCTTTATATATACAATTTATAAGAAGGTTAACAAGTGACAGTAGTAATACAGGCTTCCAAAATAACCTAGATAGTGTATAAAGGAGGTTGACAAGAACTTAGAGTGCCTAGAAATTTTGACACAAGAAAACACAATTTACATATAACACAAGGTTAAAGGACTAACTCATTCTAAATAACTTAAAGGTACCAATTGTATCAGTCTTTCTAAGCACCATGTATTCTCAGTTCCTCTTCCATTTATCCATTCATTCATTCAACAAATGTTTTCTGAACAGTGACAAGTCTCTGAGGTGACAAAGAACAAACATCTCATTTCCAAAACTCTGATGAAATTATCTGTGACTCTGTTATTCGTCTCTTGTCATTCTATGCCAATAAGCTTATTTTTCATTTTAAATTTCCCAAACCTTGCTATTCTTCCCAACTCTAAATCATTACCCAATGAGATAAAAGGGGTGTTGGGGGCGTGGTTCATGATGGCAGAGAAGGACGTCAGTTGGGGTGAGCAAAGGGGAAATGAGAAATTGTCTATGTATACATATATATGTATCTATGTGTGTGTATATATATATATATATACTTTTATATATATATATATATATATACTTTTATATATATATATAAACTGTACTGTAAACTATTATCTTCACGATTAAATGATTTGGGGGAAAAATGGATAATCTTTAGGAAGGTTGATCACTTTTAGGCCCAGAGTTAGCTTTCCTACAGTTTTGCTTTGGTTAAAAATACAATCTAAAAAACTGAGAATTTGAAGAGAAAGACTATTTTTTGTTTGTTTTGTTTTTCTATCCTGGAAAAACTTAATAGATTTTTTTCTCTTTCAACAAGAACTAGGTAGAATATTTTTGAGCACTATCTTATGTCTACCACCATTCTGTATTTCTTTCCTTTGCAGCTCCTGCTCCCTCTCTTTTTCCTGCTTTTTAAAGATAGAAATAAATTGGGCTACAGAGAAAGAGAGATGCATACAGCACTGCTTCTCCACTTATGAAGTTTTACCCTTACAGGTTTGAACCCTGGCCTTTGCACATAGTAGCATGTGTGTTCAACCAAGTGTGCCACTGCCTAGCCCTCATGCTAGGTCTTAAGGACAAATCCAAGAGAGATACATATATTCAAACTAATTTTTCTTCCTAAATAAGTATATAAATAGTTTGAAAAGTGGTGATAATTATAGCATACAAAAAGAAAAGAATATAATTGATACTGGTTTTATTTTCTGTAAAGACTATAGAAGCTAAGCTGTTGAGAATATATTAAAGTCATATTTTAACAGTGGGTCAACTTTGAAAGACTAGAAAAAATAGAGAGGTATATGATAAAGGTCATTTAGTTTCTATGTAGGGCAGGGCATGGGTGGAGCAGGGGGAGGAGGCTGGGTGTTATGATTTGGCTAAAATTGGATCCAAGTGTCACAGCTTGATTTAGAAAAATCAGATTCAGTGTATAGACAAACTGTTTTCCTTCTTTGAAAATAATTAAAGTCTATTAAAGATGATCCAAGTTGTCCTCTAATGTTGCCATAGTTTTATCAATAAGCCTGCAGTGGTCATGATCTGCATGAAAGAAGATAAATAGAAGAGCTCTGTATTCTTATCATTGGTCTCATCAATATTCACACTCTTTTTAACTTCCACTTCCCTAGGATGTTGTTGCTGTTGTTGTTTGTTGTTTTGCTTATTTGTTTTCTTCCCCAGAGCACTGCTTAGCTCTGGTTCCTAGGACTTTGGAGGCTCAGGCATGAAAGTCTCTTTGCATAACCATTATGCTCTTAGCCCTCCCCTGCCTCCATATTTAACTGACATTTCCAGTAAAAGTTCAGAGTGCTTACACTGAGATTAGTATTATACTAGGAAATATCAAGATACCTCAATATACTGGCATTTCCTACCCTTTGTCAGGGTAGGCAAATTAACTTGTACCCTTCTATTCTTCAAGGCTGGACAATCAAATTAATAAAAAAAAAAAGAAGAAGAAGAAGAAGAAGAAGAAGAAGAGATTGACAGCACGGATGGGAAAGACACAGAAATCTGAATTACTCAACCATATGATCTTAGGTACTGACCTAAAAGAAGTTTTCTAATGCAGAGAACTTAGGAAAGGGTCATCTGAAGTGATATACTTCATTCAAAAAGAAAAAGAGGGTCCAGTGGGTTATCAAATAGGGAACTGGGGCAAAACTAGAAGCATATAAATTTAATTATGAAGATTACATTGCATAATGTAAAAATGAAACACTTAGCATAGCATCTCTGCATTAGAGATGTCAAACAGTGTAATTATAATTGTTCCCTTTCCTCACTATTAATACCTTTACATTAATTAATACCATATAGGCCAGAAACTTTCTTGGAATCTTTATCTCAGTGGTGATTTCCAGACTGCTCTACTGCTCTTCCCATGGAAGCAATTCTTTTTGCCAAAGATGTATTTTGTTAATGTCAAATTTTTCTCCCCTACACTTCTAGAGTTTACTGTTGAACGGAAGAGGAAATATATTTACAAAAAATAAACGCAAACATATATCACATGCCAAAGTAATAGAGAAAGACATTACAAAGTTTTAGAGAATCTTTCAATGAGAAACAATCAAGGGGAAAAAAATACAGGATGTTAAATCTGTTCACTGAGGTCATAAATCAGAATAATTGTTTATATGTAAAATGATATCTCTCTTAAAAGGAACAGACTAGCTGATAAAGTTATGAGTGTGAAGAGTCATAAAATATAACATGGAGGTTTTTTTT
Organism: Erinaceus europaeus; assembly: GCF_950295315.1. Classification (NCBI taxonomy): domain Eukaryota; kingdom Metazoa; phylum Chordata; class Mammalia; order Eulipotyphla; family Erinaceidae; genus Erinaceus; species Erinaceus europaeus. Next base: position 149,707,066 of record NC_080163.1, read on the forward strand.
TTCTCTTTCTACTTCTTATATTAATAGTTGAAATCCATTCACAGAGCACACATTTCAACAGCTATGCAAACAAAGTCAAAGCAATGTGTTTAATTGAATCTTCAATATTAAAGTCAATTTGTGAAATATCATACAATTGCATTCCAATTTGTACCCCAAGTCTTGTCTGAAGGTGATAATGGTGAGAACTGCTATTGCAGAAGTCAGGCAATTGTCACAATTAAAAAGCCCTTCATTCTTGACATAGTCTAGCACAAGGCAAAAATGAGCTTGCCCTTTAAACACTGTGACCATTTTCCTCTCAAGTTAAGTCTTTTATTATACAAATGAATCACTCTCAAGTGATTGTGTTGAAATGAGCAATGCAGAAAATCTCCAGCTCCCAATTTCTACAGAAATCTGGATTGATTTTAGGGACTGCTAACTTGACTCTTCACAGAGAAATAAAGTCAGTACTAAGAGAATTGTTTGGCAACTAAATTTAAGAATAGGAATGGTGCTCAAATCATCCAAAGTCTCAGGGAATATTTCTGAATATGCCACTCAACACTTTAGAATTTTATATTAGTATGCATAATAATGATGTAAAGTCTTCCTGAGATATCTTTATACTGTTGAGGACAACAGAAAAAAACAATACAAAAAACGTTACTTAGCTTAATAGTAACTTGATACCTCTATTTACTTACTTACTGACTCTGAACTGGGATGATAGTTTTTACCTCAAGTATGAAATTACAGTATCGATTAATAACTACCTATTCTGAATTCAAATATATATATATATATATGCCTGTGGTACCCAGGGACTTGTACATGAGTCTTTGTACAGTAAACAGTGCACTCTACTGTGGGAGCTGCCTCTAGACCCTAGTTCTTACTACTTTATACATAATTTGCCTAAATCTTTCCTCACATGCAAATGTGGATACTTACAATAATGCAACAGGGCTGTTGAAGATTACATTGCATAATGTAAAAATGAAATACTTAGCATAGCATCTCTGCATTAGGGGTGTCAAACAGTGTAATTACAATTGTGCCCTTTCCTTACTATTAATGCCTTTACTATTAATACCCTTTCCTCATTATTAATACTATTGATAATTAATTTTTTTTCAATGCAAATAAATGATTGAGGTTCCTCTCATCATTGTTCCATCATTATCATCACCTAAATTTCCATTTTCAAGCATTTTACATTTATTATCTCATCAAATATTTACTTGCTTAAACACCTCCAATGACAAGAGCAACTAAGACAATCTCATTCATAGATCAACAACTTTAGTTATAAACTTGTTTGAACTTTTTAAAATCATTTTTCTAATTTTTTTTCATTATTGGATAAAAACAGAGAGAAATTGAGAGGAGAGAGGGAGACAGGGAGAGAGACAGAGAGACACATGCAGCCCTGCTTCACCACTCATGAAGCTTCTTCCCCTGCTGGTGGGGACCTGGGTCTTGAACCCAAGCAGGTCCTTGTGCACTGTAATGTGTGCACTCAACTAGTGTGCCACGTCCTGGTCCTGCTTGCTTGAACTTCTACTGGACGACTGCCTACCATCCTATAAATTTCAATTACTAGTCCCTACTCTCTTTTACTCAAGTACTAAAGTATGAGGTCTTTTCTATATAATGTTCTTTGAAATGTAATAGTGGTTACGTTGCTATAGTCTTAAAATCTTCTTTAAGAAGTTATATAGGGAATCATAAAAATTTTTCTATGAACTTTGTTTAATCACCTAACAACCCCAGAGACAGTACAATGGCTAAAGCACTGGACTTAAAAGCATGAGTCTTCAGAGACTATCAAATACTTAGAGCAAAATAGTGGCAGAACTCTTTTCCATATAAATTTTATAGGCATATTCAATGATACACAGCCAACTGAATGGACGACTAAAACAACAAGAAACCAATGGGACTACATCAAATTAAAAAGATTCTACACAGCAAAAAAAACCACCACCCAAACAAAAAGACTTCTTACAGAATGGGAGAAGATTTTTACATGCCTTATATCAGACAAGAGGTTAATAACAAAATATATATAAAGACCTCACCAAACTTAGCAAAAAAATAATAATAATAGGGAGAGGATATAAACAGAATATTCACCAAAAAAGAGATCCAAAAAATCAACAGACATACGAAAAAATGCTCCAAGTCATTGTCAGAGAAATGCAAATAAAGACTACAAAGAGATACCACTTCACCCCTGTTAGAATGTTATGTGTCAGGAAGAAAAACAACAGCAAAGGCTGGAGAGGTTGTGGGAGCAAAAGAACCCTCCTGCACTGCTGGTGAGAATGTAACACTGGTCTAACCACAGTGGAGAACAGTCTGGAGAAGTCTTAGAAGGCTAAAAGTAGAACTACTGTTGGAGAATTATACAGATGCAGGTTTTGCCACTCCCTGTGATCCCTCACAGTGCCCTTTTCAACCAATCCTGTCCCAACACGTCACTCCTGGTGGCTGCCCAATAAAGCCCTCCTACTTCCTTCCTCTCCCTCTCCCTCTCCCTCTCCCTCTCCCTCTCCCTCTCCCTCTCCCTCTCCCTCTCCCTCTCCCTCTCCCTCTCCCTCTCCTCCCTCTCTATCTCCCTCTCCTGTCCAATAAAGCCCTCCCACTTCCTCTCTTTCCCTCTCCCTCTCTCTCTCCCTCTCCTCCTTCTCCCTCTCCCTCTCCCTCTCCTGCTATCCCGCTCTCCCGCTCTCTCGTTCTCTCTTGCCCTTGCCCAGTGGTGAGGTAGCAGGACGGCCATATTTTTTGGCTGATTCCACGTGGCCTAAGCCACCCCCTCCTGATCCAATAATAAATATTTGTGTACCCCATTTGCTCCAGATCTCCTCTCTCTCTTCTCTGCGGCGCAACCTGACAACCTACCCTATGGCATTGCAACTCTTCTCCTGATGCTATACCCTAAGAACCAAACTCACCCATCCAAAAAGATTATGTGTACCTGTGTTCATGGCAGCACAGGTTTGTAATAGCCAAAACCTGGAAGTAACCCAGGAGTCCAACAACAGATGAGTGGCTGAGTAAGTTGTGATATATATGTATATATATATATATTACTCAGCTATTAAAAATGGTGATTTCACTGTTTTCAGCCTATCTTGGATGGAGCTTGAAGAAATCATGTTAAGTGAAATAAGTGAGAAACGAGAAACAGAAGGATGAATATGGGATGATCTCACTCTCAGGCAGAAATTGAAAAATAAGACCAGAAGGGAAAACACTAAGCAGAACTTGGACTGGAGTTGCTACACTGCACAAAAGTAAAAGACTTTGGGATAGGTGTGTGTGTGGGGGGGATACAGGTCCTGGAAAAGGGTGACAGAGGACCTAGTGGGGGTTGTATTGTTATGTGGAAAATTGGGAAATGTTATGCATGTACAAACTATTGTATTTACTGGCAAATGAAAAGCATTAATCCCCCAATAAAAATAAAAATGTTTAAAAAAAAAGTTGGGGGGGCGTGTGTGCCAGGCAGTGGCATATTTGGTTAAGTGCACACATTACCTTTTGAATATGGCCTATGCCAATAATGCTTTAGTTTTCTTTGGGATTCACATAACTGGATACATCAACAGATCACAAGCTCATTCATTCCCCTATACCACTCCAGGCAAGACCAAAGGATGATGACTGTCAGAGAGAAAGAGAGAGAGAGAAATTTAGAGGAAGGGGGAGATAGGGAGAGAGACAGAGAGACACCTGTAGCACTGCTGCTTCACTACTTGTGAAGCCTTCCCCCTGCAGGTGGGGACCAGGGACTTGAACCTGGGTCCTTGTGCAAGACTGACCAGGTGCGCCACCGCCTGGCCCCACTATCTCAGATTTATATAATCACTTCTTCCTGTCCTACTTTCAGATCTCCAGATGAAAGAGACTCTTTGCTCCTACTATTTCTAGGGAGTTATGCAATGTCTTTGGGGATTTCTCCATACCCAGCAAAAATCCTTTGTTAACTAGTAACTTTAATAAATTCTCCTATAAGTACCCAATTAGATTTTATGTTCTTTTCTTGCAAGTTCCTTGATTGACACTAAAATGGAACCACTTAAGGCAGCCTTAGGAAACAATCTCTCAAGCCCCACCTCCTCCTTACTGGGAGTTGGGAAGCAGGGTGGGGTAGGAGTGAGGTGGAGTTCAGTTAACTGGCCAGAAGAAGGAGGGTTGTACAACAAACAGCACCCAAGAGGTTCTGGAAAGAGCAAAGGAGTAGAATCCAGACATTAAATAGCATAATGGTTATGCAAAGAGACTCTCATGCCTGAGGCTCCATAGTTCCAGGCTCTATCCCTCACACCACTATAAACTAGAGCTGAACAGTGCTCTGGTAAATAAATTAAAAAAAAAAAAAAGGATTCCAGTCTCTACATTCTTCCCCAGGAATATAAAAGGTACTACTGTGAAGGAAAAAGGAAACAGAAACCCCTCTTCCTGTGTCCTACAATATTACAAAATAAAAAGTTTTATTATTATTATTCCCATCACACAAAAGGCTGAAGTGCAGAGTTTTTTATTTCTCTGAAGTAAAGGGCAGAAACAGACATCTTTGAACTATTAAGAATAAACTGGTTTAGGGAGTCGGGCTGTAGCGCACCGGACCATAGCGCACCGGGTTAAGTGCACGTGGCGCAAAGTGCAGGGACCCGCATAAGGATACCGGTTCAAGCCCTGACTCCCCACCTGCAGGGGAATCGCTTCACAGGCGGTGAAGCAGGTCTGCAAGTGTCTGTCTTTCTCTCACCCTCTCTGTCTTCCCCTCCTCTCTCCATTTCTCTCTGTCCTATCCAACACAACGACGACATCAATAATAACTACAACAATAAAACAACAAGGGCAACAACAGGGAATAAATAAAATAAAAAATAAATTAAAAAATAAGAATAAACTGGTTTAAAGAATGCTAAATCAAGGGGAGTCGGGCTGTAGCACAGCGGGTTAAGCGCAGGTGGCGCAAAGCACAAGGACCGGCATAAGGATACCAGTTCGAACCCGGCTCCCCACCTGCAGGGGAGTCGCTTCACAGGCGGTGAAGCAGGTCTGCAGGTGTCTGTCTTTCTCTCCTCCTCTCTGTCTTCCCCTCCTCTCTCCATTTCTCTCTGTCCTATCCAACAACGACAACAATAATAACTACAACAATAAAACAACAAGGGCAACAAAAGGGAATAAATAAATAAAATAAATATTAAAAAAAATAATGCTAAATCAGATTCCTTATTTACTTGTTAGTGCATGCTTGAGAAATTTAAAATCTCAAAGCAGTAAGGATAGATAGCATAATGGTTATACAAAGAAGACTCTAGTGCCTGAGGCTCCAAAGTCACAGGTTCAGTCCCCCCACACTACCATAAACTAGAGCTGAGCAGTGCTCTGGTAAGTAAATAAATAAATAAATGAATAACAAAATAAAAACACAAAGCCTAAATTTCCTTAATTTGAAGTGGGAAGTAATAAGAATACTTATCTACCTCCTGGAAGAGTTACACAGACTGATAAATGTATCAACTGCTTAAATAAGAGCCTGGCACATTGGGGGCTGGGTGGTGCAGTGGGTTAAGCACACATGGCAGGAAGCTCAAGGACTAGAGTAACAATCCTGGTTGAGCCCCTGGCTCCCCACCTGCGGGGGGTGGGGTGGGGGGGGTGGCTCACTTCACAAGTGGTGGAGTAGGTCTGCAAGTGTCTTTCTCTCCCCCTCTCTGTCTTCCTCTCCTCTCTCCATTTCTCTCTGTCCTATCCAGTAACAACAATGATAAACAACAAGGGCAACAAAAGGGAAATAGCCTCCAGGAGCAGTGGATTCATAGTGCAAGCCCCAAGCCCCAGTCTTCTTCTTCTTCTAGCGTTTGCCCTTCTTCTGTAGCCAGTCAACAGCGTCAGGTTGAGCCTGATGTAAAGTTTTGAGACCTCCTTTGAATCTGGAGAGGTGGCAGTCGTTGACTATGTGGGTCATAGTCTGTCTGTAGCTGCAGGGGCAGTTCGGACCCTGGAGGCAAAAAAAAAAAAAAAAAAAAAAGCCTGCTGCATAGTAAATATATGTAGATTAACTTTAACTGTTGTCATTCTTTTCCAGTCTAAATTTTAAAACAACTCACTCTTTAAAGGAAGATGAAGAATTAACAAAATGTCAAAAAAAGTATATAAAAATAGAGAAAAATAATTATAAGGTAACAAAATATTTCAAAGGAGATTTCAGCAAAGAAATTAGATTTTAATTTTTTTTTCCTTTTAGCCCAAGAAATTTCTGAAGCCACAAAAATCCTTTCAAAGTAAATATCTGATGAGAATTTTAAGAACACATTTCATTAAGGGGAGTTAAGATTCTAAATTAGAAATATAACAAGCTTTAGCTGATGTTTTTAAAAGTCCATTAAGATAAGAAGATCCCCAATACTAGTCATATTCATTGATTTAGTTTGATGAAAGACAAAGATAAAAATGTAGAAAAAAATAAGGATTAGAACAAATCCTATATAATCTTTCCAGTAGGATTACTTGCGTCTGAGGGTTTTTTGTTTTGTTTTTTTTTTGGTTTTTTTTTCCCTCATCTTAAGATAGCACCTTGAAAATTCTAGGCTTATTGGGAATAAGTAGATAACATGAATCCTTTAAAATTTATGTAATTTTTTTTAAATAACCTATATTGGCTACATGGGAATAAGACTGTCTGAGAATAAGCCCTGGGGCAATACTAGGATCCACACTCATAGTCTCTGCCAACACCATATCATTACTTCAAGTTCAAAGTGAAATCAGTAGCAACTCATTTGACTTTGTAATAGCAGAAACACAAGATGCCACCAACTTAATCAAAGAAAACTAGAAAGAGGAAGTTACATGCACCAGTGAAAATACTGGGAACTATTTCAGTATCAAACACAATTGCCTACAATTTAGCTTTTATATTTGTGTATTAGACAGCTAAAAATCCTGATAGAAATCTTAATATTTGACAAATTACTTCCCCAGAAGGCCATGCCGACTAGCTTTTGCCTTTTAAGTTTCTGAAAGGCAAAAGAACAATAACAACCACCTGCTGAACAAGCGGATATGCATTTCTCTCAATTTAAAAAGGTACTTTTATGTGTAGGATTCCTATATTCTTGAGCAGAGCTAGGCCTTGGCTTCTAGTGAGTTCAGAAAATTATCACCTTGGGCCCCAATTTTAATATGTAATTCAAATCATTCTGTCTCTAGATCACTCATGCTGGTCTATTCTCCTTCTACTGATGGTTGGGAAAAAAAGAGGAGAGAATGTTAACTAAACTGGGATTGGTATCTGAATGGTATAACTTGAATTTCCAAGAGGGGGAAACCAGGCAACGTTACAAAAACTATGAGGGCTCATAAAGGCCTCAGCAGATACCTGTCTTCTCATTTGCTGAAAAATTTCCATAGTGTCTCCAGGCTAGAAGTAGGACAACTTCTCAGAAGGCAAAAAGTAGGATAGACTACCTAGGCATTAACACTGGGAGGAAATAGTTAGGTGTAGTTGTATGTGGGAAGTTACTGGAAAAATTATATATTTAATAAAATGATAAATTATTTAACATTAAAGAACTTGAAGCAACATGCAATTGAATCCTCTTTAAGATGAGGATACCGAGGTTGAAGGAGGGGTACATGTTATAACACATTTGTTAGAAAATAATTAAAGCATTTTGTTAATGTAATTTGTTTCTTTTTCTTCCAACTTCTCCCTTTCCCTCTGATTAAATTATTTTCTCTCATATGCTAAGGGCATTTGCTCTCTATAAAGATTATTTTAAACTGGCAAAGTAGACTAATGACATCGCATACTGCTTTTAGAAAACAAACAACCAGTGCACTAAGTTGATCATTTATTTTTTAAAAAATCATAAAATTAAACTGTGGAAATACAAGCTAAGTTAGATACTGAATCCTTAGCAACTGACCTACGGGGTAAGGTGGTGATTCTATTCATTCAAGTCTCTTAGTCAACATATAGGTTTTTAACATTCATTTTGTAAATTCATTCATTTATCCCTGGAATTAACTATCATTGAAATTACTGTTCTTTGGTCAAGATGAAAGCATATAAAACAAAACTCCCTCAAGAAGATCCCAGTCTAAGAGCATCTTTATAAAACAATCTGAAAATGTTTATACTTCAGAGATGAAAAAAGAATAAAAGGAAGGAATTAAAGGCAGCTAGCTTCAAAGTGAATGGTTGTGGTTATGGAGTAACAGCAGAGTTGCTTTTGCTCTCCCCAGGCAACTAGGAAAAGGAACAAAGGAGCCAGGTGATGGCACACCTGATTAAGCACACACATTACAGTGTGCAAGGCTGTAGGTTCAAGTCCCTATCTGCAGGTGGAAAGCTTCAGGAGTAGTGAAGCAGTGCTGTAGCTATCTGTCTGTCTTTATCATTCACTATTTCCCTCTCCCGTCTCAATTTCTCTGTCTCTATCCAATATAAAATAAATATATTAAAATTAAAAAAGAAAAATGATTAAAAAAAATCACCTGAAAACTCAATAAAATCTGACTAGGATTCCTTCAGAAACTCACCAAGCCACAGGTGAGTAAGACATGTGTGGGTAGTGGACAGAAAAGGGGTAGGGGAGAAATTCCTGGGACTAAAAGGCTGAACTCAGGGATGGTTGGCACCAGACTGGGAGTTTGGCAGCTAAGGCAGCACCTCCAGGTCTGAGTTAAAAAATTAGCAGGACAAAAAGAAAGAAAGGAAGGAAGAAAGAAAGAAAGAAAGAAAGGAAAAAAGGGGGGATAGAATGAAAGATGGATGGATGGACAGGTAGAAAAAGGAAGAAGAGAGGGAGAAAGAAAGGAAGAGAGAAAGAAAATCACCTAAGCCATAGGTAAGTACAGTCACATGTGGTTTACGAATGCAAAGGGTGTGAGGAAGTGCTTCCCAGGACTAAAAAGCAGTTTACAGGGATAGTTGGCTGAGGCACACCACTTCGAGGTCCCAGATTAAGCAATCAAAACTGTTAAAAAGAGGGGCCAGGTGGTGGCACACCTGGCTAAGCAGACATGTCGCAATGTACAAGGACCTGGGTTCAAACCCCCAGTCCCCACCTGCAGGGCGAAAGCTTTGCAAGTGGTGAAGCAGTGTTGCAGGTATCTTTCTGCCTCTCTCCCATCTCTACCACTCCCTTCTCTCTCAATTTCTGGCTATCTCTATCAAATAAATAAATAAAATAAAAAATTTTAAAATATTAAAAAAAAACTGTTAAAAAAGGAAAAAAAAAATCACCTAAAATTTCACCAACTTACAACTATGACCTCTTGAGTTTCCAGTGCCGTTGTCCACACAGAAGCTGGAAAAGCAGCAGGGAGACCCTATATTAATATCAAGGTCACTGAACCGGTCCAATGACTTAGGATAAAATCTCCCCTCTCCCACCAAGATATATAAACAGGGAAATCAAACACCTTTGCCACAGTGCTTCCTGCTAGCACCACAAGAGAAGCCACACTAAATGTGGAAAGTGAGAAATGCACAGACAGTAATGACTGAAACTCAAATGACCAGACACATTTTTTAGATGTGTTTTTTAGGAACACATCTAAAAAAAAAAAAGTGACACTGATAGAGTTCAGAAAACTCACAGTGAAATCAACTGGAGGAACTAAGCTTAAAATTCAAGAATCAGTGATAATTTTACAAAAGAATTACAAAGTATAGAAAAAAAGCAAATAGAACTGCAGGGCCTAAAGGACACTTTGAATGCAATTCAGGCTGAGGTAAGAGGCCTCAAAAAAAAAAAAAATCAAGACAATAAAGTTAATAAATTTGGATCTGTTCAGGACTAAATATCTGTGTTCCCCTGAAATTAATATGTTGAAGCTATGCCCCCAAAGAGAAATGAATGAAGGCTGACAAGACAGCTCTCGTGGGAAGGTGCTTGCTTTGTCATGTGCTTGACTCAAATTCAAGCCCAGCCATCTCACACTGAGGGAAGATATGGTGCTGTGATATTTTTCTCCTCTGTCTCTATCTGAAAAAGTCTGTCCAGAATGGTAAAGTCTGGCAATGATAAAGAAAAAAAAAAAGTGATGGTAATTGGATATGGAACTTCTGATAAGTAGTTAGGCATAGATGAGGTAGAGAGGGTCAAAATCCTATGCTGGATTAGCATCCTTTAAAGAAGAGGAGACACTGACCCCTCTCTGTCATGTGAGAACAGAGCTAGAAGGAAACCATCAGCAAGCCAGAACTCTCAGAAGAACTCTCAGAAGGCTAAAAATAAACATACCCTATGACCCTGAAATTTTTCTTCTGGGGATAAGGATTCAAACACACGCATCCAAAAAGGTTTAAGTACCTATGTTTATAGCAGCACAATTCATAATAAACAAAAGTTGGAAGCAACCCAGGTGTCCAACATTAGATGAGTGGTTGAGTAAATTGTGGTATATATACACAATTGAACACTACTCAGCTATTATGAATGATGAATTCACTTTCTCCTCCTCATTTTTGGATAGAGCTTAAAGAAATTGTGTTAAATTAGATAAGCCAGAAAGAAAAGGATAAATATGGGATGATGTAGGAGGGCAGGTCAGGAGATAAATGGTGGAAAACCTCTTAAAACAGCATTCTGAGACAAAAACCATAGTAGATCTGTCATTCAGCTATCAAAGGGCAAATCCTCCATGGAACAGCTGTGCAGCTGAGAGGCTAAGCCTCCATGTGCTACCTGCCATGGTGACCTGTGTTGCTTAAATGTTATCTTTCAATGTGTGATGTGTGGAAGTACATAAGATCTCTGAGGGGGCATAAAGTAAAGGACATCACTGTCTCTGATCATCCCCAAGTCTAGATTAGGGAATGAGAAAATATCTTAAATTCATAAGACAAATAATTACACAATTGGGTGCAGGATCCAAATTCATGGGGAAGTTTGCCAAAATTTGTTGTATATATATATATATGTGGCCCTATAAATGTGTTCAGAGTCCCATTCCCTGAATGGTTCCAAGGTTCCTTACCTCTGAATATTTTCATTTCCCTCCCCTCCTTTGGATCCTTGTAAGGACTGGACTCCTGCGCTGTGGAGTTGGCTTCCCACAGAATGATTTCATTCATGGACAGAAGTTGAGAAATAAGAACCGAAAGGGGAAATACAAAGTAGAACTTGGACTGGGTTTGGTGTATTGCACCAATATAAAGAACTCTGGGGATAGGGTGATTTTCAAGCCCTGATGCATGATGGTGGAGGAAGACCTAGGCTGGGAGTGAGAGTGTTTTGCAGAAAACTGAGAAATTTTACACGTGCATCAACAATTGTACTTAATATAAACCATCAATTTCCCAATAAAATACATAAAAAACTTTTATATATATGACAGTGCATACTTTGAAAATGCTACTATTGTTCCAAATGTACTGTGTGCTGCTGTATTTTAAAGGAGTTGAAATAAGAAATCATAAAATATTAAGGCTATGGTGCTATATAATGCTCATTTGAAGCAAAAAACCTGGTCTATTAACATGGTATGGTAGAACAATTTGATGAAATTGGTATATTTTTTTTCTCCCTTCTTTCCTATTTTTCTAGTCAGCCTTTTTCATGTCCAGGATGATGGCAGTGGCAAAGAAGCAATCCAAAGTCAATGGTTCTTGAGATTAGGCCTTGTGCTGTAATGTGGCAGTCAGGATCCCAGCAGCAATATGACAGTGTACTCAAACTAGCTCACTGAGAAGAGTTTAATAAAGGTCATTTGAAAACATATGGCCAGAGCTTAGTGTAAACAACCATGAATAGTGTGGTACACTAAGATTAGCAAAAGTATGAAACTATCACTGATCTCAGGACTTGCAGTAGCTGAAAAGAGCTGTAGTACTCTGCAGTATCATGCAGATCAATGCCTCAATAAAGATTGAATTCAGGGAATAAATACTTGAATCTCACCTTCCCTCCACTCCATCCTTTATTCTCCAGTAAAAACTTTCACTAATATAGTCTTTTAATCATTCTGACATAGGATCAGCCATTCCAAAATTATAGACTTTTCCAAGCTGTCCAGAACATGTTGCTTTATTCCAATAGATGGCATGTGGACCTAAAGTCTATAGAGGACCCATGGGCCTAAGAACTGTTACCACAACCTTAAAGAATGAAAACTACTCTGATTTAGAATCCTATCTGGAAAATGATCATTTCATCAGAGAAACCTAACATGCTGCAAACCAGCTAGAGACAAAGAGATATCCATGTCTCATCTATCATGGACACCCTACTAAGCACAATGGTTCATTTTCAAAGTATGAAATTTTAGAATAAGGTGCCCATCATTTATTTTTTTTTAATTTATGAATGATGATAAGATACGTATCTTAGTGTTTCATTCTTGTCTGCCCAGATGCTTCAACTAGATGAGCTCAACAAACCTGCACAAAGTACCCATAAAACAGCAACAGTAGGTCTAAATTACCATTCAAAACTAAGGAGCACCCCCTCCCCAAAAAAAGCTTAATCTCAGAGCACAAAGCTGGTAAATAGCCTCAGGCAGCTATGTGAGAGTGGCTATATAACATGAGACTATGTGCAGCAGAACATGGGTTGACAAGAACCCTTGACAAGAACAAATTCTCCCCGATCACTAGGCACCAATTGGTCAAGACTGTTAACTCCATGGTACTCAGCCAATGATGAACTGGAGGAGGGACTTTGTGTTATGGCATAAATGTTTGCTGTGCTCTCAAGTCTACCCTGCCTTTTCTGGATACTAGTAATGGTGAGTGCCCAATTCTGCAGAATCAATGTTCTCACTTCCTGCCTTTCTTCAGGTCTACTAATCTATTCTTGAGTTTGGATGGGTGGACTTATACCTACCAACACCACTGAGGAAGGTTAGTATAAATGCAAACCAAAAGAAATTGTTGGGCACAAGATTAATCCATTCCCTAAGGACCAAGTAGCAAACAATAACTGAAAGAAACCAACTGAAACTAAAAAGCAACTGTAATCTTCCATACTTAGACAAATATTATGTAATAACATTTCCATACCAGTAGGAGGAGTTCCATCATACACCTGACTCCATGACAGTTATGAATGTGGTAAATAAAATCAGAAAATAGGAAAGCCTGAATTCTTGGGAAAACTCCACTTCTGTTATGCCTCCTAATTCTATTACTCCTCCTATTCTAGCCTCCTAATAAGTAATATTTACTTTGCATTTGCAGAGAAAATCCTTCTTATCCTATGTAGAATTGATACTATCTATTGCCATCTCCAATATGTAAAGCAAGATTCACAATGGAATCAACCTGCATTCACTGCTGGCTGTGTACATTCACCTTTATCCCCCAAATAAATCCATGAATCTGTCACTTACTGATATCTTTGTCCCTGAATTTTTTTTTTGGTCTGGAGTCTGACAAGAATCTGTACCAGAGTTTAAGATACTTACTCTCAGCTCTCCAGATCTCATTGTCTAGCATCAGTCATGGCAACACCCCCTCTGCTCCCCACCACTATCACCAAGAGACACCATTTCTTGTTTGATACTCTGGCTGCCAAATTCTATTCCTTATCTAAGAATACAAACTCTAAACATTAGAATCATATAAATCTTCTATATATGTCACTAAATGTGATTTTTTTCCTTCTTCTAATCTGGTATTAGTATGTTTGTATTTGTATCTTGAAAAGAACCCAGAGAGAAGGTATTTTTTTTCTCCTGAATCCTACAATATATTTGAGGTTTCAAGAGGAGAGATAGAGACAGAAGTGGAAAATGGATCTGAAGGACAAACAGAAGATATCTGGATTCTTGAGCTTTCTGACTATATATATTGGTGCTATCTGCCAATGATCTCCAGGAAGGAATAAGGTAGAATAGATATTGTGCTGCAAAATTTATCTAGTAAAATCTAAAGTACAATGCTTCCAATTCAGTCAATAGTGTAACCAGGCAGCTCAGGCACCAGAACTTCAAGGGGTCACATATGGGCTTGTATGATGAAAAAATCATCACTTTGTTATGGTGCAGAGATTAATCGTTTGCACAAAATCACACTAAAATCAACAGAAGAAAGTGAGGTATATCCATTCTGGTTTGAATATTTCTTCTAATATCTATGTGCTACAGGAACTCAGCCCATCTGGTCCTTATTTTTCATTTCTATAAAAATATTTTATGAAAAATATATTTTTATGAATATACACACACATACACACATATATGTAATTTTTTCCCCACTAACCAAAGCACTATTATTCTCTGGCTTATGGTATTAGGCTCTAGTGATCAAAGCTGAGTTCTCTAAGCTTATATATGAAAGACTGTTTCATAATCACTTTGATAACTTCCTGGCCCAATCATTTATATAATCAAAATGTATTAAACAAGATGTTGGGCAGTGGCACACCTGGTAGTGTGCACACATTGCAATGTCCAAGGATCTGGGTTCAAGCCCCCTGATCCCCACCTGCAGGGGTGAAGTGGTATTGTCCACACAAAAAAGAACTATCAACAAGAACATGTATGTTTAGCATTCCAAAGGACTATGAGAACAAAACAACAAAGTGGTTCACTTCACCTAAAAGAAGGTTCGAGAACAAATAAAAGTATTATTATGATTATTCATTCGTACTACAGGCTTTGTCAAATAATATTACAGTACCATAAAAATACATCAACAAAGATAACTGCAATTTTAGTGTGGTAGTGATTACTAGGCACAAGATAAAGAAACCTTAATTTTATTTGCATTTAACTTGTATATTTTATTGGTTCTGGGGGCTGGGTAGTTGCCAGGATAGCCTGAGGGTGCTTCTTCCCGAGCAAGTGCTCTCTGGGTTGGAGAGAACTCAACTGGAGCCAATCTAGGCTGCTGCATGGGAGAGGGATCAGGAACTCACGCCGAGCTAACGTCCCAGGAGATACACTCTGATACACTCTGGAACTCTCGGAGCCGGAAAGCAATTCCAAGTGTGTTTACTCAGAAAAGCAGCTGTATATATATACTCGCCAAGTAGGGTGGAAACAGGATGTGACGTAGAGAGGGTGGAGCGAAAAAAGACTGGTGGAAATCAGGGTGTACTAGGAGAGGGGGCGGAGCAAAAAGACATCGTGAACCAGTGGGGATGAAACCAATGCCCTGGAGGGAGGGCGGTGCTTAGTTAACAGTGGTTTATATAAATAGACTGCAGCTTTAAGTGGGATCAAACCAATGCCCTGCAGGCATGCCGGTGCTTAGTTAAGCAGGATTAGAGACAGAAGCTTTAAGCCTGGGGAGCTGGCATACTACCCGACAGGTAGTGGTGCATATGGTTGAGTGCATATATTATTTTATTGGTTCTATTCTTAATACACTTTACTGATTTATTGTTTCATTTACTGCATGTGTTCCATGTAGCAGGCACTGATGAAGGACTTAAGAACTGAAAATATATAAAAGGTCTAAGATGATGCCTTATAGTTTAAAAAGTGGCATTCCATGTGGAGACAAAGGAAACTCTGTTGCACTGCTGGTGGGAATGCCAACTGGTGCAGCCACTATGGAAGGCAGGATGGAGAATCCTTAAGCAAACACAAATGGAAATACTTTATGATCCAGCAATGCCACTCTAAGGCATGACTTCAAAAGACATGAAAAGACATGTGCACCCCCATGTTCATTGTTGCATTATTCACAATAGCCAATATATGGAAGCAACCTAAATGCCCATTGACAGATGACTGGATAAAGAAGTTATGGGACATATATACTCAATAGAGTACTACTCAGCAATTAAAAAGGATGATATCATGTACTTTGGGACAAAATGGATAGAACTGGAGGCAACATACTCTGAAGAAAATAATAAGTAAATATGTATAGTGTTTCAGGCAATCCTATGGTAAATCCTCTGACAAGTTGATAGAGCTCTTAAGAACCACTGTCCAATAACCCACCCCAGGAAACCATCCAATTAACCACAGACAATGAGTGTTGAAAGATGTGGAACAGAAACTGCCAGCTAGAAAACCAAGAGGAACTAGAAAAGAGAAAATACTCTCATCACAGAGATCCTTGCTTTGGGAAAGATTTTTTAAGAAGGAACCATATTTTCTCAAGGATAAAGGATTTTTAATCACAACAAATAACTATATGGGCCAGAGGACTGGTCCACATGAGCCCTGAGAGATAAAGCCCAAACCTTAGCCCTTAAACTTGAGGTCAGGAGTTCTGAGGGAATAGCAGCATTTCTCTGGGTATTCTCCATCTATCAATAGATACCTGTCTCAACAGCAGAGCTATCAAACTAGCAATGTTAAACACTTGGGTTAATTACTTTTACTGAAATAGATAAGGGCCATTTATCACTCCAAGGGTCCCAGTTACATAATAAAAATATATTAATATGACTTACAAATACTTTCTATTCTTAGAATTTTCTCCATAAATTTATAGTCCTCTAATAATCCATATAAGAATTCAAGATCACTCACCCCATCAGCTGGGGCCCTAGTCAGGGAGTCCTGAGTTTCCCAAACAGACATGATGTGCTTAAACCTCGAATAAATCCCTGTCTCCATTGTTACTGGTCATCTCTATCAGGAATAACACAATAGGGCCCTCATAAGACCTTGCCCTCAACTTGGATCAACAATGGTAGAGAACGTTCCATCCTCCAAAGGGAGACTTGTCAACATACTCTATGCTCCACCTGAGGTAGATGGGTCCTGAAATTGGGGCAGCTTGGAACGTTTCTACTCATGACCACAGAATGTGAGCTCAGATCTTCAGGGATGCAGAGGTCACATAGTCTCCTAAGCTGAATATGGGCCCCTTATCAGATAAAATTGATGAGGTTTACAGTCAATAATATTTATACCTTTCCCATATTTGGGAGATACTCTCTTCCCTGATCCAGCTTTCTGGTCCTTTTTCCAGCCATGACATCATCTCTCCAGACAGTAACTTGGATCCAACTGCATATCAGATGTCAAACTCAGGAAAAAAACAAAAACAAACAAAAAACTAGTATAGTCATTAGCCCTTTGGAATATAACTAAAATAGGACTACTAACTATAAAACAGAGACCTCAAATATTCATCTGCAATATTCCAGCCTTTAGTTCATGATTAGTCATCAGTTTGTTTGTCTTTATATTTTTATATGTTAACTCATCTTTCAGTCACCAGGTTCCAGATGCTAACATGATGCCAATTAGACTTCTGTGGGCAGATGACCCCACCCATGTGTCCTGGAGCCTTGCTTCCCCAGAGCCCATCCAGAGCACGGATCAACCTGTCAATGTCCATGTTTAGTGAGAAGCAATTACAGAAGCCAGACCTTCCACCTTCTGCATCCCATAATGACCCTGGGTCCATACTCCCACAGAGTTAAAGAATAGGAAAGCTATCAGGGGGAGGGGATGGGATACAGAGTTCTGGTGGTGGGAACTGTGTGGAGTTGTACCCCTTTTATCCTATGGTTTTAGTCAGTGCTTCCTTTTTATAAATAAAAATTAAAAAAAAAAAAGAATTCAAGGTAACCTATACCAAATGAAGACCAACTTACAAGAAGTTCTCCAGATAATTCAAATAAGGGATAGAAAGAATAATATTTTAATAGTAATACGTAAAGCATATTTAAATATTCTGTATGTCTTCAGTGAGGGGAATTATCTGTCTTAAAGGGTAGAAAACAGATCCAGACAGACTAATTGTCAAAGGCTAGAAAATTCACTGATGTATGAGCTCGAGTATGAAACATACTATTTCATTTCAAAGTTCATTTTCTTCCTCCTACACCATGTGACCTTTGTTGTTGTAAAATTATTTTAGGGTAAGTCCCTTTGAAAAAGATAATGTGCACTAGACAAGTATTTCAGTAAAAAGTTACCAGACACCTGACTTCATCTTTTGTATCATCTTTCAGTTTCCCCTATGATGGTAGTGCCTAAAGCTTCTGACCACAGATAGCAGCTCCCAAAACAAATTATCTTGCAAGGAGGTCAGTCTGTTTTGATAAAGCTGTTCAAAATGTCTCTTGCTAAAAAGAAAATCTATAATCATGGGATCTAAAGACATTATAGAGTTTGGAACTCTGTTGAGGAAAACTGTGGCTATCTGATGTGTAGCATCACTATATTAACAGAATTAGTCAAATTTCCCAGTCTCCTAGGGCTTATCCCATGTTTTTACACCAAACTCCATGACTGACTAATCCAGTCTATCTTTAACAAACCAAGGTAAAGGTATTGCTGCAGATTCTCTTTATGTTAATGTTTCCATCCTCTTTTCCCCAGTTATGTTATCTTAGATTATAATTGAGTCTTTAATAGGGAAAATAGACAAATTATCTGAAATCCCTGAGGTCTGGAATTGTGGTTTGCTCTCTAACTTTTTTAAAAAAGCCTAA
Organism: Erinaceus europaeus; assembly: GCF_950295315.1. Classification (NCBI taxonomy): domain Eukaryota; kingdom Metazoa; phylum Chordata; class Mammalia; order Eulipotyphla; family Erinaceidae; genus Erinaceus; species Erinaceus europaeus. The sequence continues at coordinate 149,725,434 of NC_080163.1, forward strand.
GATAATAAATGTTAATTGAATTAGTAAATGATGTATCCTTTTAGATAATGTAATCTGCAATGTCAAGTCACTAAGCAATTTAATCAGGGCCAACCTGATTCAATTTGTATTTTAAATTGTGTTATATTTGAAATCCATTTGATGAAGTTGAAGATGGTTTAGGAGTGGAAGGAAAAACAGAGAAATATAATAGGCCAGGTGCGAGAGACAAAAATCTTCATGGCAAAAATTACATGAATTATATCCTTATTACATATGAATTGCATTGATGTTTAAAGATGTCTTAAATTATATCTTTTTATGTGGCATTTTTAATTTTATCTTTACAAATATCACAACATATTTCATGGTGAATAATCATACCATTATTCAGAAAGTCAATGAGGTTCAAAGTTATAAGTATCTCATAGCAAAAACTGTGATCAAATTCCAGTTCTGCTTTTTGTTTATTGTTGAAATCTTTGCTCTATCAGTTAAATGAGAGTAACTAAGATAATTCTAGGGAAATGAATAGTAAATGTGAAACAGAAAACCTGATAAGGTGCTGGGTTCTTTACCATGTAATCTTTAAAAAAAAAAAATTAGGATATAAGGATTAGTTAAAGGTGAAGGCTGAGACTGAAAGTGACAAGGAGTGACCTCGCACCAGAGAAAATGGTACAGAGCTGAGGCTATTGAGTAATAAAGGGAATTCCTAAGCTTTTCTAGCTTTTTATTTTTCTTGAGAGAAAGTCTTGTATCCTCCAAGATCTCTTCATTTCTCCATGTTCTCTTCATTTCTAAAAAGCATATCTGTGATGAAGGAGCATTTTTGTTGATTTGAGACAAGTGTATGTCTCTTACTTTGAAGTTAAGGCCCCCATAGGATCTTGCCCTCAACTTGGATCAACAATCAATCCATCCGAAGGGAGGATGGACAACATACTCTATGCTATACCTGAGGAAGATGGGTCGATACTGGGGCAGCATGGAATGTTCCTACTCATGACCACAGAATGTGAGCTCAGATCTAGAGGGATGCAGAAGTTATACAGGCTCCTAAGCTAATTATGGTCCACAGATCACATCAAATCGGTGTGGTTTACAGTCAACAATATTTATACCCCTTTCCCATATTAGGGAACTACTCTCTTCCCTGATCCAGCTTTCTGGTCCTTTTCCCAGCCATGACATCATCTCCCCAGACAATAATTTGGATCCACCTGCATATCAGATTTCAGGCTCAGGTAAAAAAAATAAATAATAATAATAAAAACACTAGTATAGCTACAGGCCCTTTGAAATGTAACTAAAATATGCCTACTAGCTATCTACAAAATGGAGGACCGCCTAACAGTTCATCTTCACTATTCCAGCCTTTAGGTCCATGATTGTTCAACAATTTGTTGGGCTTTGTATGTTAACTATTTTGTCAATCACCAGGTTCCAGATGTTAGCATGATGCCAACCAGACTTCCCTGGACAGACAACCCCACCAATGTGCCTTGGAGCTCCACTTCCCCAGAGCCCTTTCCCACTAGGTAAAGAGAGAGGCAGACTGGGAGTATGGGTCCACCTGCCAGTGCCCATGTCCAGCGGGGAAGCAATTACAGAAGCCAGACCTTCCACCTTCTGCACCCCACAATGACCTTGGGTCCATACTCCCAGAGAGATAAAGAATGAGAAAGCTATCAGGGGAGGCGATGGGATATAGAGATCTGGTGGTGGGAAATGTGTGGAGTTGTACCCCTCCTATCCTACAGTTTTGTTAATGTCTCCCTTTTAAAATAAATAAATAATAAAAAAGAATAGGAAATCTATCAGGGGAGGGGATGAGATATGGAAGTCTGGTGGTGGGAATTATGTGGGATTGTATCCCTCTTATCCTATGGTTTTGTTGATGTTTCCTTTTTATAAATAAAAATTAAAAAAAAATAATTTTCTTTAAAAAATATTTAGGCTCTATAAATATCCAAAGTATATTAACAATAAAATCAGTTGTGTTTCTGGCATTAACTCTTTAAATGAGCCACCCTATGCCATTTTTCTCTGTTAAAACAACTTTTTAAAACATTTATTTATTATTGGATAGAGAAATTGAGAGGGGAAAGGGAGACACCTGCAGCCCTATGTCAACACTCCTGAAACATTCCCCCTGCAGGCGGGAACCAAGATCTTTATGCACTGCAATGTGCATGCTTAACCAGGTGCACTATGACCTGGTCCCCTATAAATAAAATTTTCCAACTCCCTTTATAGAAAATTCAATTTGGGCTGGGAGACAACATAATGGTTTTGTAAGTGAATTTCAGGCCTGAGGCTCTGAGCTTCCAGGTCCAGTTCCTGGTACCACCATGTACCTGAGCTGCACAGTGCTCTGGTTAAAAACAAATAGAGGGTAAGGAGGTAGTGCAGAGTTAAGTGCACATGCTGTGAAGTGCAAAGCCCAAGGACCAGCATAAGCATCCTGGTTTGAGCTCCAGGCTCCCCACCCTCAGGGGAGTCGCTTCACAGAAGGTGAAGCAGGTCTGTAGGTGTCTACCTTTCTCTCCTGCTCTCTGTCTTCCCCTCCTCTCTCCATTTCTCTCTGTCCTATCCAACAACAATGACAGCAATAATAACAATAATAACAACAGCATAAAACAAAGGCTACAAAAGGGAAAAAACAGGCTCCAGAAGCAGTAGATTCATACTCCAGGCATTCAGTCCCAGTGATAACCCTGGAGATAAATAAGTAAATAAATAAATAAATAAATCTTATACTAAATATATTCTGAGTGAACATTTCAAATTAGTTTTTCTTATTCCCCTGAAAACTAAGTTTGGCCTTGATGCTAATTCGGCTATTCTTCTTCTTCTAGCGTTTGCCCTTCTTCCGTAGCCAGTCAACAGCGTCAGGTTGAGCCTGATGTAAAGTTTCGAGACTTCCTTTGAATCTGGAGAGGTGGCAGTTGTTGACTATGTGGGTCATAGTCTGTCTGGAGCCGCAGGGGCAGTTCGGGTCGTCTCTGGCTCCCCAGCGGTGGAACATAGCAGCGCACCGGCCATGGCCTGTTCCATAGCGATTGAGGAGGGCCCAATCATAACGTGCTAGGTCAAAGCCGGGTTGATGCTTGCAGGGGTCTGTGATGAGGTGTTTGTTCTTTACCTCAGCTGACTGCCAACTCTGTTTCCAAGAGTCTGGAACAGAGAAGTTCAGTGTAGGCGTAGGGGACCAGATTCGGCTATTATTCAAGGGGATGACCTCTCAAAGATTCCCATTCTCTCTACCTCCTGACTGAAAATGGTGCTACTTCCTTTTCTGTCCCCGCCTGAGGGACATACTGCCTGTTGCTAAGGTTCTGCAAATACAGAAACTCCTTTCAATGATAGTACTTTCCATATTTATGTGTCTTGCCATAGTTAAATACTCAGTGAAGAAAAGACTGGGCAGTTGATCAAGAAATGCTTTAATCAGGGACAAATAATTCAGTTACTAATTTGTAAGACAGTTTGGAGCCCTGGTTCATAATAATTTTTGAGACATAGAATGGGAATTTGAAGGTATCTGTCTTAGGAAGAATAAGAAATTATCTTCAAGCTAGGGAGATAGCATAATAGTTATGCAAAATATTTCATGACTGAAACTTTGAGGCCCCAGATTCAATCCTCAGTACCACCATAAGCCAGAGCTGAGCAATACTCTGGTGCTCTTCACTTTGTATCTTTCTCTCTCTACCTCTCTCATTAATAAATAAGTTAAAACATAAAAAGTATAAAATATAGATAAAATTCAAATTAAATTAAAATAAAAACTAATCTTCAAATGGAAAAGTACATTATTTTTCTAGTATGCAATTTCCATCAACACCAAATTAAAATGGGGGGATTATGTTCTGTTTTCCAGGAGAAATGAGTTCAAGGAAAATATTTGTCATTAGCCTTTTTGTAGGAATGATCATGGCAGATCACAGTCTTTAATTCTGTCTTTTTTTAAAAAAATTTTTTTCTATGTTAGGGGGCTATAACAGTGCTGCTGAAGTAGGATAAGATAAAATTTGGTGAATTATATTTATAAGATTCAAGAAATTCTGTGACATCCCATCAAATTTAACATCAATTTTGTTGAAACAACTACAGATGACTAAAACAAACAAAATCAAGATTCCTTTTTACAGGTATCATCAATATAACTCTACTATCTCTGATAACTAATATGGTGTATTAGTTAATTTTACATATTTCCAAGCTGGGTTTCTAAAAAGTTATGTCAGCCTAGCTTGTTCATGCGATTTTTATCAGTATTTATTACAGCTCATTCTTTTAAGTGAAACAAACCTTTGTGTTTCTATGTCCCTGATTTGCTAAGTTTCACCATGTTCTGTCTCACTTCTGTAAAACACTGTGCCTCAGCTCACCTTACTGAGAGAAAGCCACTTGAAAGGGGGAGAATAAGGGAAGAGGATATGCACAGAATTAACTTTGTAGTAGGAATTTGCCTTCCGCAAATCACAGAGCACAGAGCACAGAGGAAATCACAACATAATGAAATTACATTCATGCATATTCACTTAGACAGGATTTTATTTAATATTAACAATATCCTAAATCATCATAATTTAGGTAACAAGCCAGCAAACAGCAATACATCTTGGGATTGTTTGACTTCCTGTCAAATAACTGCATTCCTGTACATGCAGAAAGAATGGGATAAACAACTTAACTGAGAATTAATGAATTGCGAAATACCTGAAAGGCTTCATCTATGATCTCTGTTCTTGGAAGAACTCCAAGTAGTAGTCTTGATTTTGATTAATATTACAATTTATCCAGTTAAAGAAGTGCCTCATAAATACTCATGAAGCATTTTATTAGATGATTGTAAATACTTAAAAATCTTATTTTACAGTCCTTTTCATCACAAAGTAAAAGAAAAGCAGTCTCAGAATTGTATATCATTTAGCCCTTTTCATTTTCAGTGAGTCAGTCACAGCATATGTTGTAAAACCAAATGTTTCAATACTCACACTGCTCTTACACAAAGTTAGTATTCTTATAGAACTGCCCTTGTACTAATGGAGTGTACAGAGTTAGAATCGTGATGGCACACACTCTCCTATGCCCTCTACTGGAATGTTCTACCTATAGACCTCATAGTCATGTGTTTGAGACAGTGTGTTGTTACCAACAATGTAGGCAACACATGATGGCACTACACAGAGCAGCAGCTTAAAGGTAAAAGGACTAATGGCAACATCTCAAAAACAACCTAAAAGGAGGACATGCTTGCAAAATTTCTAGAACTTTAGTCCCCTGGTTCAATGGCACCATGTCTATGTATCTTCCATGCACCCTACTACCACAACTGCTACTATCGTAAGTGCTCATTTGCTCTCAATTTTCAAAACAAAGAGGTAACACTTCCATTAGCCTATCAACCATAAAAGGAGCAGTGACTTGTGATGATTCTGCCAATGTAGTGAAGACTGTGATATACCAGAATTCGCAGACATTTCCAGAATTCATAATTCCTCAGTTTCATGGAAAGCTTCCTACCAATGGAATTTCTTGTCTTCACTATCCATTTACAGACAAGTGTGAATAAATTGAAATTCAGCTAAATCACCTTCCTCTTTTACTCACACGTCTTTTGTTCAGAGCCCCTTCCTCCCCTTTCCACAATTTTCAAATATCCAGTCTCTCCACTGACTCAACTCAATCTTATCTTCAAAGACTTATTATAAGCCTGATCCTTCCTATTAAGTCCATTTGTTCACTATATGAAAAGTTTCTATAAGTGCTAGCACACTGACTATAGAATGTATCCAGAAAATTCTCTCAGATGAAAAGTGATTCATCCTAATCACCAGCTGAGAATACTCATTCAAAATACAAGTTCTAAGATGCAACATCCATTAAGACAACAAAATAGTTGTCTACCACCATTTGTCCACAGGCCACTGGTTTTGACAATTATCCCTAAAGAAGAGTACTTTTGTGGGAGCTCAGGATCCTAGCAGACAAGTTACAGTACATCACTGTAGCCAAGAATATGAAAATAAGTACACTGAAAACAGTTTAAGAACATTTTTTATTTACTTACATCATCTACCCATAAAGGTGGCATATTCTAGTGCCAAGATTTTCCCCACCTTTTTCCTGCAATTTCAGTATGAAAAAGAGAGAATATAATCACTGTCTGGCTTTTCTACCTATGTAAAAACACTCCCCAAGAGGCTCATTCTTTCTTACAGGATGATACTTCATACGTTACTTAGGTAAACTCATTTTCAGTAGCCCCCAATGGGCCCTTGGGTACCCAGAAACATTGTGCACCTCACCACAGTAAAGAGGGGTCTTAAACTGTGAACAGGTCTCTGTGCATGATCTAGTAAAAAAAATATGAACGTAAACTTTTGAAGATGATTGTGTGCAGAAAGTCAGCCTAACTGCATAACTAGAAAAAGCTTGAGGGAGTGTCAGACTCCTCAGTCAGAAGGATCACTGAAACTATTTCTCTCCTGAAACCAGTCAGCCAAGACTAAATAAGTTTCTCCCATAATAATCATAAAATAATGAAAAGCACAGAAATTTTGGAATTGAAGAATATGTATGAAAAATAGAAAATTTCTTTTGCTTTCTATGTCTCACCCTCTATAAGAAGAAACTGAGGGAGAGCAAGAGAGAAGAGACAGAGAGACAGAGAGAGAAGAAAAGACGGAGAGAGAGAGAGAGAGAGAGAGAGGAAGAAATTGAAAATGCCATGGCAAGCACAAAACTGACTTATTCAAGAGAAGTGTCTGTGAACTTCAAGATTACTCAGAGACTTCAGGTGTGGAACGACAACCCTTCAGCTTCAACAATCGGGTGAGACCTTTCCTTTCATAGTACTCTCTAATTCCATTTCAGGTAGTTCACTTCCCAATAAAGTCCCAAACCTAGATACAGAACAGGTCCCCTGAGATAGAGCATATGTTCACACGTGTCCATAAACCAGGGAAAAATATATACCTGAAAGCAGAAGTACACAAAAGTCTGCAGAGAGAACCCCCCCCAACACTTCAACTGCACTATTCCAGCCTTTAGGTCCATGATTGTTCAACAATTTATTTGGCTTTGTATGTTAATTCTCTTTTCAGCCACCAGGTTCCTGATGTCAGCATGATGCCTACCAGACTTTCCTGGACTGAGGATCCCACCAATGTGTCCTGGAGCTCCACTTCCCCAGAGACCCACCCTACTAGGGAAAGAGAGAGGCAGACTGGGAGTATGAATTGACCAGTCAATACCCATGTTCAGCAGGGAAGCAATTACAGAAGCCAGACCTTCCACCTTCTGCTACCCACAAGGACCCTGGGTCCATGCTCCCAGAGGGACAGAGAATGGGAAAGCTATCAGGGGAGGGGATGGGATATGGAGGTCGGGTGGTGGGAATTGTGTGGAACTGTACCCCTCTTATCCTATGGTTTTTGTTAATGTCTACTTTCTTAAATTAAAAAAAAAATTTTTAAAGGAATATTACTATTATAGTAAATATGAAAGTATACTGTGTGAAGAAAGGGAAAATGAGTTGTTCCAATGAAATCTAGCACAGAATTTGTAGAGAAAATATAGACAAGGTATTTGATATAGGTTTTATAGAACAGACTAGAGTTTATCTAATGAAGTCTGAATTAAAAATAATGAAATCTGTAGTATGGATATAAGAAAATTCAGAATATGTTTAGCTACATTTGGGAACTTTTCTGCTTCAAAGATTTGTTGATTGCAGTCATTTTATTATAAAGGGTATTTTCCCTTGTGGACTGTATTCACTCAGAATTAGATTAAGGACTTTATAGGCCAAGAGTCATTCGAACTCAGTACGGATGAGCAGTTGTCAAAAGTTAATAACTTGCACTGATTATTTATGATCCCACTGAAGTTTCTTTAATTAAGCTGGCTTTCATAATCCCGTTCTAATGCCTTATCAACTTGATTCTTATCTGTGTAAGTGCTGGCTGCTACAGACCAGGGGATCTGTTATGAGACTCCAAATGACACAAAAGAATTTTAGAACAATTGACTGCTAGCTACAGACTCAGCAAGGGTTAAGATAAGAGTTTCTTTAAAGTTTTCTGCCCTAAGATCTGGTAAATAGTGGTCTACTCTTAAAATCTGATCAGTTGTTCCAATATTGTTAGATAATCCCTTTCCCTTAGTCCAATGCAAAACAAACAAACAAAAAAAAGTAGGTTCTTGTCTGTTATTAGTTATCATCTTTCCATCCCGACTTCCTAGAATGTTCTCTTAAGTGAATACAATATTGCCATCTGTCATGAATTTATTAGAATTTCAAAAACATTTTATGTAAAGAGCTAAATAATAGACAGACTTTCCACACAATAAACAGGTGATCTCTGTTACAGCTGTTCAATTCTCCCACTGTAATACAGAATAGTCATAGACAGTATGAAAATGAATGGTTATGGCTACATTTTTGACTTGAGGGGTCATTGTTTCCATTCCTAAACTATGTTACCACATTTATAGAGTGAAACCTTTATTATTATTTCAGGACAGCAAGATTAAGAAGAGAAAGGAAAATAATGCCAAAGGTACAGAGAGAAAAGTACAACAAAAAGATCATAGCTTCAAAACAACTGATATTCTTGGAAAAAGAAAAAGGTAAGATAGCACAAAAGAAAAAAAAAAAAAGCTTCAACAGTTTCATTTTATACCTAGAAGTTGGTTAAACATCCTCCTCCTTAATTTCACCCGGAGTATCCCCAGCAACGCAGCTTTTCACACCAACCTAGGTCTCTTGAATTAGGATCTCCAGGTTGGAAATTTGGGGTTTCTTAGGGTATGCAACTCTCTAGTACACATGCAATCTTAAGAATGTTTGTAGAGCCTCAAGAGCTTCAAAAACCTTGCATTTTTTTTAGCATCCGAATTGTAAGCTCTTCTTTTTCCATATTGAGTGAAATTGCAATTATATCCTGGCCTGTTATCTTTCTAGACATTTTCACCTCCTAGGCATTGTTGTTTAATTATTCATTATAGTTAAAGACTCCTTCCATTAGTAAACATATTTGATCCTGATTTTCAAACTCATTCATGTTTTAGAACCCTATAACCTTTCATTCAGCCAGTTTGTTCCTGTTACCAATGGACTGATAATTAAGGATAAAACTTGTAATTAGGAAAAGGCTCTAGTTAAGAATACTATCCTCTGAAGCTTTTTTTTTTTTTTTTTAACAATAGTACAGTTTGGACTCTGAATATATCCCACTGACTGAAAACATAAGAAAAAAATTAAGTAGACATGTGGACAAACATGAATTGAAAAACAAACAAAAAATCCTTAAGATGGTTTCTCTGTTCTTAAGGCAAAAACAAAAGCCCAACTAGTGGAGAAAAAGAAATTCTATTTTATTCTGCCTTTAAGTTGAAAGCAAACAAGCAATTTTGACTGGCCCCTTGATGTCCTATATTTAAAAATAAAAGATTCAAGCACCACATAGCCTGAAATATCAATATAAAATATGATATATAAAAAGGCAAACTTATCAGATGAATTATTTTTTTTCTTTTGCCTCCAGGGTTATAGCTGGAGCTTATTGCCTACACTACGAATTCACTGCTCCTGGAGGCCATTTTTCCCATTTTGTTGCCCTGGTTGTTCTTCTAATTATTGTTGCCAATGCTGTTGTTGTTGTTGGATAGGACAGAGAAATTGAGAGAGGAGGGGAAGATGGAGAGAGAAAGAAAGACATCTGCAGACCTGCTTCACTGCCTGTGAAGCAAACCCCCTGCAGACAGGGACAGAAGCTTGAACAGGGATCCTTAAACCAGTCCTTGCACTTTGCCATGTGCACAATTTTAAGTTTTTAAAGAATTGACCAAGAAATCATGAATAAGAAATTTTATTATAATTTGTTGTCTCACCTTGATACAAAATAAATTTGTACAGTCTCTCAATTTATTCTGAGAAGCAATCTTCAACATAAAAAGGACTCAAAATTAATTTATTTTAGTTTTAAAGATGGTTTTTTTAAGTGACTTTTGTTTTCTTTGATTTTAGAGTAGCTTTGAATGATCTCCTGCAGAATCCAGAAGTAGTTCTGCAGTATTCTATTGTTGTCTTGTTAATCCTCTAAAATATTTGAATTCTATTAAGTCATTTTAATCTCACTGTCTTTTTTTTTCTATTGGAACTTAGGATTTATGTAAATCTCATCACAAGGGGACTATCCTGTTTAAGAATATTCTTTTCTTTCTTTTTCTTTTTTTTCCTACTTCTGTTTCAACCCAAGCTTCTTGATCCAGTCATTTTTGGTCCAGAAGCTCAAGTTCATCTTAAAGAAAAGTTCTTTCTCAAGGGATATGATAATATCATTTTTCTCTCTCTTCAAATGACTTGTTGAAATAGATTTCTGGGGACTAATTTATATTAATTCTAAAGTATGACTCTGAGGGCATGAGCATTAATTGAAAGACTATTTTTATCACCTTATGTTCTCCTTTAAAAATAAATGCCATTTTTCCTACATTTAATTCAACTTTCACTTTTGACTAGCGTATTAAATGCCAGAAATTATACTTCTGTGTTTAATAATTTTCCAACAAATGCAATTAGCCTAGAGAATCAGGTTATGACGTGTTTCTCTGAATTCCACAAAATAAGAGTCAATTCTGATGAAGCAGGACAGGACACTCAAAAGTATTTTAGGCTTAAGTAGTAAGTAGTTCACAAATATAACCATAAAGTTACACATTTTTGAAGTTCATATATGAACTTTCAAACAATTTGAACTTAAACTTTAGAGCACCAAGACATCTGAATTGATACATAAACCTTTGCTTAAAAAAGAAAACAATTATAATTATACTAACATTTGTTTAGTAAATACTGCCAATTGCCCTGCCTATTTAACTATATAAGTTCTATGTAGATATTAACCTTAATTTATATAAGCTGCCTAAAGTTACATATCTTTTAGTAAAGCCAACATTAAAAGTCAGATATTTTGATTCAAAACCACTTGTCCTGAAGTTTATAAACAAGAACAGAAGGGAAAACACAAAGCAGAACTTGGACTAGATAGAGTGGGTGTATTGCATCAAAGTAAAAGACTCTGGGGAGAGGGGGAGGGCTCAGATCCTGGAACATTATGAGGACCTACTGGGGGTTGAACTGTTATGTGGAAAACTGGGAAATGTTATACATGTACCAACTATTGTATTTTACTGTTGACTATAAACCATTAATCCCTCAATAAAGAAATAATAATAATTATAATAAAAAACATACCTGTCTTTAGTCCTATATTATACTTAGTTATCTCAAGGAAATTATTTTTTTCCAGAAACTTACTTCCTATTATCTCTACAGAGCTGAATACATCAGTACATAAGAAAATATACAGATGGTAACATCTCCATCAAATTACAGTTTGTCAAATTCAAACTTGGATAGGTACTCAGTTCATTATCTCACAAGAAATATTTTTTTAATGATTGATTCATTTGCTGATTATGAGAGAGTGGCCAGAGCACCACTCTGGTATATATGGTGTCAAGAAAAAAAAATAAGGTGCCACGCTTACAAGTCCTATGCTCTACTGCTGAACTACCTCCCTGTCACAGGGATCTGTATTAAGACAACTCTATTATAAAATCTGTATGACACAACCACACCACATCTATTTGTTCATCTTTTTAATTTTTCTTTTTAATATATATTTTTTTAATTTTATTATGATTTGTTGTTGCCATCAGGGCTACCCCGAAGCTAGATGCCTGCACAATGACTCCATTGCTCCATTGCTCTTAGTGGTCATTTTTTCCTTTTTTTTTTTTTCTTTAGTTTATTTTATTATAGAACAGAGAGAAATGGAGGGGGGAGAGGACAGAAAATGAAAGACACCTGCAGCACTGCTTCACTGCTTCACTGCTAATGAAACCCCTCCCCATACCCTCTGCAGGTGGGGGCAGGGTTTAAACCTTTGCACATGGTAATGTGGGTACTCAGCTGGGTTAGCCACTACCTGGACTTACCTTTTTTTTTTTCTTAAAGTCAATTAGATAATTTTTTTTCTTAAATTACTGAAAAATACCCACCTGCATGGGGAAAACTTCACAAGCAGTGAAGCAGAGCTGCTTCTCTGTCTCTCTCCCTCCCTATCTCCCCTTCCCCTCTTGATTTTTTTTTTTTTTTGCCTCCAGGGTTATTGCTGGGGCTCAGTGCCTGCACCATGAATCCATTGCTCCTGGAGGTTATTTTTCCCCCTTTTGTTGCCCTTGTTGTAGCCTTGTTGTGGTTATTATTGTTGTTGTTGATGTTGATGTTGTTTGTTGTTGGATAGGACAGAGAGAAATGGAAAGAGGAGAGGAAGACAGAGGAGGAGAGAAAGATACCTGCAGACCTGCCTCACTGTGAAGTGACTCCCCTGCAGGTGGGGAGCTGGGGCTCGAACCACGATCCTTACACCAGTCCTTGCGCTTTGCACCACGTGCGCTTAACCCGCTGAGCTACCGCCTGGACCCCCCCCCCCTTGATTCCTGGCTGTCTTTATCCAACAAATAAAGATAATAATAATAATAATAAAAGACTGAAGAATAAACTCTTGAAATGAAACTGAAATTAAAGCATTTACAATTCCTATACCTAAGTCAAGATTATTGGAGGATAAAATTCTGGATAAAATATATCCTGTTTGAGGCTGGGCATAGTGCACCTAGTTGAGCTCACAAGTTGCAATGCACAAGGACCTGGGTTCTAGCTCCCATCCCTGTCTGAAGCAGGGAAACTTTGTAAGTGGTAAAGCAGTGCTGTAGGTGTCTCTCAGTCTCTCTCCCTCTATCGCCTCACACCGTCTTGATTTCTCTGTCTCTCTACAAATAAATAAAAAAATATTTTTCAAAAACATAGCCTTTTCTATTTCAAAATTTAATCATATATATTTTTGACCAGAACACTGCTTAACTATGGTTTATATTAGTACTGGGGACTGAACCTGGGACCGTAAAGCCTCAGACATGAAAGGGTTGTACAGTTGACGGTGCTACTGCTCAGGCCTCTTAAAACTACATTCTATCGCTTCACAGATCAAAGGATGCATTGGATCGACCTTCCCGTGGTGCATCCTGTGAGTACCCATTCATTGGGGAAACTGACGATCCTTCCTAGCTGACTGAATCCACATGGATCCCAGTCACTTTCAAAGCCATTAACTGGCTACGGAAGAAGGGCAAACGCTAGAAGAAGAACAGATCAAGGGCCCTTTGCTTCTGACTTCATTATTCATAGATGCATACACACAGGCACATACATGCACACACATTTATTTTTGATACAAGGAGTTATTGCAGCTATTTCCTAGTAAGTACATGGCTTTAACCTCAGCCACAGCACCATGCTCACAACAGCAAAATTCTCCAATACAAAATGATTTCCATTTTCTGTTTATCACAATGAAAGTGGCAATGTGTCAATTCTTTTGAGAGTCTCTGATATTTAAACCTCTTATTTATCCTGATATATGGTCAATTTATAATAAAACTTAAGGCCTTTTAAGAATTTGGAAGCCAAAGTGCAACCAACCACGATAAATTGTCTCATGTTTATTTGTGAGGCCTATTAAGATTATCTGTGGTGCAGCCAATTAAGTACACATGGTGCAAAGTGCAAGGACAGGTGTAAGGATCCAGCCCCCAGATCACCACATGCAGGGGGTTCACTTCACCGGCAGTGAAGCAGGTCTGCAGGTGTTATTCTTTTTCTTCCCCCGTCTTCCTCTCCTCTCTCGATTTCTCTCTGTCCTATCCAACAACAGCAGCAATAATAACAACAACAATAAACAAGGGCAACAAAAGGGTAAAAAAGATTATCTGCTAGAAGAATGTCTAAATTCATCAGTCCTAGAGGTTAATTTGCTGCCATTTGAAGGAGGAAAAAAATAGTTACAATTCCACATTCTATAGGTTTATGTCAACCAAACACTCACTGAGGTCAAGGACAACTTCAGGTAAATTGTGAAGGCAAAGATTTTGCCATCTGTTTTGATATACTATTCATTTAAAATATTCAGAGAATTGCAGAAGCACAGAGAGGACATTAGATTGAATGCAAGACCTCCTATGCATATTCAAAGAGCTTTCTATGCCCTTTTTACGTCAAAACAAAATAACTAAATGAGAAGACACAAGAGAACAGACCAAAGTGAATTAGAGAATACCATTTTTCCAATAAAAACTAACATAAGATAATAAGATTAAGGTAAAGAATAATAAAAAATTACACCTTATATACTGTAATCTCCTTTGAAAATTTATCCATATGAGTTATGGTATGACCTAAAATCTATAGTCAGGTTTCCAAATTGTAATACGCCAGTATACTCCCAACTTTTCATGACAATAAAAAACTTACCAAGAGGCTTTGTACTCAGAAAATACTGTGAGTAACACAACTAAGAAGGTCAGGAAAGTGACACTATCCAGAGGAGTGCAGTCATTCAGGACAAAGACAAATCCAGCCTACCCAGCTCTAAGAGCCCCACATGTGTTCTAAAGCATGTTATTACCATCTCAGAAACAATGCTGACCACTATCTGTGAACAAGTGAAATAACTTTGTTGAGAATTGTGTCTGTTTGATACTAGATCATAATTCCAGCCTCTAGAAGGGCAAGTATTCATTAATTTATTCAGATTGCAACACTTTTAAGTTTGACATTTACTATTCTTAACCTCAAATAATAACGTAAGAACATAAATAAATCAAGTAGGAAAAACTTTGTGCAGTATGCTTATTTTACCTAAGGAAGCAGGAAAGTCTCTGTGTATGTGCATATGCACATACATATGTATAAGCGTACACATACATATACACGTTTCCTCCTTCTGTGAAACCTTTTATTGTTGTTGTTGTATATAAATCTCTAATTGATGCGATACATGCAAAAACATTACCAAATACACTAACTGGTTTAAACCCAGATGGAGTAAAGTGTAGAAGTAATTACTGCAAATTAGCTACCAGGGTGTAGGCTCTGTGCTGCAAGAGGATTTCAAGGCTCCCGCAGCCATTTTCTTCCCCCTTTTATTTGATACAAAGTGAGAGAAACAGAGACAGGTAAGAGAGGAGAGAGACCCGGCGGGGTGGTGGCGTGGCGCACCCTGTTAAGCACGCAAAGTACTATGCGGAAGGACCAGCAAGGATCAGGTTCAAGCCCCCTTTCCTGGAGGCAAAAGAGAGAGAGAGGGAAAGGGACAGAGAGAGACAAACAGCGCTTACTATTGCACCGCTCCTGAGACCTCCCTCCTTCAGGTGGGGAACAGGGGTTTGAACCCCAGTCCTAAGATATGGTAATGTATGTGCTCTACCACGTGAGGCATTGCCCGTGTAGTTACCACAAATTTATGTGGAAAATATCTGAGTGTTTCCTAGACCCCCAAATTACCTGACTAGTGATAACAGTAACAGCAGAGTCAATATAACACTAACATCTAGTAAAAGTAGGAAAGAGACAATAAATCCACACACCTCTTTGCAGTTTCTGCGCAGGGGCTTGCTGGGGATTCTCGCCACGTTTGCTTCTGGTGCCACTTCTCTAAAGCAAACACTGACCCCTACCTGGCTTTCCCACATTTTGTCGCAAAAGTGAGTTCGTTTTCAGATTTTCTCTTTTGTTGTAAAGTGCAAATCCTCCTTGGATTTCTCTCAGAAGCAAAAACCAAAGACCTTAAGCAAACAATTAAGTGACTTAATACCAGCTTTCAAGAAGGGGTTGATGGGAGTTCTGCTGTAACACAGCGGATTAAGCACACGTGGTGCAAAGCCAAGGACCAGCACAAGGATCTTGGTTCGAGCCCCCCCCATGCGGGGGAGGGGAGTCAGCTCACAAGCGGTGAAGCACGTCTGCAGGTGTCTTTCTCCCCCCCTCTCTGTTTTCCCTCCTCTCTCCATTTTTCTCTGTCCTAGCCAAGAACAATAATCACTACAACAACAAATAAATTTATTTTTAAAAAGTGGTTGATATATTTAATCTAAGACTAACATGTATTTATTTGCTAATGTTTTTGTTTGGGAGCATGTTTGCTCTGTGATGTAAATATTTCAGCACATAAATAAAATATAAAGTCACAAATGTCTGCTTTCTACAGGGATGTTTTTTCTCATTCTTTTCTGTCATTTTTGCCAACCCACTGAAATGTTCAAATAATTGGCCATCACATTGTTTAATTGCTGCCCATTAATATTAGCTATGCTGTTTCATGCCGTTTCAATCTTTTTTCAGAATCAGTGATCTCAAATTTATCCTCTGCTTGCTTCTGGTTGGCAATGTTTATCATGATGACTCTACTTTTCCCTTTTCACCTTGAAGACAGTTTAGAATGTTTGGACCAGTTTATCTGCTTTGGATGGAAATTACACAATAGTGTAAGTAGCTATGGTTATAAATCTGATAGTGAAGTGGAGCTCAAAATAGGCATCTCCAATCCTTCTGTCAACCTGTAAATGCAAATCTATACCTCATTTGTGTTTTGGAAAATTATTTATTAGGGGTACTGTGGTGGCACATCTAGTTGAGTCCATATGCCCCATGTGCAAGGACCTGGATTGGAGCCTCTGTTCCCACTTACAAGGGGGAAGATTCATGAATGGGCAAGCAGTTCTCTTTCTCTCTCCCCCACCGCCCTCCTCCCCTCCCTCTTTTCAATTTCTTTCTGTCCTATAATAAATGATTAAATACCAAAACAGAAAAATGATTAAAATAAGCCATCTGGGTAAGTGCACACATTACAGTGGGCAAGGGCCAGGTGGTTTCAAGCTCCTGCTCCCCACCTGCAGGGGGAAAGCTTCAGGAGTGGTGAAGCAGGGCTGCAGGTGTCTCTCTGTCTCTCTCCATCTCAATTTCCCCCTCCCCTCTCAGTTTCTCTCTGTCTCTATCCACTAAGAAATAAATATTAAAAAAAAAATAAAATAAGCCATTGGCCAACAAGGGTAAGGGGCATAACATCGTTCCTCAGAAATGCCCCCTGGCTCCAGTCTTTTTCTTGCCCTCTTAAAGGGTTTCAACTATGTGCTGTTAGTCCAAGTCCATAGCACACTACCATGAGTAACTGATTGTTTTCTAATCCTGGAGGAGGGGATTGGGAGGGTCCATTTCCAGGCCCAAAAGTTGGGGAGAGTGGGGGCTGTTTTTTTTTCACACTCCATTACAACAACACTTACAGACCCTTTTACATGATTTGGACTGATTTATCTGGGTTTTGAGTATCCTGATTTGTTCAACTGACAAGTACCCAAGATGTGATCTGGGCTAGATCCTATTCTCTGGTAGATGCTATTGTTCTTACATACTGAAATAGATGTTCTAGTAATGACTTATTTTGAAGTAGCTTGAATTCTACAGAGGACCCATGTGCCCAAGGAATGAAACCTTTGTTTAAATAGGAAAAGAAATGTAAAGTATCGTATCCTTGTCTTCCATTGGTACTCATTTGGGTTTTAAAGAAATGCTAGTCTTGAGACCGGTGGTGGTACACCTGGTTGAGCACACATGTTACAGTGTTCAAGAACCAGGATTCGAGCCCCCGGCCCCCACCTGCAGGGGGAAAGCTTCAGGAGTGGTGAAGCAGGGCTGCAGGTGTCTCTCAGTCTCTCTCCCTTTCTATCATTCCCTTCCCTATCAATTTCTGGCTGTCTCTAAATAAATAAATATTTTTTAAAAAGAAATGCTAGTCTTTAATGCAGATTTTGAGGCTGTTATCTCCCAATCAATGTCTAAATTTACTTTGCTGATTCTTCAGAAGTTTTTGAGTCATATTTTTGTCCACCTTTAGTAATGGAACATTCTCCTCCTGAGGTATGATCGGCTAAGACATCATCAAAGATCATTTTATTAACTGAGAATATGCTGTCACTTTTTGATTCTTGTCTTCTGTTTTAGTTCCATACAAAGTAAATCCTATGAATAAATACTATTCATTTGGTTTAACATAATTTTCACTGAGCAATACCAGCAGAATGTGTACCTAGTCCTCAACAGGACATGCAAATCATTTTCAGACATAGCTAGTCCATGAGTGGAAACCAGGTTTGAATTTATGTTATTATTTAGTGAAGAAGGCCTCCTTGTTATGCTACTATGCTTTGTCTCTTTAGAACTAAAAAGAAGGATTCATATACAGAAGTTCTGATCCCGGCCATGCTATGGTGCACCCAATTAAGCACAAGGATACTGCAAGGACAGAGGTTCAATTCCCACTCCCCACTCTTAAGTGGAGACACTTCATTATTAGTGAAGCAGGTCTGCAGGTCTGCAGGAATCTTTTTCTCTACCTCTCTATCTCCCTTCCCCCTCTTAATTTCTCTCTGTCCTGTCAAATGAAAAGAAAAAGAAAAAAAAAGGCCTCTAGAAGCAGTGGATTCAAAGTGCAAGCACAGAACCACAGTAATAACTCTGGAGGCCAAAATAATAGTACTAGTAATAATAATAATCAGAAGTTCTGATCCTGTGGCTGGGGAGACAACATAATAGTTATGCAAAAGACTTTCATGCCTGAGTCTCTAAGGTCCCAGATTTAATTTCCAGCACTACAATAAACCAGAGTTGAGCAGTGCTCTGGTCAGACTGTCTGTCTGTCTATCTCTCTCACCCTCTCTCACTTTCTCTCTCTGTACACACACACACACACACACACACACACACACACACACACACACACACATCTTTCTCATTGAAAAGAAAGAAATAAGTAAGTAAATAACTTCTAATCCTGTAAATCCACAGGGTTTACTTCTCCTGGCTAATATTTTAAGATAAGAAAAGAATGATTCAGAATGGGGCAGGGGTGGGGGAATGGAGGAAGGAACACCCTCAAATATGGGTAGTAAACATGACAGGGCAGCAGATCATGGGTTATTTTGCTGACCTGGATTTTTTTTTTAATTCCATTGTTTCCTTTATTTGAATTTTTCAAATGCGGTTGAAAAAAAAGAAGAGTAAGGCAGCTACTTGGACAGTGCACATCCTTTATCATGAACATAAGCCAGGCTGGAATCTGCCCCCCACTAAACCGAGGGTTGGTTTGGTTTGGTACTGTGGTGTCTTGCTCTTTGTCTCTATCTGAAAAGTCATCCTGGAGTGATGACATTCCAGCAATGACAAAAAAAAAAAAAAGTCATGAAATCTATCATCAGCATGAACTGTATCAGTTATCCTACTGAAATCAGAAAGGTTTTGTACCCTCCACTTTTCAGCTCAGCTTATCTGCATGAGTTTAACTGTTCCTTCCATGAAGCCAAGGAAGATGATCATTAAAAATAACAAGCTTACAGTCTGTCATCCCAGCAAATATGCTCCTATCGTTCAATTCAGATGTTACATTATCTAGATTAGAAAAACCCTGATCGTTCAAGGGAAGAATCTGGTGCTGTGATCAGAGCCAGTGTGACTGTATTGAATAGAGAGGAAAGGTTCTCAAAAGAAATGAATTCTGGGTGACCTATTATGGTCATTACAAGAGTGCTACATTTTAGGATAAATAAGGAAGGCTGTGTTTTATGTAGTCCAGAAATTGACACTGGTTAACTACTAGGGAAAAAAAAAGTTTCTGTTTGAAATGTTTGATAATGGAGGGTAGCTGAGCATATGCAGTCACGTGGTACTTTAATCTCCTAATAACAATTTCATTTATGCCACCTAAGTTTACAGTCAGTTAGCTCAAAAAGTGGATAAATAAGTGGGACACAAATAATGAGCACACAGAAGAACAAAATATAGAAAGACTTGGTCTTTCCAAAAATGAAGGCAAGACAATTGTCCAAGTAAGAGCCTAGACATTAATACTTCAATTACATCAATGTATTTTTTTAATTCCTATGTCTGATATTATGACATTACATAGGTAACCTAAACTTATTATTGGGTCAGGGTTTCTTTCCACAGAAGGATTTCTAAATCTGTATGCTCTACCAATATATATTCTGCCTATGAAAATAAGCATACTAAACACTTAAATCTTCTAATTCATGGAAGGTGATATGGACTCATAGTCCACACTGTTGTTTTTTTTTAAATATATATATTTTTATATTTATTTTTATTTATTTATTCCCTTTTGTTGCCCTTGTTGTTTTATTGTTGTAGTTATTATTGTTGTCATTGTTGTTGGATAGGACAGAGAGAAATGGAGAGGGGAGGGGGAAGACAGAGAGAGGGAGAGAAAGATAGACACCTGCAGACCTGTTTCACCGCTTGTGAAGCGACACTCCTGCAGGTGGGGAGCCAGGGCTCGAACCAGGATCCTTATGTGGGTCCTTGTGCTTAGCGCCACCTGCACTTAACCCGCTGCACTACAGCCTGACTCCCAGTCCACACTGTTTTTAAAAATACATACACACAGGGGGCTCAATGGTAGCATACACATGTTATCATGTGCAAGAACTTGGGTTCAAGTCCCCAGCCCCCACCTGCAGGGGAGAAAGCTTCACAAGTGATGAAACAGTACTGTAGGTCTCTATATCTATCTGTCTGTCTATCTATCTATCTATCTATCTATCTCTCCCCCTCTGTATTTCCCTCCTCTCTGCCCTATCAAACTGAAAAAAAGTACATACAGTGTTAAGTCTGAGACTTTTCTTAATACCTATTTCAGCTTGTGCAATTTAACAAGTCAAACCATGAAATTCACGTCAGCTTCTTTTCACATTTTTGTTTATAGTTTAATTTAGAAATCAAACACATTGGGAGTTGGCCGGTAGTGCAGCTGGTTAAGTGCAGGTGGCGCAAAGTGCAAGGACCTTGTAAGGATCCGATTTGAGCCCCTAGCTCCCCACCTGCAGGGGAGTTGCTTCATAGGCAGTGAAGCAGGTCTGCAGGTGTCTATCTTTCTCTTCCCCTCTCTGTATTCCCCTCCTCTCTCCATTTCTCTCTGTCCTATACAACAACTACTACAACAATAAAGCAACAAGGGCAAAAAAAGGGAATAAATAAATATTTAAAAATTTTTTTAAAAGAAATCAAACACATCATCAGAATTACAAGCTGATGCATGTGTATCCCTTGGAAACTTTGTACAACATTTACCAAAGATTTTCCATATCATGATAGATACTTCCTCTTCAAATCCTATCCTTCTGGTAGATATTTGTCCTGTAACTCACATGATGTGATGGGCTCTATACACATTCTTGGAAAAATTTCTGATCTAATCTGTGTTTCAATGTTTTAGCTGAAACATATTTTTTGTCTCATTCTGCTTTGTGACTGGGGATGATATTCCAATATTTTCTGGGAAAATACATAGAAATAAAGTAGTGTTGACAGCAAGAATACTTTCTGTCTAAAACCTGTTCCAAACAGGAACAATGACAAAAAAGAATACCTAATGATGTAAAGCTTACTGCTTAATTTAAAAGCCCTTCTATTGTAAAGGATCCTTTTAATTACTGCTGTGAACTGCTATCTCCTGTGATCTTTCATGTCAACTGCCATCTGTTTTTGAATTATTTTATGATCTTGAAGTGACATTTCATGAAGCCTACTTCTTTCATTCAGTCTGCTGGGATAGAGTAAGAGACCCCACACAGTGTGACTTCAAGTCTCACTGCTTTCCATGAAAGAAGAAAAACAAAGCTAACTATAATAGCCCAGTATGCTCTCAAACTTCATCTGGACTGTAACCTCTAGATTAATAGATTGCAGGAAACTGTCCTGTCACTAATTAGCTGCATGAACATTAAGTAAGTTAATGTATTTTGCTGATTTTTCTGTTTCCCACTTGTGTAAAAAGGGGTATATTAGATAAAAACTAAAGTACTTGTGATAAATATCTATGAATTGTGAACCCCATTACTGTGGGGGGATTGCCCATCCAGTCCCCTGGAGTTCTTGCTCTATCTGCAGGTACAAACAAACAATAAAATCAAAGCTTAGTCATGATCACAAAAGAAATTCTTAGCTCAGTGGTTAATTCCAGGTATAATTTCACAGTCTTCAGATTCTCTTCATTGAGTTAAAGAACAGTGTAGTGAAAGAAGAAAAAAACATGAGCAAAAAACTCTAACTCATTGTACACATACAATATCTAAGTTTGTGTGAGAATTGTTTAGTTATTGTATATATTTATACTATTGGGCATGATGAAACAAAGAAATTTACAGGGGCTGAGAAGTGGCTCACCTGGGTAAGTACAAATATACTAATGCACAAGGACCCAGGTTCAAGCCCTCAAACCCCACCTGCTGGAGGGAAACTTCACAAGTGGTGAAGCAGGGCTGCAGGTCGGCTCTCTGTCTCTCTCCCTCTCTTATCTCTCCCTTCCCATCTCAATGTCTGTCTTTATTCAATAATAAATAAACAAAAAATGTTTAAAAATAAAAATAATAGCTAAATAAATAGCTTACCTGGTAGGGTTTCACCTTACCACCCACAAAACCCTGGGTACATGCCTAACTACAACAGAGGAGCACCACAGCATCAGAAGAAGCTCCCAGGAGCAATACTATAGTGCCTTTTTCTTTCTATCTCTTTCACTAGCTGAAATCAAAAGAATAGAAACATTAGTATGGTCTTCTACTTGGGTCAGGTTGGCATCATGGTCATACCTGCAACTTGGTGTCTGAAAAAAATACTAATATGTAAAGAAGAAAAAACATTTAATAATCAGGAACCTAAAGGCAAGAATATAGCAGATGAGATTTGGGATGGAACCTCACCTCTTTGGGACCCTGTCCCACTAGGGAAAGATAGAAACAGGCTGGAAGTATGAATTGACCTGCCAAGGCCCATGTACAGTGAAGAAGCAATTACAGAAGCCAGACCTTCCACCTTTTGCATCCCATAATGACCCTGGGTCCATGTTCCCTGAAGGATAAAGACTAGGAAAACTTTCAAGGAAGAAGATGGGATATGGAACTCTAGTAGTGGGAATTGTGTGGAATTATACCCCTCTTTAAAATTTTTTTTTTATTATCTTTATTTATTGGAATAGAGACAGCCAGAAATCAAGATGGAGATAGAGAGGGAGAGAGAGAGAGAGAGAGACACCTGCAGCCTTTCTTCACTACTTGCAAAGCTTTCCCTCTGCAGGTGGGGACCAGGGGCTTGAACCTGGGTCCTTGTACACTGTAGCATGTGCACTCAACCAGGTGCGCCACCACCTGGTCAATTATACTCCTCTTATCCTATGGTCTTCTCAATTTTTTTTTTAATTTTATAAATAAATTTTTAAAAAAGAAAAGAATGGAAACAACTCAGAACTGGCGGGATCCTACATGCACAAAGTACCACAGCCAGGAAAACAACACAAGCAAACACACATAATAAATGAATTTGCAAAGAAAGACAATAAGCAAAAACTCACAACTCCTGCTTATTGTTTCCCTTCAAGACAGTGAGAACCTGAAACCTGTGAACACATTACGTTTTAGGAAGAAATATACAATAGATGATAATCAAGAAAGAAAGATAAACAGGATTTCAAGACCTCTATCCTATTTGTCCTAAAAACCTCCATGAAATTTAGTCAATGGGAGTCAATCAGTGATACAGCTGGTTAAGTGCACACATTATCATATGCAAGGACCTGGGTTCAAGCCACTGCTCCCCACCTGCAGGGGAAAAGCTTCATGAGCAGTGAAGCAAGTACTGCACATGTTTCTCTGTCTCTCTCCCTCTTTATCTCTTCCTCTCTGAATTACTCTCTGCCCTATCAAATAAAGAAAAGAAAAAAAAAAGAGGAAGTGGTGCCAGGAGTGGTGAATTTGTCATACAGGCACCAAGCCCTAGTGATAATCCTGGTGGGAATAAATAATAATAATAATAATTTTTAAAAATCTACCTCCTGCTTTTCAAGAAATAGTCAAGATAGACAATTCTAGTCACTCCTACCTGTGTAAATATTGCCTGAAACCACAATACAGGGAGGTAAATCTGAGCATAGGACCTTCCTCCATTACATTTGTTATTTCAATTGTCTTTCCTTCTTTTAGAAGCCCATATTATAGTGTTTGACATTCTGAGGCACCAGACAGTAAGATCACATTAGACTGGAGGTGAATACATGTTTCTGTGTATATTAAAGTTAAAGCCTTGCCTTATACATAGTAAATGCTGAATACGTATTTACTTATCTTGATAATTCTATTTTTCTAGGATTATAATTATTTGTATTAAAGAGGTGAGTTAATATATATCCAGAATTCGATCTGCTCAATGTCCAGTACATGGTCAAGTTCAACCTTTAATTATTTTCACAAAGATATTTTTGTCAAAATATCTGATAAAATAGTTCAGCTTTTTATCTCTTTCTAGGATTATACTGCAAACAATTTAAGAACAAATATTTTTAAATATGCAAAAGACACATGTACAAGTATTCAAGAATAACAAAATATTTTTATATAACTTGTTAAGTATTGGTTTGGATAATCTTGGACTATCTATAGGATACATTTTTGAAACAGTGATAATAATATACAAGTTTTTGTTGGCTTTTTAATGTGGTGTCAAAGAATGTACTTGGGCAATACTGTCTTTCTATTTCTCATCTTGTATTAAAAATTGACTAATACATGCTATGGAATTATGCAGGCACCAAACCTGAGTGTTAACCCTGGTGACAAAATAAAATAGTCAATTCTTTACTACTAATGTTAGCTTTAGCTATCTTACATTAAAGAAATATGAATAGATTTTTTGTGAGAATCACAAATTTTCTCTGTACTAAAAATTAAAAGGATTATTCTTTCTTATTCATTTGATTTTCTGCACAATTTAGCTTAGTCCTGCTATGTAGGGTTAATTTGGTTTGAATAACTGATGTTTTTCCTGTTTTACCTTTGAAAAATGAAGGAAGAGTTTCAAATGCAAATCAGTTGGACCACTGATTTAATCAAAGAAGTCAACTAAAAAAAATGGGGAAAACTAATTCATGTAGCCACTATTTAGTCCTCATAGAATGTAGTTTGCTACTCTGCAATAATAAGAGAAAAAGATGATATGTGTCCTTTGGGATAAAATGATGGAACTGGAGGTGATTATGCTTAGCAAAAATAAGTAAAAAGATAAGAGACAATTACCAGATGGTTTCTTTCACTCATCTGTGGAATCTAAAGAACTGATACACACAAACCTGCAAAAGTTAAGCAAAAAACAGAAACAAGCAAACTGTTTGCAAGACTTGTAGAAACTATGGTGATTATCTTTGGGAGGTGAGAGGATGGGGACACAACTATAGAATGCTATAGAATGCTCAAGGTCCATCAGTATCCCTTGTGAAAAAAACAAACAAACAAACAAACAAAAAACCTGAAGCCCCCATACCTATGAACATCTAAGTTTTGAGAAGGAAACTAAAAAAAAAAATGGTGAGTCACTTCAACAAATGGGGCTAAGAAAACTCGGTTGAAACATGCTGAAGAATTAAACTGAACCACTACATTTCACCACACACAAAAGTAAACTATAAATGGATCAAGGACTTGGGCATTAGACCAGATACTATAAAATACTTAGGGGAAAATATTGACAGAATTCTTTTCCATCTTAAGTTTTATAAGCATCTTCAACAACTCAGTCCAGTTGCAAGAAAAATAAAAATAAACTGATGGGACTATATCAAATTAAAAAGCTTCTGCACAGCAAAAAAAACCCCACCACCTAAACAAAGAAACTCCTTAAAGAATGGGAAAAGATATTTATATGCTATACATCAGACAAAAGGCTAATAAACAAAATTTTTAATTTTTTATATTTATTTATTTATTTATTTTCCCTTTTGTTGCCCTTGTTGATTTTATTGTTGTAGTTATTATTATTGTTGTTATTGATGTCATTGTTGTTATATAGGACAGAAAGAAATAGAGAGAGGAGTGGAAGACAGAGAGAGGGAGAGAAATATAGACACCCGGAGACCTGTTTCACCGCCTGTGAAGCAACTCCCCTGCAGGTGGGGAGCCGGGGGCTCAAACTGGGATCCTTATTTACATGGTCCTTGTGCTTGGCGCCACTTGAGCTTAACTCGCTGCGCTACCACCAGACTCCCAATAAACAAAATGTCTAAAAGCCCACCAAAATCAGCAACAAGCAAAAAAAGAAAAAAGCACCCCATCCAAAAGTGGGGAGAGTATATAGACAAAATATTCACCAAAGAACTGCACAGGTATGCCATCCATTCATTATATGTCCCTTTAATATTATAACTACAATCTCAGTAGTGTTTATAAAGAAGGTTCAGAGGTCAGAAGACTGAATCTATTAATGAAGCAAAGCAGGACTAAAAAGGAATGTGGCAGATTGAAAAGTGCATCTTTAAGTGGCCCCCAATTAGAAACTTATGTAACCCCCCTCTGATGTGGACAAGTGGATCTGTATTGCCACATAATTGGCAAGAAATCCAGATGTTTTGGCTGTTTCTCAGGTTGACCACCAAGGATACTGCAAATATTTTTTTTTCTTTGCTATTATTTTTAGTGCCTATATATCCATCATTTTGCAAACACTACCTTAAGTTCAATAATCTAGGACTACTAGCACCAGAAGCATGGGAAGATATTTGAAAAAGGACATTCACCAAGTCTTGAAAGAGACACAGAGAGACAAGTTTGCATTAATGACATGGACTTTCTATGGAGAGACACAGTCTTTCTCAGGAGGAGATGGAAGAGGAAGTAAAATAAAACTCTCACATCGCCCTACTCTTTTCCATGAACCTTCAGCCAGAGCTCCCCATTCACTGAGTCTACAGGGAAGAGCCAGCTACGGAGGGATCCCAGAGTTGTGACTGTACAGGTCAACCCTGGAGAAGAGAACAGGGAGATTAAGGACCAGATGAGTGTATGTGGAGGGTGCAAAAGTGGATCTATAGGCACAAATGCTAAATTATTATTCTCAAAGTATCAAAGTCACAGTTTATTTCAGTAGCACTTTGTACTGTATCTTTGGGAAGCCTGCTCTTTTTCATTCCACCCTTGATAGTTATAACCAAATATAATATTGTTGCCAAAGTGTAACCAAAGATAAATTAATGTATGACTTTAGAGCACCACACTCTAACAGGCTGTTAAACAGCATGATCGAATTAAAGGTCCTGAAAATGGCATAACTAATGGCAGTGTCTTGGAAAGAAAAAAGTGCTAATGCAGAGGTTCATGAAATGTGTATGAACCGTATAACATATTCATACCCTATTACTAAGAATTTCAAAGTGTCTTGCTGCTCAAGATAATAGGCCTTGATTCAATTCAGTCTGATGTGGCATGAATTTCATGTGCTAATTAGTAAAGCATTTCTTAATGATTAAGGGGAAAAATCAGATAACATTTGATTGGAAACTTGACAGTCAGAGATAAAACAGCTACAACAGAGGTTAGAATGAATGCCATTTATTTTGAATTCAGGTGTCTTAATTATGATAATTAATGATTGTATTCTCTCAATAAATGAATTCAGCCAACATGATAAGCATATGGTATAGTGCCTTTTTAAAGAAGGAAATTTAAACAAATGACATCAATAACAATTGTGTCCTTTTTCTTGTGTTTTACATTTTAGCTTTCTATCAAAGTCCGTTTTCCCCTTTTATGAGTTTTATATACTATTACTGCTTTACTAACAAGTATATTTGTAGGAGTTGATATTTGTTGACATTGGATCTCCGGAAAGAATGTAAATTATTTCCCATTTGCTGACATTACAGATAGTGAATCCTAGGGTGCCAGGTGGTGACACACCTGGTTGAGTGCACATGTTACAAAGCACAAGGACTTGAGTTCAAGCGCCTGGTCCCTACCTGCAGAAGGGAAGTTTCATGAGTGGTAAAGCAGGTCTGTCTGTCTTTTTTTCCTCTCTGTCTCTCCTTTCCCTATTGTTTTCTGGCTATCTCTATCCAAGAAACAAAAAATAAAAATTAAAAAATGTTAATAAAAGAAGACAGTGAATCCTGCTATCAGTGCAATGGAAGTTTGTTTTTAAAAGTATTGTATTCATCAGACTTCAGTGTCTAGAGCCAGACTTCAGTGTCTAGAGTTAGTAAAAAATAAGTAACGGACCCAGCAGATATAGGTTAATGTTGGTAGCATTACATAAAGATGGTCACATAAAATTTGATAGGTCACTTAAATTATGAATATTCCTAGTGTAATCTAATCACAGGGAATGGTTTTACAGTCACATTATTATTGCCAGATTCTTCACACTGACACATATTGTTTCAAACTCCATAACCTTTTGACTGGCCTACTGCAGTAACTGCCCTACCTCTATTATTCCCCAACTCTATTCCTACATACATTATACATTACCCAGTACTTTTCCTTCACTTTATTAACTCAGAAACCACCGATGACTCCATTTAGTGTGTAAAAAACAATTTAACTAAGGAGATATTACGAATCTACATAAAAAGATACAAACTTCCTTTTCAACCTCATCTTCTATCATGTGTTGTTGTTTGTAGAGACAGGCTTCCCATGTGCACTGTTTCCCCACTCCCCATCCATTTTTTCATTCAGAAGAGAGAAACCACAATACTGGAGTTTCCTCTGGGACTGTGGCATATCCATGTGGTACTAGGGCTCGCATTTAAGTCAGAGGCGTGACAAGGGACCACGGTTACCAAGCGAGCTATCTCTCTAACCTATAAATAATATTTTTAGCATGTTTCACATGCCTTTGTTGTGGTCTTACATGAAAATAAATAATATTTCTAATGTTGCTTCCTCTTTGTTTTGTTATATTGTTGTCATCTCTAGGACTTCACTACCCGAGGCCGGATTTTTTTAGATAAAGAGATAAAAACAGAGAAGGAAAGACCACAGCAGTGAAACTTCCTCCAATACAGTAGGGGCCGGAATTGAATTTGGGATGCAAGGCAAGCACTCTATCCAGTTGGGCTATTTTGTTAGTCCTCTTAACTTTATTTATGAAACCCAATAAGCTATGCATAAGAAGTAATTAATTTGTAGGATAACACACTTTGATACCAAAGTCTACATTGAGTCAATTCTCACTACATTCCATGTATATGATGATGATTCTCATTGGAGGAACCATCTAGGAGGGTGGTACTTGTATATATATTTTTTCAATTGTTCCAGAAAAATGACTTTTAATTGAAATCTAATTCATTCTCAGCACTTACGTTATATAGATATTTTTAATTGGGGGATCAATGTTTTACAGTCAACAATAAATATAATAGTTTGTACATGCATAACACTTCCCAGTTTTCCACATAACAATACAGCCCCCACTAGGTCCTCTGCCATGCTGTTCCAGGACCTGAACTTTCCCTCCACCCACCCCAGAGACTTTTACTTTGGTGCAATACACCAACTCCAGTCCAAGTTCTGCTTAGTGTTTTCTCTTCTGATCTTGTTTTTCAACTTCTGCCTGTGAGTGAGATCATCCCATATTCATCCTTCTGTTTCTGACTTATTTCACTTAACATTATTTATTTAAGTTGCAGTCTATATACACAATGCAATACTACTCAGCTATTAAAAATGGTGATTTCACTGTTTTCAGCCCATCTTGGATGGAGCTTAAAGCACGTATGTTTTAATGCAATACACTTTCATCGTGGTAGTCAGAAATTCAGGATTTCTGCAAGAGCTTACATTTTGTAGTTTTACCTTGGACTATATTGCCAATTAAATTAGTGACTTTAAAGAGACCTTTTTTTATTTTTAAGACTTTTCAAAAGATGAAAAAATGCTCAGTGGATAAGTTTTTACTTGGGTCTATCTCACAGTGGGTTTAGGTATTCTCTGAACCTACTCCTAGGTTATTTCCTTCCCCAGTTTGCAACCACATGCTTAGAATAGACATATTCTGCAACATGCTAGCAAATGTATGTTGAGATGTAAGACTAATGTTATTATCAGCTAATTTTAATATCATGGCAAACATATCTGTGAGTACTGAGAGCACATTATTTATCAAAAATACTGTTAATTCAGAATTAAATTGCTATATTTTTTTTGCCTCCAAGGTTATTGCTGGGGCTCCGTGACTGCCCTATGAATCCACTGCTCCATTTCCTCCATTTTTGTTGCCCTTGTTGTTATTGCTATTGTTGCCATTGCTGTTGTTGTTGTTGGAAAGAGGTGAGAAAAATCAAGAAAGGAGGGGAAGCCAGAGAGGGAGAGGGAGAGGGAGAGGGAGAGGGAGAGGGAGAGGGAGAGGGAGAGAGAGAGGGAGAGAGAGAGAGGGAGAGAGAGAGAGAGAGAGAGAGACCTGCAGACCTGCTTCACTGCCTGTGAAGCGAACCCCCAGCAGGTGGTGGGGAGCTAGGGGGCTCGAACTATGATCCTTGTGCTTCACGCCATATGTGCTTAACCTGCTGCTCTACTGCCCAGCCCCCTTATAAATGCTAATTTGTATTTTACAGCACTGAAACCAAATCTCATGGAGATCAGTAACCATTGCTGCTGTATAGGGGAAAGCAAGAAAACACAGTTCTAGGTGCATCTGTGGGCAAGACTATCAGTATCCTTACCTCCTAAGGACTAGCCCCAACAAAAAGAATTAATGATCATTCTTTTCTAATAAAAATCATGAAGCAACAAAATCTTTGAAATTAGAATGTATTGCTGTAGTTCTCTGTCTGAAAGTAAAAAATATCAGGAAACACAAACCCAAAGCCCTAAAACAAAGACAACATAGTTTTCTTTCTTATGAAGCAGCTTCTATCTTTTGAAGTTGCTTTGTGAAGAGAAAACTATGAGTTAGGGGCCAATAAATCATGTGTTTTCCCAACTCAGTTCCTCTTCCTTGGCAGTAGGAATTTCCCCTGGTAGCTGAAGACTTCTATAAGCCATAATTCTTGCTTCTCTACCCACATGTGCTTTTACATAAAACAAGAAAGACTGCCACTGCATGTACTTCAGAGTAGTCAAAACAGTCCTAGTGAAGTTATTCTGTAGTTTTCTAACATCTTTTCTTGTCTTCTCTGCTGAACTGAATAGAACCAAGTTCTGAATTGCCAATCTATCACAACATCCATCCCAGGTATTGCTTGGTGGAAGAGATTGACACTGCTTACATGATCTATTTCCTGATCATTAATGACACCGTATCCTTCATCTTCATTAGTTTTCATGATGCAGTTGAATTTGAATTTTAAAGCCATTTTGTGTGTGTGTGTGTGTGTGTCTGTCTGTCTGTCTGTCTGTCTGTGTGTATGCACATTTCTCACTGTGCGTGTTTTTGTGCCTTTAAGAAATGCTTTGGGAGAAACTAGCAAAGAGATCATTGTTTTCATATTCATTTCCTAGAGAGTTCTTTCATCATGTGTGCAAGATGCTTCTAGCGATGTTAACTGCATAAGGTTGAAATATAATGGTAGATGAACTAAACCATAGCATAGCCCATTTGTGAAAGGGTAGCTTTCCACTTCAGTGGATGAAAATACAATTTAAACATCTTAAAGATGTGGTTTTCAGTAAAATCAGTACCAAATGGGGTGTGTGGAAAATGTAACTAAGCCACTTGAATCTTTTTTGTGGAATAGTAACTTGAGTGCCAAGTTAAGACTGCATTTTACTGATCTCTCAATGTGAACCAGAATGTATAATGACTGCTGTTATGGTAAATAATAAACATTAGTCTTTGGGAATGTAAAAAACAGACACAAACCAAAGCAATATTAACTATGTATAGAGTTCAACTCACTGCTCCCTATTTATAACTCCCTGCAGCTTCTAAATAGTGATGCTGACAATTACGGTGGAAAGTGTTAGCAAGAAGTCACCATCACAGGTATGATATAAAAAGTTGTGTGCAATTATTATATTCAGTGGTCACTTAAAAATTAGAGGGGGTTAGGAGGGGAGAAAACATGATGGCTATACAAACAACTTCCATTCCTGCCCGAGGCTTTGAGGTCCTAGGTTCAAGCTCTAGCACTACTCTAAGTCACAGCTGAGCGGTGCTCTGGAAATAAACAAACACAGATAAATGGAGCTGAGAGATAGCTCATCTAGTAGAAAACATTTTACCATTTTAGAAAACCTGAGCACCAGGTTTCAAGTCTGGTACCACATGGGAGCACCATGCATATCATCAGCGGGGAGC
The DNA here is from genome assembly GCF_950295315.1 of Erinaceus europaeus. Lineage (NCBI taxonomy): Eukaryota > Metazoa > Chordata > Mammalia > Eulipotyphla > Erinaceidae > Erinaceus > Erinaceus europaeus. The sequence goes on from NC_080163.1 coordinate 149,757,466, forward strand.
TTCATATATGGTAATGTGTACAATCTCTCTCTCTCTCTCTCTCTCTCTCTCTCTCTCTCTATATATATATATATATATATATATATATATACATACATATGTCATGTAAGAATCTAGTAGACTATCCGTAGTCTATTTCTCTTCTAGTGACAAAATTATAAACTAGTTGATGCAAAGAACTCAGTAAATCAGACTATTATGATTACTATTTGATTCTGCTGTCCAGGATGGTAACCATATCCACATTGTCTTCGGTGATTAAGTGCTACCATTTGGACCCTGTCACCTCAGAATCCAATTATCCTCCTTGCATTTAAATATCTTACTACAGTGACAGCCAATTTCACTCATTTCTGATCTAGAGAGGAGTGGTGACAGGGCTCTTCAATGATACTGGAGCTCCCTCCATAGATTTATTTCTTGTAATCATCATGAAAATTATATCCTCTAGACATGCCTAAGAAGATGACTAAATCATTCACAATAAACCTACATTAATATGACTACCTTCCTAAAACTGTGGATATCTCTTCATAGATGTCTGTGCAGCTCTGGCATTATAACTTCAGACAGTGTGGATCAATTTTCAGTTGATATTTTCTAGTCTTCTACTCCAATTTTATAGATTTTTGTATCCAAAGAAGTTCCTGTGCATATATATTTATTGTATTTGTGAGTGTTACCCCATTAAGAAATCAAATACAGGGGTTAAGTGGTGGTGCAGCTGGTAGAGTACGCATATTAAAATGTACAAGGTCCCAGGTTCAAGCCCCCATTCCCTATATGCAGGGGGAAGGCTTCACAAGAAGTGAAGCAGTAGGGGAGTTGCTTCACGAGTGGTGAAGCAGGTCTGCAGGTGTCTATCTTTCTCTCCCCCTCTCTGTCTTCCCCTCCCCTCTCCATTTCTCTGTCCTATCCAATGACAACAATAGTAACTACAACAATAAAACAAGGGCAACAAAAGGGAATAAATAAATATTTTAAAAAATAAGTGAAGCAGTGTTGCAAGTGTACCTCATGCTCTCTCCTCTGTATCAACCTGTCTCTCTTAAATAAAGTACATAAAATATAAACTAAAGAGAAATAAAATACAGTGCTGTGTTTTTTTGTTCCCATTGTTGGTGATAAGAGTTTAATACAGTCTATTGTTATAGCCACTTAAAAGTTAACAACTGAAAAATGTGTATCTGGTGGATGTATTTCAATTTGAATACTCATCCTACATTGTGTGTGTGCCTACTCATGGGGTAGATTACTTTTATTGAGAGCACTAACAGTATCCTTTCCATAATACCTCTCCTCTGTTTTATTTCTTATTTTTTACTTTATTGGTGACTTAATATTGATTTACAAAATTAGAAGATAACAGGGATATAATTCTATACTATTGCCACCACCAGAGTTCTGTATCCCCATTCCCTCCATTGGAAGCTACTGTAGTTCTCCCAGGGTTGCAGATATGGGTTGGCTATTATGTATATACTTACATATATTTGCATCATTTTATTCTTTGTCCCTTTGCTCACTTCTCTTTCAAGTCATGCCCACAACTATTACTACTTCTGAGTATCCTTCCCCTTCTCTCTCTGGGTCCTGATGGAGTTGGGTTCAGAACCTTCTGCTCACCTTCCCCTGCCATTTCTTCCTCTCTGGGAGTATGGCCTCTCCTTGGTTTTAAAAACTCTTGCTGTAACTTAATGTTGTTTTTTTCTTTTTTTAACTTTCTATTTAAGACAATTCAGGCTAATAAATAAAAATAAAATGTACAAGTATCCAACAACATACAGAAAGGCAGGAGCATTTCTCTACTAGTAATCAGATACATACCAATGACTAAATTATAGGCATCATTTTCCATATAAACTATATATATATATATATATATATATATATATATATATACACACACACACAGACAAAGTAGTGGCCAGGTGGTAGCGCACCTGGTTAAGTGAACACAATATAGTGCTCAAGGATGTGGGTACAAGCTCCTGGTCCCCACCTACAGGGGAAAAACTTTGAGTGGTGAAGCAGGGCTCCATATGTCTCTTTGTCTCTCCCACCTCCACCTCTCCCTCCCTTCTAAATTTCTCTCTGTCTCTATCCAATAATAAATAAGTAAAAAACAAAAAAAGCTAGTAGGTCTGTTTTAGGTATATTCCAAAAGGCCCATCGCCGCCCTCAATGTGGAACAATAATGGTAAAGAATGTTCCACTCTCAGAAGGGAGGCTGGACAACATACTCTACCTACTACCCAAGGAAGATGAGTCCTGAAATTAGTGCAGCCTGGAATGTTCCTACCCATGACCACAGAATGTGAGCCCAGACCTAAAGGGATATAGAGGTTACATAGGCTTCTGTGCTGAATATGGATCAAACCAGGGCATTTAACAGTATTTATATACTTACCCCATATTTGGGTGCTACTCTATTCCCTGATGCAGCTTTCTAGTTCTTTTTCAAACTATAACACCATCTCCTCAGACAATAACCTGGGTCCACCTGAATATTAGATGTCAGGCTCAGGCAAAAACTAGGAAAGACTCTTTGCATTTCTACTGGTTCTTTAAAGGAAAAAGAAAAACCATCACTACTTTCTACATGGTGTTGTGAAAGCATCAAATGGATGACAATATGATTGGCGATTGGCAGAGTGCCTAACTCATAGTAAGTGATCAGTGAGCATCAACAACTCATATTATTCTGAAAACTGAATCTAGTGTAATTGCTCCTATGGACATCTTGTCTCAAACAAAAAAAATCATGACATAAATTATGGTGATGTTGCATATGATACAGCAAGTCCTAACAAAGGACTTGCCAAGTAATTTGATTACAGCAATAACTATTACCTTCATAAACTCTAAGATGGCAAGAACCTCCTGCTTCCTCTATAGAGCCTATATTTCCCCAGTCCTGGAACCTCTAGAGTGGGGCTCACTTTCCTGCATGCTTCTCTCAATTCATACCAAATGATATTGCATCTGCTGATGCCAACCAAATCAACACAACGAGTACCACCTCAGCATGCTTCACTTCAGACTTTGTCCAGAGATGTCAGGTGTGAAATTTCAACCCTTCAGTCTCATTACTCCAGTGAGACCTTTCCTTTCATAGCATTCTATAATTCCATGTCAGGTAGTTCACTAACTAACAATGTCCCAAGACCTAGATATAGACCAAGTCCCATGAGATAGGGCATTCAAATTATAAATTAGGGCAAAATATATACCTGAAAGCAAAAGTGCATAATAATTTGCAGTGAGTCAATAAATAAAGCAAGCAAGTAGAAAGACTTAAAAATACACTATAAAGTTCATAATGAAATAGTGTCTACCTAGACTTAAATATTCTCATCTACTTCCTATTACACTTCCCTCAGTCACTCCGAAGCTAACCTTATCAAAGTAAGGACTGCAAAAGCTGAATAAGGGCACAAGGCTGACATACTTTAATGATAACTCTTTAGTCACTATCAGGCCATCCCATCAGCTGGGACCCTAGTCAGGGAGTCCTGGGATTCCCACACAAACACGATGAGCCTACACCTCGAATAGATCCCTATCCCCATTATCACTGATAATCTCCATCAGTGACAACATAATGGTCCCCATAGGATCTTGCCCTCAGTGTGGATCAACAATGATAGAGAATGTTCCATCCTCAGAAGGAGGGTTGGATAACACACTCTATCTACCATCTGAAGAAGATGGGTCCTAAAATTGGTGCAATTTGGAATGTTCCTACTGATGACCACAGAATGCAAGTTTGGACCTACAGGGATGTAGAGGTTACATAGACTCCTATGCTGAATATGGACCCAGATCAAATCGATAGGGTTTAGAGTTAACAATATTTATACAGTTGTCCCATATTTGGAAGCTACTCTCTTCCTTGATCCAGTTTTCTAGCCCCCTTTTCCAGCCATGGCATCATCTCCCCAGACAATATGTAGGTCTACCTACATATCAGATATCAGGATCAGGAAAAACTAATAAAGTCATGGGAACTTTGGAATATACCTAAAATAGACCTACTAGCTATTTCCAAAACGGAGACTCCAAATCTTCATCTGCAATATTCCAGCCTTTAGGTTCATGATTAATCAACAATTTGCATGGCTTTATATGTTAACTCTTTTTCAGCCACCAAGTTCCAGATTCTACCATGATGCCAACTGGACTTCCCTGGACAGATGACCCCACCAATGTGTCCTGGAGCTCCACTTTCTCAGAGCCCTGCCCCACTAGCGAAAGAGAGAGACAGGCTGGGAATATGGATCAATCTGTCAATGCCTATGTTCAGTGGGGAAGCAATTACAGAAGCTAGACTTTCCACCTTCTGCACCTTATGGTGACCCTGGGTCCATACTCCCACGGGGGTTAAAGAATAGGAAAGCTATCGGGGAGGGGATGGGATACAGAGCTCTGGTGGTGGGAATTTTACCCCTCTTATCCTATGGTCTTGTCAGTGTTTCCATTTTATAAATAAATAAAATGTAAAAAAATAAAATTAAAAAATTATGGAGGGTGGTAGATAGCATAATGATTTTGCAAATTGACTCTCATGCCTGAGGCTCTGAGTCATTGGTCCAATTGCCCATCCCACTATAAATCAGAATTGAGCAATGCTCTGGTAAAATAATAATAATAATAATAAATAAATAAATTATGGTGACAATTTATAATTGCTTTACAGATTTTAGTTCGCTTTGAAATAAAAATGTAAGTATAAATATGATAAAATGATAGCTCTTGGGGAGTCAGGGGGTAGCATAGCAGGTTAAGCACACATGGCGCAAAGCACAAGGATCGGTGTAAGGATCCCGGTTTGAGCCCCCAGCTCCCCACCTGCAGGGGAGTCTCTTCACAAGCAGTGAAGCAGGTCTGCAAGTGTCTATCTTCCTCTCCCCCTCTCTGTCTTTCTCTCTTCTCTCTATTTCTCTCTGTTCTAACCAAGACAACGACATCAATAACAACAATAACTACAACAATAAAACAACAAAGGCAACAAAAGGGAATAAATAAATATTTAAAAATTTAAAAAAATAATAGCTCTTGTTAATGATTTGAAGTAATAAATGTACTAGGATTTCCAGTTGTGAAGGATATAAAATGTCAATATTTGTGATACCTTAATGAACTATACTAAATTGAGTACAAATTTGCAAATGTGTGCTACAACTATTCTCAGCTATGAATTATGATCTGATTGAAACCCTCCTGTGTAGCTTTACTTGCTTTACTAACTCTGTTCACAAGTAAATGCTTTTTAAGCATTAGAGCATGTTTTCAACATCTTGCAGTTCTGTGTTATTTGCTGTCTCCAACAACACTTACAAGAATACACACTTGTAACTACATATTCTATTGTTTTTATCCTTTTCCATAAAACAACTATGCTCTCAATTTCAATGTATTCTTCTAAATTCTTTACTACATGGTCTCTTTTTCCAATTTATTAAGCTGGAGATGTTAGAAAAGAAGGAAATTCACAAATTAATAAAATGAATTTTAAAAAGTTTTCCTGGGTTCAAAAATGCCATAGTGTATTATTAGTGAGTTCACATAGTAAATCTAGGTCAGAGACATCGCCTTCCCAAGAAATTCTCAGACCCTTGACCTATATAAAAGGATTAAAGAACAACAGAATAAAGAGTATATTCATAATGTGTGACAAGTAAGATTTTATGTCAGTGAAAATAAATAATTTTTAGCATAAAGTCGCTTTCATCCTGTTTCCACCATCATAATGCTATGAGCTATATGAATACGACTTGGGTTTGAATCCCTAACACCACATAGGAACACCATGCTCATCTACGGCCATACCACCCTGAACACGCCCGATCTTGTCTGATCTCGGAAGCTAAGCAGGGTCAGGCCTGGTTAGTACTTGGATGGGAGGAACACCATGCTCAATAAGAAACTTTGCAAGTGATGGGACTGTGCTGTGTCTCCTCTCCTTTCTTTTTTTCTCTCATGTCTATCTTTCCCCCCCTCTCTTTCTGTCTGTTTTAAAGGGGGCTTCAGAGGGGACAGGAGAAAGATGCCCTCTGGAGTAGTGGAGTTGTAATAGGTGTGAAGCCCCAGAGAAATCCTAGAAGAAAAAAAAAGTATGTAATATTTACAGCAAAAGTCCTCCTGTACAAAATATACTATAAGTTTCTTTTATAGATTTTTTTGCATGCCTATATCTAAAGTTTCTCAAGTTTTCTGTGACCTTCTTTCTGTACAGATAGATCGGGACCCAAAGATATTTGCCATGGAGAAGTTCCCTGGGCTTGGCTTCTGGTCAAATGATGATGTGACAATATACATTTCTAATTCAAACTGTGTAACATTTAACTTAAAAAGTTACAACTCAAGCTTTCCAAATTGTTTTAACTAAATATTCACTGAAATAAGTCAATCAGGAATTTGAATTACGAATCTGGTTTCATTCTTGTAAAGGCAAGTAGTCAATGCAGTGTCTTTGGCTGCCTCTTTGGCATCCTAATATTTTGAGGAATAAAGGTCAGAAGTGACTAATTCATAGAATAGGTCACTTGATCAATATACGTCCTCTCCCTGAGTTTCTCTTGATGCCATCTATAAACTCACAGAGGGGAAGAACATTGTATTTCCAAGGAAAAAATTCATCTGGTAAGAAGAATAATTGGTTTGTAGCCATAAATCCTGATTATCTATTTTAGAGCAGACTTACAGACCTAGCAAGGATAAACCCTTCAATCTCCTTGGATTTAAGTGACATCATTGGTAAAATTAAGGTATTTGACAAGATACTAACTAAAATATATTTTGCTGGTTTTAGTATTACTATGGAATATTTCATTCTGCATATTCAAAGATGAACTTTAAAGCAAACAGGTGCAATCTCAAATTATGGAATTGTTAATTGGAAATGATTATGCAAATTATAAAACTTCCTTGAACATCAATTACTTATTTTCTCTTAACTTCTGTTTTCTCACAGATATGATTAAGAAACCATTACTGTTTAATAGACATTATTTTCAGAGACATTAGGATACTGTTGGAAGATAATGACACCTGATAAGTGATACACACCACACACACACACACATACACACACACACATTTACATGATGAAACTCAAGACAAAACCCAAGTATTCATTCTAAACTCCTCTACATCCTAATTCTCCTTCAACATGTTAAACATGACCAATCATTCTTATCACTATTCCAAAACACATTAATACTAAGAAAAATTCTAGCAGTTATAAGTGTGAATCAGGTTGGCAAAATAGCTCACTTGTATAGTGTGCTTAGTCTGTCATGTTTAAAACCCAGGCTCAAGCCTGGCCCCCACTGCAACAGAGGGATCGTCAGTCAGTTCTGTGGTGTCTTTCTTGGCCATTCTCTCTATCTCTATGTAAATATGAAATAGTCAGCCAGGCAAAATGAAGGAAAACAACAACAAAAAGGTGATATATTGCATATAATTCCAAATTCTTAATAGCCACTCTAAATAGATGGTTATCTTATAGTTGAGTGAAACACATAATATCCTCCAAAAACCTCTCAGGAGACTATTAACAAACTAGTAGACACAAGAAAATAAAACTCAGGCTTTATCCCCACTCCATAACCTATCTGACTGACCAAAGAAGAAATATGCTAGTGAAGGGACTAAACTAGAGTCTCTCAGATTAAAAAAAAAAAAAAAAGATACTTGTTGTTTTCGCCGGGCTGACTTCACGGGCAGGTAACAGACAACCAGGGACTCATGGTTGAGCTGTACGCAGTATCTCTTTATTCATGCAGGACGCAGCACAATCTATACCAAGCTAGACTAAACTAAACTAAAAACTACAAACAATCTTGTCCTTATAAATATACTAGCCCAGTAGGGTGGGAACAGGATGTGACACAGAGAGGGTGGAGAGAAAAGTGACTGGTGAAAATCAGGGTATGACAAGGAGAGGGGCCAGAGCAGGCAAGAATTCTACCACTGAACCACCAGTGCCCTGGAGTGAGGGTGGTGCTTGTTAACAGAGGTTATGTAAATAGAATACAGTGTTATGTAAATAAAATGCAGTGTTAAGCAGGGGGGATTAAACCAAATGAAACAGAAGGGGTTTTTAGAAGCATACCAACAATTCTTCCTTTCTTTTTAACTAATGGCCATAGTATCAGGATTGTGGGGTGAACAGAAACATATATTGTACAGGCGTTTTCAAAAGAACTGGCATAAGACATGGAAAACAAAATAGGTGAGCAGCAATAACCAGTGTGATGCCAAGGGGAATGTTTCTTGTCTCAAAGGGCAAGGTCTAGCAGGCGAAAGGGCATTTCTTGCCTCTGGGAGTGCTTCATGCCTCTGGGGGCATCTCTTGCCTCAAAGGGCGTTTCCTACCTCTGTGGGCAGAACCTAATAAAGAGGGGGAGTTTTCTGTCTCTCGGGACAGAGCCTACAGGTGAGGGGACATGGTCTATAAAGTCTCAAGGCAATTGGCTAAAGTTAGTCTTTGAGAAACACAGCAGCGAGTACCAGTAAGTCCGATGGAAGTGTCTGCTTTTTTGTAGAGAATGAGCTTTGGAGTCTGTGAATCTGTTTCTTCAGGTCGTGCCAGGTCACATCATTGGTTTCTGGGGGTGTGTTGTAGTCATTCCATCTTGTAGGCGATGTCAGAGAACAGAGGTCCAAATGGATGTCCAGGAATTCCATTTGAGTAGATGCTTTTTCATATGAAGACTTGACAGCTGAAATTCACTTACTTGTCAGACAAAACTTGTAGCAGATTAGAAGTTTACTATAATTGATAACTCCATTATAATTGGAAGTCCTTTCTAGTATGATTTTAAGGTTGTTTAAACAGTTTAAACTCAATAAAATGTGGAAAGGTAAACAGAAGAACCATGGTAGAAGCTTCAGGCATGAGAATAATTAACATGATCATTGCACTATCTGCCCCACCCATAACTCATACAGTTTTCAGGATTAAATGTTTCAGATTTATGCCAAGACGTAAAAAAATAAATCAAAGGAGGAAAAAACAATTTTTTGGATTGTTTCTGGATGTCTCTAGAAATCATGGCTGCATCCAGCATTTTTTTTTAAGTCAATGTCTAGCAAAAATTCAGTCATTCAAATAACTCTCTTATGAAACAGATCTCACCATGTAGCATCAAGAGTCCCCGGAGGGCATCCTAGTCCAAAAAGCTCCTCGAAATTCCATTTAGGGTGCTTCTGACTGTTCCTGCTGTATTGCTTCAGGCACCCATTTTTAAAAGTGTCTTCCCATCGAAGAAAGAATCCAATCAGGAGAGTAGAACTAACCATGTGTCCTCATTCTTGGGGACTGCCAGGGTACTGGAGAACGCTCCTCAAATTAGAGTAGTCCTTCTCCATGGGAAACATGCGAGAAGAAGTCCAGAAAATCCCAGTGGAAATCCCCATGCATATCCCAAGGTCTACGATCACGGTCATAAAGAACCAAAGTGTGGCCTGGAGCAAAATGTAGTCCTTTTCCTCAGGAAACATGGGAGAGGGAATCCAGAAAGTCCAAGGAGAAATCTCAGTGCATCTCCCAAGCTCTATGATTAGGGTCACAAGAAACCAAAGTTCCCGGTCAGGGAAACAAAGTGTGGCCCAGAGCAAAATGTTCCAGAGACAGAGTAACTGTCTCATGATGAAACAGTAGAGGCTTTGGCAAACCTCTTCATAAGTAGAAGAGAAGACCATAGTGCATAGGTAGGCAAAGTCTTCACTTATCTGGGAGTTGCGGAGGTCCGGTCCCACGTTGTAGGCGCCATATGTTGTTTTCGCCGGGCTGGCTTCACAGGCGGGTAACAGACGACCAGGGACTCATGGTTGAGCTGTACGCAGTATCTCTTTATTCATGCAGGACGCAGCGCAATCTATACCAAGCTAAACTAAACTAAACTAAAATCTACAAACAATCTTGTCCTTATAAATATACTAGCCCAGTAGGGTGGGAACAGGATGTGACACAGAGAGGGTGGAGAGAAAAGTGACTGATGAAAATCAGGGTATGACAAGGAGAGGGGACGGAGCAGGCAAGAATTCTACCACTGAACCACCAATGCCCTGGAGGGAGGGTGGTGCTTGTTAACAGAGGTTATGTAAATAGAATACAATGTTATGTAAATAGAATGCAATGTTAAGCAGGGGGGATTAAACCAAATGAAACAGAAGGGGGTTTTAGAAGCATACCAACAGATACTGAAATAGATCTGGCACTAGTATATCATTTTATAACTGTGGGGACTGGGACATAGTAATTTTAAGTTATTTATCCACACTCTCAAAAAAAAGTAGAATTCAACTCTCTGTATTTTCTGTCCAGGGATATATTAATAGTTTATATAATTTGGCTTTCATAATGAAAGCAGCATTGTGACCATGTCCTTCAATACAGTGATAAAATGGCAAAGAAGATACCATAATGGTTATGCAAACAGATTCTCATGCCTGAGGCTCTGAGGTCTAGATTCAATCCCTTGCACCACCATAAGCTAAAGCTGAGCTGAGCAGTGCTCTAGTGAACAAACAAAGTCTATTCAATATGGTGATAAAAAGAGTTATAGATAAACATCATCTGTATGGTCAATAAAAAGGAAATTCCCTGGCCTTGATGTCCATTAAACACCAAGCTATATGAGTATTTACTTAGCAAAATGTTCTTCTATCTCAAAAACATTCTGATTATAAGTATATTCATAATGAAACAGATGTGTCAATGTTACCTATTTAATATCTTTAGTAATGATTATCATCTTTCAGTCACCCCTTAATGCTAAATTTAGGGAATCATCAACTATTCTTTAGATGTGAAGGTACATAGAGATTTGTATAAATTTCATTTGATAAACCAAAGTTCTGGGAGATGATGTGACTTAACTAAAGTCTCATAGCTTATCAGAATCAGATAAATGTAAATATCTGTTTCTTTCTTTATTCCATCTATATGTCACTGTTTCTGTATGAACAAAATCAACCTTCATATAAATATCTATCAATGTTCCTTATCTTGTTTAGAGGTAGTGCCTGGGTAGTTTGCTCAGTAGTAGAGCACAGGACTTGCATATCTGACATCCTATATTTCATCTATGGTACTGTGTATGCCAGGTCAGTTCCAGTTCTCTCTTTATTCATCAAAATAAATGAGTTAATCTAAAAAAAAAAAAAATCTTGAGACCATTTGACAATCACTAGAAGTTGACTACTTAAACATCTATTCAATATACATTAACTCACAAAGCTTCTAATAACAAAGTTAGGTAAATAAACAAATAAATCCACTGTTTTTTTACACTAATGTAGATCTCTTGGTTACTATCATTGAAATATACATTTCTGTGTATATATCTAGTGCTTTCACTAATACTTTTACTAGTAAGTATTTGTCTTTAAAACTAAGAGATTTCTTCATTCATTCAAAGAGATAAGGAAAAAAATGATCATATTCTGAGAACATCCAAGAACTCATATCATTTTCTATTTTGTAATAAAGAAGCTAAAACTAACAAATGACTTATAGTTATTTCTTATAGTTACACATGAACATCTGTAATCTATTTCTGCTTTATGCGTAATCTAAGCTTTGGTATATAAGTAACTCAAACACTCTAAACCTCAATATCCCCACTAGTAGAGCAAGAATCTTTTTGAGTAGATGAATTATAAAGCCTTCTAATACTTTCTTTTTCCAGATGTATCATAGGGCAAAAAAAAAAACAAACTACAACCCCATGTATTCTTAAAATGCCTAGAAGATAAATGGACTTTGACATGACCTGTGGCCTTTAAAAATATTTATACCCCTTTCCCATATTAGGGAGCTACTCTCTTCCCTGATCCAGCTTTCTGGTACTTTTTCCAACCATGACATCATCTCCCCAGAGGATAACTTGGATCCACTGGCATATCAGATTTCAGGCTCAGGGAAAAAAAGAAAAAAACAAACAAACAAACAAAAAAATACTAGTATAGTCACAGGCCCTTTGGAATATAACTAAAATATGCCTATTAGCCATCTACAAAATAGAGAACCCCCCAACTCTTCATCTGTACTATTCCAGCCTTTAGGTCCATGATTGGTCAACAATTTGTTTGGCTTTGTATATTAACTCTCTTTTCAGCCACCAGGTTCCAGATGCTACCATGATGCCGAACAGAATTCCCTGGACAGACAACCCCACCAATGTGTCCTGGAGCCCTGCTTCCCCAGAGCCCTTCCCCACTAGGGAAAGAGAGACAGGCTGGGAGTATGGATCAACCTATCAACACCCATGTTCAGCAGGGAAGCAATTACAGAAGCCAGACCTTCAACCTTCTGCATCCCACAAGGACCTTGGGTCCATACTCCCAGAGGGTAAAATAATTGGAAAGCTATCAGGGGAGGGATGGGATACATAATTCTGGTGGTGAGGACTCTGTGAAGTTGTACCCCTCTTATCCTATGGCTTAGTCAATGTTTCCTTTTTATAAATAAAATTTTTTTAAAAATGAATCAAAGTCCATTTCTATTTATAGAATTGGTCAGTTTGGGATATTTATCCCTACCTCCTATCAGGATTAATTTTTAAAAATTCAATGAGTATAAGGTCTTCCTGACACATATAACTTGCTGATCCTAATGATGAGATGAGATTTTGGAAACCTAAAAATATTATTAAGTAAAATTAAACGGAATTCAGAGATTCAAGAGCATACTATTAAATTCATGCCTTTTAAGATATGAAAAGCACTTAAACTTGAATGCTTCCACACCATTGGCAATCTTAATTAAGTCTATCAACCTCAAATGAACAGTCTTTTACCATCATAACCATTACTATTTCAATTTTAACATCTTTTTTTTTTTTTTTAAATTCTGACCCAGAGCTTCCATTCTGGTTGTTCTTCTGACTTGTGATTCTCACAGTTCAGACAGGTGTTGGTCAGTGCCCATAGATCACTGGAATTTCCTAACCAACTTTATGGGGTCTCTCCTTGTACAAAATACTACTATAATGATAAATGACCTATAATTTATCTGATGAGTTTTTTTGGTTTATATTCCTAGTTCTAACTCTTTTTTTCTTTTGCCTCTAAGGTTACTTCTAGGTCTCAGTGCCTGCACCATGAATCCACTGCTCCTGGAGGCCACACCCCCCTTTGTTGCCCTTGTTGTTGTAGCCTTGTTGTGGTTATTATTGTTGTTGTTAATGTTGTTCGTTGTTGGATAGGACAGAAAGAAATGAAGAGAAGAGCGGAAGACAGAGAGGGGGAGAGAAAGACACCTGCAGACCTGCTTCACTCCCCTGCACATGGCGAGCAGGGGCTCAGACCCGGGTCCTTATGCTGGTCCTTGCGCTTTGTGCCACACGCACTTAACCCGCTGCTCTACCACCCAACCCCCTCCTAGTTCTAGTTTTACACAGATTATTTTATAAAAAGATTGTGTCACTTTTCTTCTTGTAAGGCTTTACATTTATGGTGAAACTTGTTACAAGTTAATGTGCAGAGGCAAAAGAGAAGTAATGGTTGAACACAGCAAGCTTCAAATGAAGTTCATATTCTGTTTCTGCAGCCTTACTCCCTCAAGAAACATCACTGAATCATGAATTGCTATTCTCTTGTATTCTTTTTTAAATTTTCATCTTATCTTAACTGCCTGGAGAATTTAGGTCACTGGAGACATTGAGGAGCCTATATAGTGTTTTTTTTTTCTTTTAAAGAAATGCCTAGAGGAAAAATATTCTTTGTCTTGACCCACTGTACATTGATTTCACATCTGACTGAAAACACACTATGCCCCCAAATGTTATACTAAGTATGACTTCTAGCTATTATAAATATTTCTCTTTTTAAAACTAGTAATGGATGACATTTTAATATTTTCCAACAAATTTGTATTTTACCAAAGACTGAGAAAATTATGTACGTGTGAAGGTGAAACTGTCACACAAATATATCTAGATTTTTGCTGGGTTACAAATTCATTATGCAGAGGAAAGTTTATGCTGGAGATGCTATCTAGAGAATTTACAATTCTTGGAGAATTTGACCAGTTCCAAATGACTACTCCAGGGAATTCATTTACCACTGAAGATTGACCTAAAGGAGGTCTAAGAGGTTAATGCTATCCTGGGTAATTTCTCTAGCTCAATTCCTACTAATGGTATAGCTATAAAAACCTTTGGGTAACTGTTAACATCTAATGACTGAAGAAGAATGGCAATTCATGAAAACTTTTAGTTTATGGGACCTTTTGTCATTGAACTACAGATATCTTGAAAAAACTGAAATTCCTTAGCACAATGTAATGGCAAATTTTGAATAGTCTTGTGACTACTCTAATTTATGGACACAGACAATATACTAAAATTCACTTTATATTTTCTTACCATTATATTTCATTACCTACAATAAGTCATTAGAATATTTATAACATTGATATATCACCTCTCCTAATCTAATTGAGTAGACACCGTGTGTAAGATTTTACTAAGGGAGAGAAATTTAAAGAAGAAAGATGGAAAGAATTCCAATTTTCCAGTGACTCAAAGCTGAGAAACACTATTTTTATAATGAAAGTCACTTTAACATTAATTCATGGAGCATTTTTACATGGTATAACAGATAGAGTATTAGACTCTTCTCTTGCCCTGTATGTTCATATGTCATTTAAAGCTGTCAGTTAATATCTATCAGGTACCTGAGGTATGTGTCAGATACCCAATCCCCAATCACCTATCTTAAAATGTCTAGGTATAGGGAGTCAGGCAGTAGCACAGCGGGTTAAGCACATGTGGCGCAAAGCTCAGGGACTGGCATAAGGATCCCGATTCTAGCCCCCGGCTCCCCACCTGTAGGGAAGTCGCTTCACAAGAGGTGAAGCAGGTCTACAGGTGTCTACCTTTCTCTCTCCCCTCTCTGTCTTGCCCTCCTCTCTCCATTTCTCTCTGTCCTATCCAACAACAAGGACATCAATAATAACTACAACAATAAAAAACAACAAGGGCAACAAAAGGGAATAAATAAATATTAAAAAGTAAAAAAAAAAGTCTAGATAGAGAATGCTGATGATTAAAAAGTTTGGGGAGGGGAAAAAGAACAGAACCTGCATGGAGACTATATGTGAAGATACACAAGTCAATTTTTTTTCCCCAGGAATAAACAAGAATCTGTTTGATTCACACAGCTTATGAACTAGATTTGTTCAAGAGGGAGACAGGCCTCACATGGCAGACTGAGTCACTATATAACTCTGAAGATCAAGCAAAGAAACAGTAATAGTTGTATTTAACAGTGAAAATGACTAAAGTAACAAGAGCTAATGTAACATCTTGTTTATTGTTTACATTTCTTTTAACCCAGGAATCACGATGCAGCTGAAAGTAGAGTACAGGTAAAGATACTGGCTGTTCTTCCAGAAAGATAAATGCTGATCCTTTGGGCATATCTGTATGTATATGTTTTTTTTTCTACAAGGAGTCATTTTTTTTGGGGGGGTAGATTTACTATTAGTACTCAGTGCCTATACAACTCCGCCATTTTCAGTGGCCACTTTCTCTCTCTCTCTCTCTCTGTGTTTTAATTTTTTATATTTATTTATTTTCCCTTTTGTTGCCTTTGTTTTTTTACAATGTTGTTGTAGTTATTACTGTTGTTGTTATTGCTGTCATTGCTGTTGGATAGGACAGAGAGAAATGGAGAGAGGAAGGGAAAAAAGAGAGGGTGAGAAAAAGATAGATACCTGCAGACCTGCTTCACCACCTGTGAAGCGACTCCCTGTAGGTGGGGAGCTGGGGTCACAAACTGGGATCCTTATGCCAGTCCTTGTTCATGTGTGTGTGTTTAAATAGATATTAAGAGATAGAGAGAGTGGGAGACAGAAAGACAGAAAATAGATCCCACAGTACTGTTCCACTGCTCATGAAACTTCCCCCCTTGCAGGTGGTGGTCAAGCGGCTTGAACCCAAGTCCTTATGCATGATTATGTCTCTCTCTCTCTCTCTCTCTCTCTCACCCTCTCCCTCTACCTTTCCCTTTCCTTTTCCCTTTTTCTTTCCCTCTCCCTCCCCCTTCTTCATTCTAGATAAGAAGTAAGAGACAGGGAGAGATGGAGAGGTAGAGAAAGACAGACATAAGGGGAGATACTACAACACAGCTTCACCATTAGGGAAGCTTCCCAGCTGCAGATTCAACCATGTTGTGAGTTGAGGCTCAAACCCCAGTCCTTGCATGTGATAATGTATGCTGTCTACCAGGTGAGCTACTGGCAGGCCTCTACAAGGACTCCTTTTAAACCCAAAATGAGCAAACCCGAGTTTTAAAAAATAGTAATAACAATAATAATGTGCCAAATTGATAGTTCAAAATATTTCACAAGAAAAAAAATATCACAATAGGCTCTTTTGAAGCACTATATCATCTTTAAGGATGTAGATAACCTATTAAAAAAGAGAGAGAGATGGAACCCTAGTTTACCATTCATAAGGCAAAACAACTTTTTGTGATTTATTTTTAATCAATAATAAGTGGTTCAGAATAGAGCCTTCTATTTAATCCATATTTTAATAAGACTATCTGTTAATAAAGTGCCAGTTTGAGTATTCTAAGAGACATGCCAGGAAATTTACAGGAAGTATTGCCTCTGAAACATCAAAGAGATCTGGGAATAGGAGTGGAATCTTCAGGGTACTTCCTGAAAAATCACAATGTAGAAGAAAAGATGGAAAGAATTTCAAACAAAGCAGTTCTGAGAATATTTATGCTAAATCCACTGGGAGTTTGGCACAAGGGTGATCCCACAGTAGTCCTGCATTGTGCAGAAATGCACTGGCTTTAAAATCCACTTATCTTCTAATAATTGCCTGGGAGTTGTTCAAGAAGGACAGGAGCTAGGATAAAGGTTTTGCTAATCTTTAGGCTATCAGCTAACTGCACTCATGATAGATGATGATGATGATGATGATGATGATGATGATGATAACGATGATGATATTTATGAAAATTAAGGCCAAACCACCCTCCCCAAACCAAATTACATGCAAAGATTTGCAGTCTTGTTGTTCTTAAAATAAGCAAAAATTCGAAGATGGCGGACTGAGAAGCTGCTAACAGCGTGTTCTCTGATCACATCTTCTGGAAACGGTAGGATTTTCTGCCTTTAGCAGGCCTATCAATAAGGGGTGACACCAAAGAGGTGATTATAATTGAATTTGGGTTAAGAATTAGAGTAAAGGTGACACGGACTAGCGGGGCTCCAGACTTCCAAGGCGGCGCCGGGCAAGGCGAGTGCGCCGGGCATTGTCCTCCGCCCGGGAAGGCGGCTCCTCTGCCGGTAGCAGAGCGCTGCTGGGCGGCCAGCAGAGGACCCAGAGGGAGCAGTATAGCTCGGGGGCTTTCTCTTGGGAGTCTCCAGGGACCACTGCAACGCTGAGGGCGGATCCAAAGACTTCTTGAGTATAGCTCTCATTGGATCAAAGGACTTGGAGCTAGTTTTCATTTTCGAGAAATCCTTTAAAAAAGTCTGGAGGGGGGGGGGTTCCCGGAAGATGGCGGATGGAGAAGCTGCTAGGCGCTGAGCTCCAGACACATTCCCTGGAAACAATAGGATTTTCTGCCTTTAGCAGGCCAGCCAATAAGGTGTCATAGAAGTGACAAAGAGATGACTATAACTTAATTTGGGTTAAGAATTAGAGTAGGGGAAAAAATTCTTTTTCTTCCTTTTAATTTTCAAGCATACATCCTTCCCGCCCCCCCCCCCCCATAAGCAGTCCCTGGGGACCAGCTGCTAGCAGGATACCCATACCACCAAACAGGGTGTTTTTTTTTTTAATTCACTGATACACATTTGGGAAGTTCCTTGCACTGCTCTTTAATTACAACTCTTTTTCTTACCTTCTCCCTTTTCTCTCTCTTGTCTCTCTCTCTCTCTTTTTTTTTTAATCTTGTCATACAATTCTTTCTTCTTTGCCTTTCTGAATTTGTGAATTACTTTGTGGAAGAAATCTGACTCAGAGTGGACTCTCTATGTGTGTATCTCTGCTCTAGTTCCCTTTCCCCTCTTGTTACCCCTAGAATATACAGTGGATACTAGATTTGCATAACTGTCTATTCTTGCTATCCTCTCTTTCTTTTCTCTTTCTTCACTGGGATTTGGTTACTATTTTTTCACGGACTGGAGAAATTGTTTGGCTAACTGGTAATGATTAAACTACTTCAATATTTACTTCAGTTGCTACTGTAATTCCAGAGGTTGGTGAGTGCAATTGTCATAAAGGTATTTAGTACAGTGTTACTTGTACTCAAGACACAACAACTGAGGAACAACAGAGCATAAAAAAAAAGAGAAACACATAAATTTAAAAAAATGGGTAGATTAAATACAAATAAAACTGCTACTCCAATGAATGAAGACAAGAGCCCAGAAGAAACTACAAATCAGCCATAAGTAACCATAGATAAGAAAAGTATGCAAGCAATAATAAACTTATTAATCACAGAAATGAAAACAACATTGGAGGAAAGGAATGGCAGTATTAGGGAAACAACAGTTGAGACCCAGAAGGAAAATACTGATTATCTTGAGGCAATTAGAGAACTGAAAGCTGAAATAGCTGTAATGAAGAAAGAAGCTGAGGCAAGGGAAAGCAGACTAACAGAAGCAGAAAACAGAATTAGTCAGACAGAGGATGAGTTAGAGAAAACTAAGAAAGAGGTGAAAGAACTTAAAAAGAGATTGAGAGACACTGAAAACAACAACAGAGACATATGGGATGATATCAAAAGAAGTAACATTCGTATAATTGGCCTGCCAGAGGAAGAAAGAGAGGAAGGGGAAGCAAACATTCTACAGGAAATAATACAAGAAAACTTCTCAGACCTGAATGACAGAAAGGATATCAAGGTTCAAGAGGCCCAGAGAGTACCAAACAGAATCAACCCAGACCTGAAGACACCAAGACACATCATAGTCACAATGAGAAGAAGTAAGGATAAAGAAAGGATCCTAAAGGCTGCAAGAGAGAAACAAAAAGTCACATACAAGGGAAAACCCATAAGATTATCTGCAGACTTCTCCACTCAAACTCTAAAAGCCAGAAGGGAGTGGCAAGATATCTATTGAGCCCTGAATGAAAAAGGGTTTCAACCAAGGATAATATATCCTGCTAGACTTTCATTCAAGCTAGATGGAGGCATCAAAACCTTCTTAGACAAACAACAGTTAAAGGAGGCAACCATCACCAAGCCGGCCCTGAAAGAGGTACTAAAAGACCTCTTATAAACAAGAACATCACCATAATACTTGCAATATATCAGAGTAAACAATTTTTTTTAGAACAATGGCACTACAATACATTAAATCCATAATATCAATAAATGTCAATGGCTTAAACTCACCCATCAAAAGGCACAGGGCGGGGGATGGATCAGAAAACATAACCCAACCATATGCTGCTTGCAAGAATCCCATCTATCACAACAAGATAAACACAGACTTAAAGTGAAAGGATGGAAAACTATCATACAGGCTAACGGTCCACAAAAAAGGGCAGGAACAGCCATTCTCATCTCAGACACGATAGATTTTAAGTTAAATAAAGTAATGAAAGATAGGCAAGGACATTACATAATGATTAGAGGATCAATCAGCCAAGAAGACTTAACAATTATTAACATCTATGCACCCAACGAGGGACCATCTAAATACATTAAGCATCTACTGAAAGAATTTCAAAAATACATCAATAGTAATACAATAATAGCGGGAGACTTCAATATCCCACTCTCACACTTATACAGATCAACAAAGCAGAGAACCAATAAAGATACAAGAGAATTGAATGAAGAGATTGACAGACTAGACCTCTTGGACATTTTCAGACTCCTCCACCCCAAAAAACTGGAATATACCTTCTTTTCAAATCCACATAACACATAATCAAGGATAGACCACATGTTAGGCCACAAAGACAGCATCAATAAATTCAAGAGCATTAAAATCATCCCAAGTATCTTCTCAGACCACAGTGGAGTAAAACTAACATTTAACAACAAACGGAAAATTATTAAAAGAAATAGAATTTGGAAACTAAACAACATGCTCCTTAAGAACCACTGGGTCAGAGACTCACTCAAACAGGAAATTCAAATGTTCCTGGAAACTAATGAAAATGAAGACACAACTTATCAAAATATTTGGGACACAGCTAAAGCTGTACTGAGAGGGAAACTTATAGCCATACAATCACATATTAAACACCAAGAAAAAGCCAAATGAACGACCTTACTGCACACCTCAAGCACATAGAGGAAGAGGAACAAAGGAACCCTAAAGCAACCAGAAGGACAGAAATCACTAAAGTTCGAGCAGAAATAAACAACATTGAAAATAAAAGAACCATACAAAAGATCAATGAAGCCAAATGTTGGTTCTTTGAAAGATTAAACAAAATTGACAAACCCCTAGCCAGACTCACCAAACAAAAAAGAGAGAAGACTCAAATTAATAGAATTGTAAACGATGCAGGAGATATCACAACTGACACCACAGAAATCCAGAGAATCCTGCGAAACTTCTATAAAGAACTATATGCCACCAAGCTAGAGAATCTGGAAGAAATGGAACAATTCCTAGAAACCTATGCACTTCCAAAACTGAACCAAGAAGAACTACAAAATCTAAATGCACCAATCACAGACAAAGAAATTGAAACCGTTATTAAGAATCTCCCCAACAACAAAAGTCCTTGACCAGATGGCTTCACAAACGACTTCTATAAAACTTTCAGGAAACAGTTAATACCCATACTTCTTAAGCTATTCCATAAGATTGAAGAAACAGGAATACTCCCTTCCACCTTTTAGGAAGCCAACGTCACCCTGATACCAAAAGCTGATAGGGACAGAACAAAAAAGGAAAACTACAGACCAATATCTCTGATGAACATAGATGTCAAAATATTAAACAAGATCTTGGCCAACCGGATACAGCAACACATCAAAAAGATTGTTCATCATGACCAAGTGGGATTCATCCCAGGAATGCAAGGCTGGTTCAACATCCGTAAGTCAATCAATGTCATTCACCAAATCAATAAAATCAAAGCCAAAAACCACATGATTATCTCAATAGATGCAGAGAAAGCCTTTGACAAAATCCAACACCCATTCATGCTCAAAACTCTACAAAAAATGGGAATAGATGGGAAATTCCTCAAGATAGTGGAGTCTATATATAGCAAACCTAAAGCCAACATCATACTCAATGGACAGAATCTGAAAGCATTCCCCCTCAGATCGGGGACTAGACAGGGCTGTCCACTGTCACAGTTACTCTTCAACATAGTATTGGAAGTTCTTGCCATAGCAATCAGGCAAGAGAAAGAAATCAAAGGGATACAGATTGGAAGGGAAGAAGTCAAGCTCTCACTATTTGCAGATGATATGATAGTATACATAGAAAGACCTAAATAATCCAGCAGAAAATTACTGGAAGTTATTAGGCAATATAGCAAGGTATCAGGGTACAAAATCAATGTACAAAAATCAGTGGCATTTCTTTATGAAAACACTAAATCTGAAGAAGAAGACATCCAGAAATCACTCCCATTTACTGTTTCAGCAAAATCAATCAAATACCTAGGAATAAAGTTGACCAAAGAAGTGAAAGACTTCTATACTGAAAACTATGAGTCGCTACTCAAGGAGATAGAAACTGATACCAAGAAATGGAAAGATATCCCATGCTCATGGATTGGAAGAATAAACATCATCAAAATGAATATTCTCCCCAGAGCCATATACAAATTTAATGCAATACCCATCAAAGTTCCACCAAGCTTCTTTAAGAGAATAGAACAAACACTACAATAATTTATCTGGAACCTGAAAACACCTAGAATTTCCAAAACCATCTTAAGGAAAAGAAACAGAATTGGAGGCATCACACTCCCAGACCTTAAACTATATTATAAAGCCATCATCATCAAAACAGCATGGTACTGGAACAAAAATAGGCACACAGACCAGTGAAGCAGAATTGAAAGCCCAGAAGTAAATCCCAACACCTATGGGCATCTAATCTTTGATAAGGGGGCCCAAAGGATTAAATGGAAAAAGGAGCCTCTCTTCAATAAATGGTGCTGGGAAAACTGCGTTGAAACATGCAGAAGAATGAAATTGAACCACTTTATCTCACCAGAAACAAAAATCAACTCCAAATGGATCAAAGACCTAGATGTCAGACCAGAAAAAATCAAATACTTAGAGGAAAACATTGGTAAAACAATTTCATACATACACCTCAAGGACATCTTTGATGAATCAAACCCAATTGCAAGGAAGACTAAAGCAGAAACAAACCAATGGGACTACATCAAATTGAAAAGCTTCTGCACATCCAAAGAAACTATTAAACAAACAGAGAGACCCCTTACAGAATGGGAGAGGATCTTCACATGCCAGACATCAGACAAGAAACTAATCACCAAAATATATAAAGAGCTCAGCAAACTTAGCACCAAAAAAGCAAATGACCACATCCAAAAATGGGCAGAGGAAATGAACAAAACATTCACCTCAGAGGAGATCCAAAAGGCTAACAAACATATGAAAAACTGCTCTAGGTCACTGATTGTCAGAGAAATGCAAATTAAGACAACACTAAGATACCACCTCACTCCTGTAAGAATGGCATACATCAAAAAGGACAGCAGCAACAAATGCTGCAGAGGTTGTGGGGACAGAGGAACCCTTTTACATTGCTGGTGGGAATGTAAATTGGTCCAGCCTCTGTGGAGAGCAGTCTGGAAAACTCTCAGAAGGCTAGACATGGACCTTCCATATGATCCAGTAATTCCCCTCCTGGGGTTATACCCCAAGGACTCCATAACACCCAACCAAAAAGAGGTGTGTACTCCTATGTTCATAGCAGCACAATTCATAATAGCTAAAACCTGGAAGCAACCCAGGTGCCCAACACCAGATGAGTGGCTGAGAAAGCTGTGGTATATATACACAATGGAATACTATGCAGCTATCAAAAACAATGAACCCACCTTCTCTGACCCATCTTGGACAGAGCTAGAAGGAATTATGTTAAGTGAACTAAGTCAGAAAGATAAAGATGAGTATGGGATGATCCCACTCATCAACAGAAGCTGACTAAGAAGATCTGAAAGGGAAACTAAAAGCAGGACCTGATCAAATTGTAAGTAGGGCACCAAAGTAAAAACCCAGTGGTGAGGGGTAGACATGCAGCTTCCTGGGCCAGTGGGGGGTGGGAGTGGGCGGGAGGGATGGGTCACAGTCCTTTGGTGGTGGGAATGGTGTTTATGTACATTCCTAGCAAAATATAGACATATAAATCACTGGTTAATTAATATGAGAGGGGGGAAATCAATTGTATGTCTCAAAGTTTCTCAAAAGACAAACTGAATCTTTTTAATATATAGGCTATGTATTTGATATGCGGACTCTCTCAAATGCCTAGACCAAGTAGATTAGAAGCATCCAATAGCACAGCTATATACAAGATACTGGATACTGTACAGCAAACCATAACAAAGGGACTTTTCAAAGTTAACCCAATTAACAAATAATGTGATGATAATATTAACTATCGATTTTCTTTTTGAACCCTAAGACAGCAGGAACCTCACATCTCCACTATAGAGCCCCTACTTCCCCCAGTCCTGGAACCCTT
This sequence comes from Erinaceus europaeus, assembly GCF_950295315.1. NCBI lineage: Eukaryota > Metazoa > Chordata > Mammalia > Eulipotyphla > Erinaceidae > Erinaceus > Erinaceus europaeus. The sequence goes on from NC_080163.1 coordinate 149,781,158, forward strand.
GGACAGGGCCCACTTTCCCATATGTGTCTCCCAATCCAAAACAAATAATATTGCATCCACCGATCACAACCTAACCAACGCAACGATTGCCACCTCAACATGCTTCACCTCAGACTATGTCCAGAGACTTCACGTGTGGAATGACAACCCTTCAGCTTCATTACTCGGGTGAGACCTTTCCTTTTATAGTACATTCTAATTTCATCTCAGGTAGTTCACTTTCTAACAAAGTCCCATAACCTAGATATACACCAGTTTCTGTGAGAGAGAGCTTATGTGCACATGTATCCATAAACTACTGCAAAATATATACCTGAAAGCAGAAGTACACTAGAGTTTGCAGTGAGTACCTCCCTAACACTTCCTCTCCACTATTCCAAGCTTGGGATCCATGATTGCTCAACAAATTGTTTGGCTTCATATGTTAACTCTCTTTTCAATCACCAAGTTCCAGATGCCACCAGGATGCTGGCCAGGCTTCCCTGGATTGAAGACCCCACCAATGTGTCCTGGAGCTCAGCTTCCCCAGAGACACATCCTACTAGGGAAAGAGAGAGGCAGACTGGGAGTATGGACCGACCAGTCAATGCCCATGTTCAGCGGGGAAGCAATTACAGAAGCCAGACCTTCTACCTTCTGCAACCCTCAACGACCCTGGGTTTATGCTCCCAGAGGGCTAGAGAATGGGAAAGCTATCATGGGAGGTGGTGGGTTATGGGGATTGGGTGGTGGGAATTTTGTGGAGTTGTACCCCTCCTACCTTATGTTTTTGTTCATTAATTCTTTCTTAAATAATAAAAAAAAACAACAACTAAAAAAATAAATAAATAAGCAAAAATTCAAATACGCCTATCTGATTTAGAAGAACATTCATCTTCATGCCATCACATTTTAAAACCATACTCTTTAATAAGTATATTATGTAAGATTCCTACACTAGCAGAACTTTTAACAATTATTTATTTTTATGAGAGAAAATTAGAACAAAGAAAAATCACCATTTAGCCTTGGTATATGGCAGTGTAAGGGACAGAGCCAGTCCTATGTTCTAAATATCAATCTATATATCCAAAATTCTAGAAGCTTTTTTTACATTGTTTTTGATTTTTATTCATGTACATATACATTGTAAGTTTCAGGTATTCATCATTGAAAATCAACATGGGTTGGCTTGGGAACTAATTTAGCTGACAGAGTGCAGGACTTGCATACCTAAGGCTCCAGGTCCAGTCATTGATGCTGCATGTATTAGAATGGTAGTGAAGCAGGTCTGCAGGTGTCTTATCTTTCTCTCCTCCACTCTGTCTTCCCCTCCTTCTCCATTTCTCTCTGTCCTACTCAACAATGACATCAACAACAATAGCAGGAATGACTACAACAACAATAAAAAGCAACAAGGGGAACAAAAGGGAAAATAAATAAATAAGTAAAAGAAATGAAGGTTATTATTTTTCCAGAGATATAGTCTTCTTTGGTTCTGCCTGAGTCCCTATAGCAATAAACCATGTTAACCAGATTCAAGTGAGGATGAGCACATAGACAGTATATAGTAAATTGATACACCTATTCTTGAATAAAACATGCACGCCTTTTAATGTTTATATGTATAGGCCTTATGTTTAGCATCATGGGACATATTTCTTTTCTTCTTCTTCTTTTTTATTTTACTGCATTTAGAACTCATCATACTTTATAAAAAAAAAAATGAAAGATGGGTTGCTCTCCAACCATAAAGACAATAAAGATTTACTTTAAGAATTTTTCATTATGCAAAGTGAAATGTAGACCTGTTACAATACTCCCATGTGGTCATAAATACTTGACAAGCTCAACAGAAAGTGAATTATGACAGAAAAGAGGCTGAATATTACTAGACTTTTCTATCTTGACACTCGAGTTTATAGCGATCAAATGTGAATGGGGTCACACTTTTAGGAATCTTTTTGGATTTTTTTTTATGCCAGCAATTAACAAGTCTACACTTGTAGACACCTCTTCTCTTTCTGCCTCCATATGAATAGATCTGCCTTAAGAATATAGAAAAAAAAAATTATCCCAGTAAGGCCTCTAGCCTCAAATTAACAGTTACTAGATTAAATTACTAGATTAAATTTACACCCCCGTCCCCCAAAAAAGGTATTCATAAGCTTCAGAGGCAGGATTCTTAACAATTTTTTTTTTTTGCCAAGGCTTTCACTTTTCATACTCCTTCAATGAAAGACATTTGAGAAAACAGCTTCTTTCCTGTTTGGATGATTCAAATGCAGTCTATTTTAACTTCTGTCTTCAATACAATTATCGGGAAGAAAATAATCACAGCTAGAATATATTAGAACAGGTAAGGAACTATGTTTCTTTTCAATTTTCTGAAGTTTTAGCTTTGGAATTCTGAGAGCTCATAAAAAAGAAAAGGCAGAAAGAAATAAAGAAAATAGCAATGAGGAACTATAAAATAAGAAAAGCTTTTATTGCTACCTTAAAGATCATTTTGTTATGCTTTCTGTTATTCTCAGAAAAGGAGAAGGGATGATCTGACACAGATTCTTTAATGCAGGCATTATCTCAGAGATTAGATCTTATAACACCCAGTGGTTTAAGTATATCCTAATGACAATGAAACTGCATTTTGTAATATTTCTTGAATAATAGGTGGAAAAATAAATCTCAAGTCCTTGATTCTGGTGTTGTAATGAAATGTCACACAGAGAAATGGCTATTTCATTAAATGAGTTGCACTGAGTTCTTTCCAACCAAGATTATGATTCATTATCTATTATGGGAATGAACCAAATACAATTTAGAGTGGCATTATAATATTTTCTAATCTAATAACTATGATTTCTGTATCATTAGAACTTTAATAGTCAACTTCTTTTTCTATGTAAACAAATACCTGCAATTAGAAAAGAGATGAAATTTGACAATATTTTGGAGCTTTTACTATAAAGAGTTTTTGGACTATAGTACAAAACAGTAAGTGAGTGACAGCTCTCCCAGGGAAGAGAGCTTAAAGCAAGACAACTCAGCGGAATCTTGTCATGGTCACTCAGTATCTATAACCTTTCATGCTCAGAAATATTAGATGAGGCTCTTCTTTGCTAATTTATATAATAGTTGTACTTCTATTTTATTCAATGACCATTATTAAATTTAGAGAACTATGAAAATGTCTATACAAAGTAAATATCTAAGTGAGTGTTTTCTCCAAGCACCTTTTCTACAATGAATTTTATAGTTAATATCCTACAGGTTATCTCTTGAATATAACAAGTATTCAAGGCAATCTATGATTTTTCCATGGAGGATACAGAGCTTCAGAGGAGAGAAGAAATTATTTAATGTCATGACACTAGTAAAAAACCAAATGAGTATTATAAAACAGACATCACATTCACTACTTTAGGGCTCCCAGTGACTCCAGCAAGTATGCCTTTGGAATCATCTGTCAAGATGGAATGACTTTTCAGGCAGATGCTATACAAGGAATAGCAAACATTCTTTCATCATGGAATGCTTATTGTCATTTTACTGGGAAAGTCTCTGTCCCTTCAGGCTTATTAACTGTGAAGTGCTCCTAGGTAAACCAATGGCCATGTTGATACTTTAGAAAATCATTTACACTAGTGTATTGCACCAAAGTAAAAGACTCTGGGGTAGGGGGAAGACTCGGGTCATGATCATGATGGCAGAGGAGGACCTAGTGGGCCTGAATTGTCATGTAGAAAACTTGGAAATATTATCCATGTACAAACTATTCATTTTACTGTCAACTGTAAACCATTAATTCCCCTATAAATAAATTAAAAAATAAAAAAATCACTGTGTTATGCTTTAATTATTTTATTTGATTGTGCACAATGGAACTCAGTAACCAAGTGAAATATATTTGGTGAGCCAGTAACTCCATCAATTTGGTGATATTAGCATATACTTTTTGGAGTAGGGAAACACTGAAATGATCTTTACATAGTAAAACTGAGATATAATATAACTGAGTGAACTAATTTCAAGTCTAGAAGTAAAAAATAAGTTTCCACCTTTCTAAATTTGGTTATTTCCTGCCTCAAATGACTCTTCAGAAAACATTATAATATTAATACAAATTAAAATGAGGTGATACCAAAAAACAAACCAAGGAAAATTTTCCTAACTGTGAAGTTATTTTTAAAATATATGTTACTTTGCACTTGCATTCTTGAGAATAAATTAACATTTTTGTAGTTGTATTCATATTTATTCTGTTTTTTTTAAACCTATTTATTCCCCCACTTTTAATTATTGGCTTGTTAAGAATCATTAAAGGATATAGTCTCTGTACATATTTTCACAACCACGATAGAAATAAAAAAATTAGGTTCTTTTTGAACTTGTTGATTGGAATACCTACTGGGTGATATAAATTTTTACTTATAATTATATTTTTATCATCATCAGGGCTTAACTTCTCTAAACTGATTTTATTTTCAGATAAAAAGAGAAACAGAGACAGAGAAGGAAAATATTACAGCAATGGGACCTGACTTAAACCTAGATTGCACGCATGGCAAAGTAGACAAACTAGGTGAATTGCCTTGTGAACTCAAATCTTGATTTCTTTGGCAAATAAATCTAAGTCAAATTTTACATAGTCACCAACTGACAGTACCTTTTAAATACATTACTGAGCAGCCAGGTGATGTAGCTCACTTAATAGAGTGTATGCCTTACTATATGCAAGGTCAAGTGTTCAAGCCTCAAAGAAGCTTCATGGATGACATTATGCTATACTGTCGCTCACTCTCTCTCTCTTCTCTTCCTGTTTCTTCTCAAAAAAATGTTTGATAAAGTTGTTGCGGGTATAATCTCTTTTCTTCCCCTGTGTCCCTCTGAAATGAAAGAATTAACAAAATTGGCCTGGAGAAGCTACTTAGGGGTGGTATCATGCATGTACAAGATGCATGATAGGTTCATTCCCTGCTTCCATAAAAAAAGAAAGAAAATCAGAAAAAAAGAAAGAAGAAAAAGAAGAATGAGAAAGAATAATAATAAGAAGACTCTGACAAGTAGATGAAGAATATAGTACTAAATTACTATATTCAGTATTCTATAAGTTGTACAATTGATTCAGTTCAACCAGTAAGTGGTTACATACTGGACTATTCCTTTATTGTATATCTTGTTGTTCCTTATCACTATTTACTGGTGCAGAATGCTATAATCAGATATTATACTGAATTTTACTTTATCCTTTCATATTCTATCCTTTCATATTCTACAAAGAACTGGTTTTTGGAACTCACCATGGTTACTTCAAAGTTGTTGAGAACATTGTTGAGAGTGCTGTTTATTTCATTATATAGTGTCTTTGGTGACATCTCTCAAGAGACTAGCCCACCTCTTTTGACACTCTTTTCCTGAATAACTCATGTATTTTGATTTCCCGAAGATCATCAGTGCCATAACATATCAAATTATTTCAACATGGGTTGTTAAAAATAATCTCAGAAACAACAGTAAGTGCATAAAACTTCCATTGAAGTACACTTATATTTTGTCCTATTTCTGATCTGACTTTAGTTTCCAAGTCTTGTTATTTTTCTACTTTCTCACCTATTTCTAATTATGCTGCTTTGATGTATTTTGAATATCTTCATAAGTTATCTTAAATCCTTTTTAGAACAAAGTGAGGAATAAATAAATGAAACTATGAGCAATTTAACATATGCAGAATAAGATAGGATGGTGAATATTCATAATATAAAATTAGGCTTTCTTTAAATAGAGTTTTTGTTAAATAAAATGTTTTTTTCTCTTACCTTTCTTTTTACTTACATGACACCTTCTCTTTCCTCATTAGCACTATAGACCCTTATTTTACATCTTTCTCTGGTAACTATTCCAGTACTGGTGAAATATTAGATGTTTTATTCTGGTATACTTAGACCCAACATATCTCTGAAAAATAAGTTAAAACATCACAAATTCATCATCAAAATTAGAAAAAGAATAACTGGAAAGACTAAAATGTCACTATTATAAATGCCCCTATACTTTTTACTTAACCAAGAAGACAAGAACTATAGAAAAAAAAAAAGCAAAACAGACAAACTTAAACTGGGTAAATGGTTTAGCTAATCAGATTGTATATGTGTGTGCATGGTTGTGGGGAGTAGTGTGTACAGTTTTGAAATGACTGAGATTATTTTCAGAGAGTAGAGTAGATGGGACTTTAAACGGTAAATTAGAATAGAACAGTACAAAAAAAAAAAATTAGTAAAAAGGAGATGAGTAAGAAGCAAAGGAACTTCCCTTTCCATACCTATTCCCTTTCCTCTTGTTTATAAATTATATTAACAAAATCAAGGAATTATTAAAATAGTTATTCTTTAAAGTTTTATTCTTTGTGGCCAGGACTCAATCAGTGGGGAGCATTATATTTCCTATAATTCACTTTATTTCTGGAAAGGTATTTTCTTTTTTTCTTATTTAAGAAAGGATTAATTAACAAAACCATAAGGTAGGAGGGATACAACTCCACACAATTCCCACCACCCAATCTCCATAACCCACTCCCTCCCCTGATAACTTTCCCATTATCCATCCCTCTGGGAGCATGGACCCAGGGTCATTGTGGGTTGCAGAAGGTAGGTCTGGCTTCTGTAATTGCTTCCCTGCTGAACATGGGTGTTGACTGGTCGGTCCATACTCCCAGTCTGCCTCTCTCTTTCCCTAGTAGGATGTGTCTCTGGGGAAGCTGAGCTCCAGGACACATTGGTGGGGTCTTCAATCCAGGGAAGCCTGGCTAGCATCCTGATGGCATCTGGAACCTGGTGACTGAAAAGAGAGTTAACATACAAAGCCAAACAAATTGTTGAGCAATCATGGACCCAAAGCTCGGAATAGTGGAGAGGAAGTGTTAGGGGGGGTACTCACTGCAAACTCTAGTGTACTTCTGCTTTCAGGTATATATTTTGCAGTAGTTTATAGATACGTGTGAAGATATGCTCTCTCTCACAGAAACTGGTGTATATCTAGGTTTTGGGACTTTGTTAGAAAGTGAACCACCTGAGATGGAATTAGAGTATACTATGAAAGGAAAGGTCTCACCCGAGTAATGAAGCTGAAGGGTTGTCATTCCACATGTGAAGTCTCTGGACACAGTCTGAGGTGAAGCATATTGAGGTGGCAATCGTTGCGTTGGTTAGGTTGTGATCGGTGGATGCAATATTATTTGATATGGATTGGGAGAGGCATATGGGAAAGTGGGCCCTATCCAAGGGTTCCAGGACTGGGGGAAGTAGGGGCTTTATAGTGGAGATGTGAGGTTCCTGCTGTCCTAGGGTTCAAAAAGAAAATCGATAGTTAATATTATCATCACATTATTTGTTAATTGGGTTAACTTTGAAAAGTCCCTTTGTTATGGTTTGCTGTACAGTACCCAGTATCTTGTATATAGCTGTGCTATTGGATGCTTCTGATCTACTTAGTCTAGGCTTTTGAGAGAGCCCGCATATCAAATACACAGCCTATATATTAAAAAGATTCAGTTTGTGTTTTGAAAAACTTTGAGACATACAATTGACTTTCCCCCTCTCAAATTAATTAACTAGTGATTTATATGTCTACATTTTGCTAGGAGTGGAAAGGTATTTTCTATGCCTTTTCATTTATTATACATTTTAGCAGTTATATTCTCTTGGCACAACGAATATTGTTCATGAATCTATTATAAAAGTAGCAGTATGGTCATCTGTTTATCTGTTTAAAGTTTGTCCTATCTGTTAGGTTCTAAACACCCTGAGGTTAGACCTCTTCCTTATTCAAACTCATCCAAACATAGAACCCGACTTGAGCTAAGCCTCTACTGAATACCATAAATATTTTATACTAAATAGCCCACTTTCAGAGGTTGTTCTTAGAAGAAAACACTCAGGCAATAAAACAACCAAGGAAGAAAAGCATAATAAAATGAATGTTGGTATGTGTAAGAAGATTTTCAAAAGAGATCAGAGAGATGACTGTTGTAGTGCACAAGGCTTGCATGCATGCATGAAAACTCGGGTGAGAATGCCAGAACCACATATGGCTGAATATTGCTATAGCCTATCTTCATTGCTCTCTCATGAGAAACCCCTCCCCCTCTTCAAATCTACTTTATGGCCATCTTAACAGCTCACTTGGATTATATTATATTTGATATGTGTGAGACCCAGGTCCAAGTACTGAAGGAAGAAGCTTCAGTGCTGTGGTTTCTACCTCCCCCAGCTCTTGCTCTCTCTTTCTCCCTCTCCCTCTCTCTTTCTCTTTAAAAAAGTCAGCTCAGAGTGATGAAGTCCTAGGCTTGTAAAAAAAAATTTTACTAAAAAAAAAATGTTGAGATGAGAGGAATCATACAGAAGACTTGAAATATGCTCTAGAAAATACTTAGAGGAAGAGTAAAGAAATTTCCTTAGCGATTGGAATGCAGTGTTCTCTTTACATGTCATATCTTATTTAATGTCATATCGTATTTAATGTTCAGAACACACATGAAGGAGACTCAGTCAGAACTTGCAGTTAGGGAGCATGTAACCAGACAATGAAAATATTTTGTGATAAGAGCTGCCATGGAGGAAGTTCAGCATCCCCTCTGAGCATATAGGAATGGTCTTAGAGATAAAAACGGGTTTCCTTGAATAATGAACTATAGTGGAGACTTGTAGAAGTGAGGAACAAAGGGTTGTTCCACTTTGGAAAAAGAGAACAAAAGAGAACAAAAAGGAGCTGGCAAAAGATGAGGCTGAAAATGTAGGAAGAAGTCAGAACAAAAAGGACTTTGTAAGCTACATAAAGGAGTTTATCCTAGGAGCCACAGTGAATTAAAATAGACTGTGAGTAAAAGAATTATATAGTAAAAATAAAATGATGATAATGATAATAGACAAAGTCAAGTACTGGAAAATTTAAGTAGATTAAATTATGTAGAATAGATATTACATTATGTGGGTTCTATAAAATTAGTAAAGTGGATTTGATTTTGAAAGACTTTGAGAGACAAGTTAAACAATGGTTCAATCTGTTACAATAGAACTGTGACTTCTTTATCAGCCTGATAGACCTGTATATTCAAGAACAAATTAGTCCCTACATTTGAGAGACTAAAAACAGATTTTTATTTATTTATTTCTATCTGTCTACCATATACCACATCCACATTCAGGGAAAGTTTACTGTGGAATCCATGCTCCTCATCTCACAAATACATTATCTAGAAAAGAGACAAAGAAAGGATAATAAACTGCTTATTTGACACTTCCACTGAAGTACCCTGTCTTGATTTCACCTATTTCTCACTGACTCAGAACTAGTCATGGGAATTCATGCTTAAATGTAAGGTGTTCCCACTCTCTGAGGGGAAACGGGCTCATCCTACTCTGCCACTTGAAGAAACCTAGTCCAGAAATAAGTGCAATCTAGAATGTTCACACTTGTGATGATGGGCTGCGAGCTCAGACTAAAAGGGACCCAGAGATTACTCAGGCTCCCATGCTAAATATGAATAGATATGGGCTCTAGGTCAAATCAATGGGGTAAACAGTTAATTGTATTTATATACTTACTTCAAGTTTAGAAGCTACTCACTGCCCTAATTCATCTTTCTAGCTCTATTCTCAACTCTAACACCATCTCCCCAGACAATATGTGTGTGTGTGTGTGTGTGTGTATTGCTGATTTAATGATGATCAACAAGTTTGATGGATAAGAAGGTTCTAATTCCACACAATTCCCACCACCAGAGTTATATATCCCACCCGTTCCAGTAGAAGCTTTCCTATTCTTTAACCCTCTGGGAGTATGGACCCAGGATCATTATGGGTTGCAGAAGGTGGAAGGTCTGGTTTCTGTAATTGATTTTCTGCTGGTCTCAGACAATATTTTTAGTCCACCTGCATGTTAACTATCAAGCTCAGCCCAAAATTCCTAAAATCATGGTCCATACCTAAAGTGGACTTCGTAGCTTTTTCCCTCCTGAAGGCCTCTAATTTCTGCTCTACCTCTACCATCTGGTTTCTGTTTATTAAACAAATTATCCTGCTTTATAGCTTATTGTTTTTCAGCTAGAAAGTTGCAGACAAAACTATGATGCCATCCTGACTTCCCTGGGCAGATGACCATAACAATGTGTCCTGAAGTCTCACCCTTCCAAAGCCCTACCCAACTAGAGAAGGATAGAAACAAGGTGGGGTTATGGATCAACCTGCCAACACCCATGTTCAGCACAGAAGCAATTACAGAAACCAGAACCCAGAACTCCCACCTTCTGTACCTCAGAGAATTTTGGTCCATACTCCCAGAGGGATAAAAAATAGAGGTTTCCAATGAAGGGGAGAGGACACAGAACTCTGGTGTTGAGAACTATGTGGAATTATACTGGATATTATCTTACAATCTTATAAATCATTATTAACTAATATAATTTTTAAATGCAAGGGGTCTACTAAGTGTAGGAGATCATATGAAGTATTTGTTGAACATCATGATTCCTGTATGTATTGCGTGTGATCAAAATATCAAATCTGCTGAAGGAGCGTCAAGATAACTCACCCAGTAGAGCATGTGACTTATCATGTGTAAGGCTCTAGGTCTGAGTCTGGGTACCACATCAGAACACAATAGATGGGGCATCTGAGGAGCTCCATGAATGGTGAAGTAATGCTAACGTATGGATCTTCTCTCTCTTTTGCTTTATCTCTCCTGATTTCTCCCTTGCCACCTTGGTGCTCTAGCATGACATTAGCATGAATGTAGAAAAACTGAAAAGAGACTGAGTAAAGAAAGATTCCATACAGAGAAATCTGCAAAAGCAAAGTGGAAAATGGGAAGAGATTGAATCTGGGATACCACATGAAAAATAAGAATGATAAGTTATTTTTAATTTATTTTACTGGTTAAAAATAATAGAAAATCTACTCAATAACTCTCTTAAATTAAGAATCTTGCCCAAAAAACCTGCAAGAGAACTGTGTGGATAGTGAGCTTGCTTCGTCATGTGGTCAATCGAAGTTTATGTGTGGCTCCCACCACATATAAGAAGCTCAGGACAGGAAGTCAGGCGGTAGCGCACCTGCTTAAGTGCACATGGCTTGAAGCTCAAGGACTGGCTCAAGGATCCCAGTTTGAGTCCCCGGCTCTCCACCTGCAGGGGAGTCACTTCACAGGTGGTGAAACAGGTCTATAGGTGTCTTTTTCTCCCCCTCTCCATTTCTCTCAGTCCTAACAACCACGACATCAATAACAACAATAATAACTACAACAACAATGAAAAAACAAGGGCAACAAAAGGAAAAATAGTGGGAGGGAGAATACAGGTCCAAAAAGATGACAGAGGACCTAATGGGAGTTGTATTCTTATATGGAAAACTGGGAAATATTATGCATGTACAAACTATTGTATTTACTGAATGTAAAACATTAATTCCCCAATAAAGAAATTTTAAAAAGGGAATATATATAGCTTAGGACTGTGGTATTTCTCTGTCTCTCTTGTTTTATCTGAAAATGTTGGCCTAGAGTGGTAAAGCCCCTGTGATGACAAGAAAGAAAGAAAGAAAGAAAGAAAGAAAGAAAGAAAGAAAGAAAGAAAGAAAGAAGGAAAGAAAGAAGTTGTAAGTCATGCAGTAGTGCACTGGGTTAAGTGAACGCAGTATGAAGCGAATGGACCTGCACAAGGAACCCAGTTCAAGCCCCAGGTTCCCCACCTGCAGGGGAGTTGCTTCACAAGCAGGAAGCAGGCCTGCAGGTTTGTAACTTTCTCTCCCCCTCTCTGTCTTTCCCTACTCTCTCTATTTCTCTCTGTCCTATCCAACAACAACAGCTCAAAACCAATAACATCAACAACAACAATGGGAAAAGGATAGCCTCCAGGAGCAGTAGATTTATAGTGCAGAAACTGAGCCCCAGCGATAACCCTGGAGGCAAACAAATAAATAAATATAAAAAGAAAGAAGTTTGCTTAAAGAAAAAGCAAAGCAAATAATAAATAAATAAATAAATGGAGTGATATAATACATCCTGACTTTCTAGTTTAAAAGGCAGCTCTCTAGACGTACAGATTTATATCCCATATATCAAATGCCCATATTCTGAAATGGCTAAATGTCAAAACAGAACATTTTATATTAATGCTAAAAAGTGAGAGAACTGGATGGGTAGATTAGAGTGCAGCAAACTAAAGCATATCCAAAATGAAAGTTTGAGAAGTCACTAAAAACAAAATAGCATTTGTAATGTACTAAAAGCTTTTTACTCTGTAGAAAACAGAGGGTTTTGTTTTTTGTTTTTTGTTTTTTAACGGGCAGTTTGAAAATATACCGTTAGGAGATTTGGGAGTCTTAGTCCTTGAAGGCAAGATTTACTCTAGTAGATTTTACAATTTATTCATTTTTGGTGGTTATAATATATGAGTCACAAGGGTAATAAACTTCAAATAGGTTGAAGTAAAGCTAAGTACTTCCTAGTATTTTCTACTAATTATCTGCTAAGGAGAAGAAAGAAAAATTAATGCAGAGACATAAGCTGGTCTTTGAACAAAGGAGCACATGTTTTATTATGATGATTTCTGCTGCTTTCTTTTTCAAAATGGGCAAAAGGATCAAGAAATATTTAAGCAGATTAAAATTATAAATAGAGCAATGTGATCAATGTTGTATAATGAGCAATGCAAGTGTCATATATTTTAAGAAGGAAGGAGGGCAAGTCAACGTGTATATAAAAAGAATGAGTATAAGATTTGGAAAATGTTTAACTAGGCATGAGAACTGGGAATGCTTCTCTAAATAGGAGTGTTTATATCCTGCTAATAACTAGTAAATACAGTTGACTCACAGTGGTTTGACAGAAATACAAACTTTCAGTTTAAATAGACATTAAATAGACATTTTTTAAGACTGCTACTTTTAAATTATTTATTGATTTATTTATTTTTACCAGAGCAGTACTCAGCTCTGGCTTATAAGTAATGCTGGGAATTGAACCTGGGACCTTGGACCCTCAGGCAGGAAACATTTTTTTTTTTTGTATAACCATGATGCTATTTCCCCAACCCTAAATATGTATTTTTAAATTGCATATGGTTACACATGAGAAAAGAAAACCAGGTCTTAGAAAAATATTATAGTGCATCACTGTTTAAAGAAATTAAATGTGAAAATAATCTGAAATGTTTATAAACCAGAACATCACTCTGGCATATGTGATGTTGAGGGTCTATTCAGGACCTGATGCTTGAGATTCCAATATCCTAACCTGTGCCACCTTCCAGGCCATTAATATGATGTAATTTAAGCATTAGTTAAACACATAAAATAGATCTATATCTATCATCATTTGTCAGACCCCTTATTTTTCTCAAGCAAATAATAGTACTAGAGGTAGGGAATTAAAAGTATGGTTATGGTACTGTGTAACATTGGTAATAGAAGTATTTCAGGAATGTGTAGTAGCAGTGCAAAAAGGAAAATGGCAAGAGAGATTTTATAAAGTATACTGAGTGAGTTGAATACATGGGCACATTGGGAAATATTCATAGCCCTACCTGTTATTCCAACCACTGCCCAATAACCAGTCTTGTAGACAGAACCATGCTCAGAGCTGTCAACAGATTTGGCACTCCTTGTCAATAGATGGTTGGCTTAAGAAGTTATAGCATATAGATAATTTAATACTATTTAACTATCAAATAAGACATTTTGCCACCACAGGAAAATAGGAAACCCTCAAGAGAATTGTGTGACAGAAGTAAGTACAAGGGGAAAAAAAGCAAGATATATATTACATTATCTATTTAATATAAAAATAGACAAAAGTCTAACAAAAATCCAGTGGACACTGATGCTTCAGTTAAGCTCAGCTGAGTACAAGGGGGTGGGAAGAGGCAATCTGGGACCAAAGGCCAGCAAAGGATGTATTTATTTTTAATATTTTAATGATTTATTTCAGTAGAGAAATTCAGAGGGGTTGAGAAAATAGAGAGGGAGAGATAGAGAGAGAGACACCTGCACTGTGTCACCACTTGTGGAGCTTTCCCCCTGCAGTTGGGGAGCCAGAGGCTTGAACCCAGGTCCCTGTGCATTATAACATGTGCAATCAACCAGGTGTTCCACCACCTGGCCCTACAAAAAATGTATTTAGTAATTTTGCTTCTCATTGCTTATGTCAGGTATCCTATGTAAGCAAAATGTTAGTTTTCCCTGATGTGAACTAGTTATAACTTATTTTATTTTAATAATAATAATTATTATTATTATTAATTTTACTTCATGAGTGAGACAATCCTGAGCAATATTCTGGCACATGCACTGTTGGGAATCGAACCCAAGACCTCATTCATACAAGTCCTTTACTCCACTCACTGAGCAACCTCCTCAGCAGCTCTAAGTTGGTTTTACTTCTGGGAGGGTTAGAAAAAAACTAAAGCAAAGAGGCAAGTAACTCTCAATTCATGGGAGATGTTTAGGTTATACTCAATCCTAGGATGGAATTCAAGGGCACATTACATCATGCTTCTTGGGAGACCCTGACCCAGAGAGAGTAGAAATACAGGAAAGTGGGCAGGCTTTGGGTTTCTTTAGAGGCATTTGCATCCACACCAGGGGTGAAAGTGTTATGGAAGGACTTTGTATAATTGCATTATAATAGTCAAACAAACACTTGTTGGTCTTTGTTAACTGTAAACATATACAGCCTGACACACATGTATAAATACATGCACATACATACATCTAGATGTAAGTTAGAGGTGAAGCAAATTTACCATGGATGTTCTAGTTAAGATTTCATGTAGGGGGCTGGATGGTACTGCATCATCTGCTATGCCTTTGGAGCTAGCTGGGTTTGAGCCCTTGCTTCCCACCTGCAAGGGGCAGGAAGTTAGAATGCTTCAAGTCTGCAGGCGTTTCTCTCTTTCTCTAACCCTCTCTTACTCTCCTCCCTTCTTAATATTTATCAGTCCTATCAAATACATTTTTTTTTTAAATGAAAAATGTCACTGGTTTCAGAAGATTCCTTCTGCAGGCACTGAAATCTTAACGATAACCCTGGTAACAATGACAAAAAATATATAATAATAACAACAACAATAATAAAATATTTCAAGTAGGGAGGTAGACAGACACAATAACATGAGACAAAAATGCAAAAAAAAAAGTGTGTTGTGGATATGGAAACACTACATATTTGACCATTATTACAGTTCACTATCAACATGTTATGCAGTTGGATGCAATTGTTTCCTGGGTGGTGGGTGATATATATATATGTGTCTAGTTTCACACCATACTCACCACCATCAAATCACTAATTAAAACTGAATATGTGTGTGTGTGTGTGTGTGTGTGTGTGTGTGTGTGTGTGTGAAAAAGAAGCTAGACATAGAGAAAATGAATAGGATGTGCTTCTAAGTGAGTAGGTGAAAAAGAAGTCTCAAAATGTTTTCTCTAAATGTAAGGAGAGAACCACAAAAGAAGAGAGTGGCATAGGTCCGAAAAAATTTAAGTAACTGGGAGAAAAAAAAGTTAAAGACCACACAGAAGTCAGTGAAAGTAAAGAATCGAAAATTAGGGGTCAGGTGGTGGCACACCTGGTTGAGTGCACATGTTACATTACACAAGGAACCAGGTTCAAGGCCCCGGTCCCCCCTGCAGGGGAAAGCTTCACAAGTGGTGAAGCGGTGCTGCAGTTGTCTCTTTGTTTCTCTCCCTTTCTACCACCCCCTTCCCTCTCAATGTCTGACTGTCTCTATCCAACAAATGAAAAGAAAGAAAGAAAGAAAGGAAAATTGAAAATTATTCATTGAAGTATACCAAGAGCAGGTAATCAGTGACATCAGTGAAGACAGTTTCAGGGCAAGAATGAATACTTAGGAAACTAAAACAGGAAGTTGGGTCACACAGGGAAAAGAGAACTTGATAGTGTCTGTAGACTCCTTACAAACAGATTGTTTGGGGCTGGGTGGTGGCACACCTGCTTGAGCGCACATGTTACAATGCACAAGGACCCAGGTTCGAGTCCCCCAGTCCCCACCTGCAGGGGGAAAGCTTCACAAATGGTGGAGCATTGCAGCGGGCGTCTCTCTGTCTCTCACTCCCTCTATCTCTCTCCGTCTCAATTCTGTCTCAAATAAACAAATAAAGATAATAAAATTTAAAAAATAACAAATAGATTGTTAGGTAAGTAGGGAGATAAGGTTTGACCTTAGTATACTTTAATTGAAGAATCCTATATAGTTAAAGATATTTTTGTGGAAGACTTGTTGCTAAATATAAGAATACTTTGGGGGTAGATAGCATAATGGTTATGCAAAAAGACTCTCATGCCTGAGGCTCCAAAGTCTCAAGGTCAAGCCCCTACACCACCATAAGCCAGAGCTGAGCAGTACTCTGGTAAAAACAGACAAGCAATAACAAAAAAACAAAACAAAACAAACAAAAAAACTTTGATGATTAAATTGGAAATAGGATGCTTTTCTTACTGTTAGAAGCAGCTAGTGAGAAGTCTAACTTATAATACTCATATATAATAAATTCATTTTTTTAAAATAATGAGCAAAACCTATTGCACTTTAATCTTAAACCATCTACCTAATTTCACCTCCAAGAAAAGAACAAGCTCAACCTAAAGGCAGCAGTTATTTTTATCAATCACAATCTGTAATTACTGTACACATGTAAAAATTTTTTTGTTTGCTTGCTTCAGGAAACACACAGAAATGCAAACAGAGAGATGAAAGAATGTGATAACTATTGAAGAAACAAGGAGATAATCCATTTTTTTTAACCCTGAAGTCAAATAGTCAATATATTCAGAATGTACCTTGGAGGAAAGAAAACTGTTCTCAGGCATCAGATAATATGAGATTTATTTGAATAACTTAACTGCCTAGCACAAAATGATTGATTTTCAAAGGGAAAACTCTGCCTATGTTTGTGTATTTTTTTTTAACCAAACAAGTTGCAGCCCAATGGCTCTGACCAACTCAGATCAAAGTTTTAGCACCCTTGTGGTTAATGATTAGCTAATTTCCTTCAGGGAATCATGGGCATTGAAAATGAAGAAAGTATGAAAGTGAGATTACATTTTGGGGCCGGAAATTAGATTATGTGATTGGGTAATGGTGTAAGACAATTATATTTTATTACCTACTTGAGGAAAAGACTGCAGCTACATAGATAAGAACTGGATATCTGGAGAAAGGCAGTCCCAGATTTAGACCCTTCCTCTGACAGTCACTGTCTATGAAATGATGGGTAAACCCCTCACACCATCCATTTCTGGAAGATATTGTTAATATCCTCACTATGCATATAAGTATACATCTATAAGAGATAATGGAGAAAAAAAGGGGGTACTGTGTTATAATTTATTATTACTATTACTGAGGTAGAAGTGACTATGTATACTACTTTATAGATATCTTTAAGTACTATGGTTTCATAACTTCTTCAAGAAAAAGTACAAGACATCTCTGCACAATGTTTTGAAATTTCATTTATTTATTTAAAATTTTAATTGTTCTGTTATTAGTGATTTAATGTTGCTTTATAAAATTACAAGATAAAGGGAGAACAATTCCACAGTTCCCACCATCAGTTCTGTGTCCCCATTCCATCATTGGAAATGGCAGTGGTTCTCTGAGGTCTCAGATATGAGTTGGCTATAATTTATTATTTCTATAACTCTATAGTTATCTATCTATCTATCTATCTATCTATAATTTTGCCCATTTTCCCCCCTGTGGTTCTGCCTTCTCTTCCAAAGTCACACCTACATCTCATATTACTTCTGAATGCCCTTCTTTTTTAACTCTTCTTTCTCTGGGTCTGATGGAATTGTGTTTCAGGACATCCTAGTCATCTTCCCCTAGTATTTTCTGCCATTTAGAAGTATGGACAAAAATTTTTTGGGGGGTGTAGAAGGTGGGAGTTCTGGTTTTTGTAATTGCTTCTCTGCTGGACTTGGGCATTGGCTTGCATAACTCTTTTCAAGTTCAGGTTCTGTCCACAGTCTCTTTTTCTTCTTCTAGAGTTTGCCCTTCTTCTGTAGCCAGTCAACAGCATCAGGTTGAGCCTGATGTAAAGTTTCGAGACCTCCTTTGAATCTGGAGAGGTGGCAGTCGTTGACTATGTGGGTCGTAGTCTGTCTGGAGCCGCAGGGGCAGTTCGGGTCGTCTCTGGCTCCCAAGCGATGGAACATAGCAGCACACCGGCCATGGCCTGTTCGATAGCGATTAAGGAGGGCCCAATCATAACGTACTAGGTCAAAGCCGGGTTGATGCTTGCAGGGGTCTGTGATGAGGTGTTTGTTCTTTACCTCAGCTGACTGCCAACTCTGTTTCCAAGAGACTGGAACAGAGAAGTTCAGTGTAGGCGTAGGGGACCAGATTGGGTGACGAGACGTCAAGCGCTGGACAGGGTGGGCGAAGATATCCGTGTATATTGGCAGGTCCGGTCGAGCGTAGACGTGGGAAATGAACTTAGATGATGCCGCATCCCGACGAATATCTGGCGGGGCGATGTTGCTAAGAACTGGCAGCCATGGAACCGGGGTGGAACGGATGGTTCCAGAAATGATCCTCATGGAGGAATATAATTTGGAATCGACCAAGTGGACATGGGGGCTACGGAACCATACTGGGGCACAGTATTCTGCAGTGGAATAGCATAATGCAAGAGATGATGATCATAGTGTGGAAGCGCTCGCACCCCATGAGGAGCTGGCTAGTCTTGCAATGATGTTATTCCTCACGCCCACCTTTGCTGCAGTTTTTATGAGATATTTGTGAAATGGCAGGGTGCGATCGAGAGTAATGCCAAGATAGACTGGCTGGGCTTCATGCCGGATTCTCGTATCGCCAAGCTGCACATTAAGCTCACGCAAGGCCAAGGCATGGTGTAGATGGAAAACAGATGATACCGTTTTTGCAGTGCTAGGGATTAGTCGCCATTTTTTACAGTAATCAGATATCAGAGACATGTCTTTTGTGAGTGTTTCCTCAAGGATGTCGAACTTGGATGCCTGAGTTGCACAGCAGATGTCATCGGCGTAGATGAACTTCCTTGAAGAAGTTTCTGGGAGGTCATTGATGTAAATATTAAATAGCGTAGGAGCCAGAACAGAGCCCTGGGGGAGGCCACTTGAGAGAAGTCTCCATCTGCTAGACTTGTCACCCAGATGTACCCGGAATCTTCTGTTTTGGAGAAGAAACAATATAGTGTTGGCCACCCATGGAGGCAGGCATCTTGAGATCTTAACTAGGAGACCACGGTGCCACACCGTGTCATAAGCTACTGTGAGATAAAAAAGACAGCACCTGTCTTTAAGTTCTTCTGGAATCCATTTTCAATGTAAGTTGAGAGGGTCAGGGCTTGTTTGCAGGTAGATCTTCCTGGGCGGAAACCAGCCTGGGCAGGTGACAGGAATTTCTCTGTAAGATGAGAAATACATGACACAGTCTCTCATCTTTAGCATCAGCCTTTTTAAAAAATTATTTATTCCCTTTTGTTGCCCTTGTTGTTTAATTATTGTAGTTATTATTGTTGTTGTTATCGATGTTGTCGTTGTTGGATAGGACAGAGAGAAATGGAGAGAGGAGGGGAAGACAGAGAGGGTGAGAGAAAGATAGACACCTGCAGACTTGCTTCACCGCTTGTGAAGTTACTCCCTTGCAGGTGGGGAGCTGGGGGCTTGAACGAGGATCCTTATGACAGTCTTGCACTTTGTACCACGTGCGCTTAACCCATTGCGTTACTGCCGAATCCAGCATCAGACTATAATGGAACTATAAGGGAGCAGTGAAAATGGAATATAATTCCTTCCTCCTATATATACCTGAATTACATGTGTTGGGATTACTGTCTCTTTCCTAATAGTCATGCTTGCTAACTGCCCTTACCCTGTAGAGCTATTTACATAACAGTGATGCCCAGAAATAGCTCACATCCTTCCAATGATCTCATGGTCAAAAGCACTACTTATCTATCTTGTTTTGTCTCTTTGATAGCTACCATTTATTTAGTCTTCTCCAAGCAAGGAGTCTAGATCTGGTAAGCTTTCAGCACTCTACCTAGTGGCTTCTTCTTCTAGCGTTTGCCCTTCTTCCATAGCCAGTCAACAGCATCAGGTTGAGCCTGATGTAAAGTTTCGAGACCTTCTCTGAATCTGGAGAGGTGGCAGTCGTTGACTATGTGGGTCATAGTCTGTCTGTAGCCGCAGGGGCAGTTCGGGTCATCTCTGGCTCCCCAGCGATGGAACATAGCGGCGCACTGGCCATGGCCTGTTCGATAGCGATTGAGGAGGGCCCAATCATAACGTGCTAGGTCAAAGCCGGGTTGATGCTTGCAGGGGTCTGTGATGAGGTGTTTGTTCTTTACCTCAGCTGACTGCCAGCTCTGTTTCCAAGAGACTGGAACAGAGAAGTTCAGTGTAGGCATAGGGGACCAGATTGGGTGGCTAAATCAGTCACAATAGACTAATAGAAACTGACCTTTTCAATGGTTTCTCGTAAAAACTAGAGAACATTACCTAGAAATATGTTGAAATTAACGACTTATAAGAAGTACTTTGGGGCATCAAGCAGAACCGCGTAAGAGTCTGGGTTAGAGCCCCCCCCACACCTGCAGAGGGGTCGCCTCACATGTGATGAAGCAGGTTTGCACGTGTTTACCTTTCTCTCCTACTCATGTCTTCCCCTCCTCTCTCCATTTCTCTGTCCTATTCAACAACAACATCAATGGCAATGATAACAATAACGACAACAAGGGCAACAAAAATGGAAAAAAAATGGCCTCCAGGAGCAGTGGAATCATAATGTAGACACCGAGCGCCAGCAAATAACCTGGAGGCAAAAAAAAAGACATATTTAGTCAATAACAGCACAGCTAAGAAGCTAGAAGATACACAGAAATTCTGTGTGACTCCTACCCATGTTCAACCTGTTATGACAACTTCTGGGGTTTTTGGTGAAGCTATGGACTACTTTGCATTTCCTTCCCATCCCCCCCCCCTTTTTATGTCTCTGTCCTTACTCATATGCCACTTTTTATATGCCACTGGGGTAAAGCTTTAGTATTCCCAAGTTCTTTTTTCTTTTCTCTAGAGAGTCTAGATCGATTGACAAGTTAAAATTATTTCCCAAATTTCAATTCTCTATCACCTTCAGGAAAATAAAATTCACACAGAGATCTGAAAAGGTAAGTAAAAAAAGTGTTTCCTGATACCCATCCTGTGAAGAGAAAAAGAATCACTATTTGAATTTTTCCTCTAGATATATCCTTCCTATCTGTTAAGTAGGGAGCTCTCTAAGAGAGGTAAGAAAATAAACCTAGGGTCTGGGCTGTGGGGCACCAGGTTAAGCACACATGGTACTAAGCACAAGGACCTGGGTTCAAGTCTCCAGTCCCCACTTGCACTACAAGAGTGGTGGAACAGTGCTTTTCTTCTTTTTGACCCTCCCTTTCTGCCTCTATCCTTTTTTGAAAAAAAAAAAAAAAGGCCACCAGCAACAGTAGTCATGAACTGCACCTCAGTGATAGTTAACTTTGGTGGAAATAAAAAAAAAAAAATCGAGTTTGTATTTGGCAAAGCCATAAACAATCAATTTAAGGACTGTTCTTGAATGATAAATTAATTAAAGATAAATATTATTTCTATTTATTTGGTTTGATAGTTATTGGTCCATTCAAGGAACAAGTAAATCAAATAAACAACAGACTTAAATTAGTGTGGGTTTGCCATTTCAAATAGGAAGCTCAGTGTATAAGGATGTGGTATTTATACAGACTTCTATATCATATTCAAATTTAAGTTGGAAAATTAACCTTTCCCTTAATTTTCTTTCTTTTTTAAATTAATCTTTATTTATTGGATAGAAACAACCAGAAATCAAGTGGTGAGGTGGTGATAGAGAGGGAGGGAGACAGAGAGACACCTGCAGCACTGCTTCACCACTTGCAAAGCTTTCTCCCTGCAGGTAGAGAACGGGGGCTAGAACCTGGGTCCTTGCACATTGTAATACGTGCACTCAACCAGGTGTGCCACCACCCAGCCCCCTTCCCCTTCATTTTAATACTCAATAATGTATGGGAAAATCACAACCCTGGCAGCATAATACACTTCCCTGTGTTAGAAAAACTTAGGTTGATGTTTTTTGACAAAAATTGAACTCTGTTATCTATAACATTGAAAAATATTCAAAAATTGTTCCATTATAATGATGGTAAGATATGCACACACAGACATAAATATGCACTTATTCATGAGCACAGTATCAATGTACTAAAGTGATAATCAAACCAAGGGAAAAGCCATGTGTCTTACTAGATTTAAAACTGTTAAAATTTGCTCAATTCACTCATTTTTATCACTATGGAAACTGAGGCATAAAGGTGAGTTTGCTTACTTAAGGTGTTTCAGTTCATTGTTAGAGAGTCAAAATAATGAATGTAATCAAAATATTACCACAAAACCATTTAGAAAATTACAGAACTATCTAAGATTTTTTGACACCATTGCCTCATTTGATCTCAACCCCAGTCATATTCCTGCTCAAGTTGTAACAGAATATAGATCTCTACGGAAAAGATTAGATCATCAGTTTTCTAGAAATATTATAATATAATGCTACTAGAAGACAGAGAGAGAGAGAGAAAGAGAGAAGGGGCACTCATCTGGTAGGGCTCTTGCAGCTTCATGTACCTGGCTCATCTTTAGTGCTATGGTGTACAATCTCTCTCTCTCTTATAGGAAATACAGATTGTCTTTTTAAATACTTGTTTTCCCTTTTGTTGCCCTTGTTTTTTATTGTTGTTGTAGTTATTATTGTTGTTATTGATGCCATTGTTGTTGGATAGGACAGAGAGAAATGGAGAGAAGAGGGGAAGACAGAGAGGGGGAGAGAAAGGTAGATACCTGCAGACCTGCTTCACTGCCTGTGAAGTGACTCCCCTGCAGGTGGGGAGCCCAGGGCTCAAAGTGGGATCCTTAGGCCCTTGTGCTTTGTGCCACGTACACTTAATCTGCCATGGCCCAACTTGCAATGGAGATTTTCTTTTTTAAGCAGGACATTGAGATGGAAGGGAATAAAGAGGAAAAAACAGAAATACCTAAATCTTCCTCCCTGCAGGTGAGGAATGAGGGCTTGAATCCTAAATCCTTTCACATGGAATGCAGAATTGTTTTAGGATCTATATTCTGCTAGGAAGTTTTCTACAATTAATAGAAATTCGTGACATCATTTTTTAAACTTTGTTTTATTTCTGGAGCATTTTGTGGATTTGATTTATAATTTAAGCATTTGAGACTACGTAAATAAAAAAGCTGCAATAAACTTACAGTGAATATCAGAGTTTTAAGACAGACTTTTTTGAAGAAACAACTTTATTTGCAAAGGAACAAAATTCAGATCTTATTCAAAAGGCAATTCTAATAAGATAACAAAAGAAAGTGAAGGAAACTAACTTCATTGCACAGAGCTGTTTTGTTTTTTTTTTTAATTTGGAAATTTCATTCTTTGTAGCATGTAAAGCACTCACCCAGTTTTACTAGTCTGTCTTTGGCAATGAAACAAGCAAAACTGCGTACTGCTATCAAATAGGAAAAACTTCAAACAGGAAATTAACATTTCAAACAGAAGAAAGGAGAAGTGTTTACTGAGATTTGTTTCTGAATTATTTATATTTTAAGATCTGTGCTTTCCATGGGGAGTTTGGAGCATTGCTGAGCGAATGTGGGAACACCTGCCCTAAGAGCTGTAGGCAGTGATTCATCATTCACAACACTGAAATATTCCATGACTCAGAATTCAGTGACACATTTCCTGTAATTGCTGGTTTACAGTTTTGCTTTGGCAATATATGTTTTATCCTTCAATAAAGGGGAGATTTGGAAAAGATAACTTTCTATTTTAAATGGAATGTATCCTCTATAATGCTACTCAACACAACATCAGACTGAATATTTTTATTTAATATTCAAGGCTGGAGAGTCATCTTAACTGAGGATGGTAATGACATGGATGTTTTTATAACTACATATTATCTGTATCCTCCACCAGATTTCATACATGGTTTCTTATATTATGAAACTCATTTGGTTAATCTTGGAGGGTCAGAATTCTAGTAGTAAAGTAAATGTTCATAAATATTTGTACATTGTCAGGCAATGTTGCTCCTGGTAGAGAGCACACATTACTACACTTAAGGGCATGGTTCAAATCTCTAGACCTCACCTATACGGGGGAGGTTTCATGAGCTGTTAAGCAGCGCTGCCCTCCTCCCTCCCCCCACCCACCCTCTGCAATCTCTATTGAAAATTGAAAGGAAGGAAGGGAGGGGGGAGGAAAGAAAGAAGGAAGGAAAGAAGGAAAGAAGAAAGGAAGGAAGGAAGGAAGGAAGGAAGGAAGGAAGGAAGGAAGGAAGGAAGGAAGGAAAGAAAAGGGAGGCAGAAGTTATCCTGTAGTAATTGAGTCACAATGAAACCCTCATGGCAACAAAGCAAAACTGCACAATTAAATGACTGAAAATGTATCAGTTATCTGAATGAGCTATTAATACAAACACCCCTACTTAAACTAAGGTGGCATAAAGGTGGACAGCAGTGTGATTGGCATGAACCTGGCTGAAGGAGAAGGCAAAAACAAAACTAAAAACTAGTGACTGGAACACTCGAAAGAATTAAATTAAACCATTCTTTTTAAAAGGTTTTTTTTTCTAATTCTTTTTTTAAATTTTTAATACTTATTTATTTTCCCTTTTGTTGCCTTGCTGTTTTTTATTGTTGTTGTTATTTATGTCGTTGTTAGATAAGACAGAGAGAAATGGAGAGAGGAGGGGAAGACAGAGGGGGAGAGAAAGATAGACACCTGCAGACCTACTTCTCCACCTGTGAAGCTACTCCCCTGCAGGTGGGTAGCCAGGAGCTTGAACCGGGATCCTTGAGCTGGTCCTTGCGCTTTGTGCCACCTGCACTTAACCTGCTGCGCTACCGCCCAACTCCCTCTTTTTAAAAGCTTTTATGGGGTCTGGTGGTGCACTCAGTAGGGCACACACATTACCATATGCAAGGACCTGGCTGGCTTCAAGTTCCCAGTCCCTACCTGCAGGGTGGGGATGGGGGGAGCTTCACATATGGTGGAGTGCAATGCTGGGGTTTCTTTTTCTCTCTCCCCCACACTATCTTCCTCTCTCTTTCTATCTCTATAAGAAAAAAAAAGACACTGGGAGCAGAGTCAGTATGCAGTCATCAAAAGCGAGCAATAACTATGGTGGGGGGAAAAAAAAGATTAATGTATTTAGTTCATTGAGAGAGAGAGATAAATAGAGAGAGAGAGAGAGAGAGAGAGAGAGAGAGAGAGAGAGAGAGAACCAGAATATTGTTCAGTTCTGGAGTAAGGGTGTCCAGGAATTGAATCTTTGTAGCATTATTTCAATAGCCAAGATATGAAAACAACATAAATGCCCATTAACAGAGTAAAGGATAAAAGGATGATAGACACACATACACATGATGAAATCCTACTGAGTGATAGCTAAAAATCTGCTATTTCTAATGACATGGGTTGATTTAGAAGGTACAATGTTAAATGAAATAAGTTACAGAGAGAAAGATAAGATTAATTGCACTCAAATGCTGGGAACAGGGAGATGAACAATGAAAAACAAACTGATTATAAGACAAAATGGTGGTTCTGGGGGGAAGAAAGGTGTATGTGGGAGGGGGGTAAAGAGTAAAGAGGATCAGTTGTATGATGGCAGAAGAAAAATAGATGTTTGGTGGCAACTGCATTTATACACAGAAGTTGAGAACAATGCTAATGGAAACCTACATAATAGTTTAAACAGGGGGCCGGGCACAGCGGGTTAAGTTCATATCGCATGAAGCACAAGGACTGGGGCAAAGATCCAGGTTTGAGCCTCTGGCTACCCACCTACAGGGGAGTCGCTTCACAGGTGGGGAAGCAGGTCTGTAGGTATCTATCTTTCTCTCCCCATCTCTGTCTTCCCCTCCTTTCTCGATTTCTCTGTCCTATCCAACAACAACAACAGCAATGGCAACAATAACAACAATGTTGGGGGGGAGGCAGATGGTGGCTCACCTGATTAGGCACATACATTACAGTGCACAAGGACCCAGGTTCAAGCCCCTGGTCCCCCACCTCCAGGGAGAAGTCTTCGCAAGTGGCCTGTCTCTCTCCTTCTCTATCTCCTCCTCCCCTCTCAGTTTCTGACTGTCTCTATCTAATAAATAAAAAAAGACTAGAACAAAATTAAAAAAAAAACACAATAACAACGACAAGGGCAACAAAATGGGAAAAATGGCCTCCAGGAGTAGTGGGTTCATAGTGCAGGCACCAAGCCCCAGCAATAATCTTGGAGGCAAAAAAAAAAAATGTTTAAACAAATGTTACATCAATACAAGGCATTAGAAATAGTGACTGAGGGAGTCGGGCTGTAGCACAGCGGGTTAAGCGCAGGTGGCGCAAAGCACAAGGACCAGCATAAGGATCCCGGTTCGAACCCCAGCTCCCCACCTGCAGGGGAGTCCCTTCACAGACAGTGAAGCAGGTCTGCAGGTGTCTATCTTTCTCTGCCCCTCTCTGTCTTCCCCTCCTCTCTCCATTTCTCTCTGTCCTATCCAACAACGACAACAACAATAATAATTACAACAATAAAACAACAAGGGCAACAAAAGGGAATAAATAAAATAAATATTAAAAAAAAAAGAAATAGTGACTGAAAGATCACCATGTTTACATTTTAGGTGTAGGTTGTATCAAGTGTTTGAGCCTTTAAAGGTGAGCCTGTAATATCCTTGCTTCCTTGTCCATGTGGGTCAGGAAGCATGAGTGCATAAATTTACAATATATATATGAATTTACAACCTTTAGCACATCTATTTTCATAAATCAGGAGGGTGTATATTTTGTCCAGCCCAGGAGAATAATAACCATATCATATTGTCAATGTAAAAGTCCCAACTATCTTAAAAGAAACAAAAGCACCCTTATTACTCCCAATTTCATAATTCTAGAAACAAATGTTTCCATTAGGGAATGTGTTCTAGTGAAACGCAGCCTTCTCTCTGAAAATTACATTTAGACAGTGAAAATCGGTATTGAATATTTACCCAAATATTCCATACTGAAGATAAAAATGTTTTTGGGAAAGTTAAAGTTTTATAAGAAATAACTTATTTTCCTCTTAAGATAATATGATTGTTGCTAAGATAATATATTGTTGCTTAGTGATATTTTAGTGTGACTTTGTATTTCACATTCATTCACTTAAAATACATTCTCATGATTCAGAAAGACTAATCAACCCACCCTATCATATTTTGTTTCTTTTATCACTGAGGGTACTTAGAAAAGACCTAGACATTTTCACTGACTCCCTTCCAAATTGTTCAAAGAGTACAAATTGTTCACTGACTCCCTTCCAAATTATTCAAAGGGACGTAGTGCATATACTGTCACAATTTCTTTTTAGTACAATCTATGCCCTATAAAAATGTCTAGAATCTAAGACTAGAAAACATTTAAGTTCTTGCTCTTACTAATGTCTGATTATTTTTGTAAGAATTTCTGTAGATGGGGGAGGCTCTTAAAAACATCAGACATTGTACTTCTGAGTAGGCTCTTCACTGACTATAAACCTTAATTATAGCCTCCTGGCTTAATTGTTGTTCTCTAATAAAAATAACTTTTACTATACAGTAATAGCTTGATTGGATTTTTAGAGTATAGTGTTAGTCTTGAATTAAAAGAACCAGAGAATGGAGTATTATAAAAACAAATTAGCAACTGGTATAAACTAAATAAACATATGTTTTAATCTACATATACAATAGTTGGGAATATAAAACGGAAAGCTTTCATCATTGAGGTCAGTGATTGATCTTTTTTTTATTTATTTATAAAAAGGAAACACTGAAAAAAAACATAGGATAAGAGAGGTACAACTCACACAATTCCCACCACCAGAACTCTGTATCCCATTCCCTCTCTTAAAACCTTATTAACATTACTGGAATTCAAAATTAGAATAATTAAATTAATAATTGTCTCTTTTACTTATTTTTAATAATAGAACCTTTAATAAAATCAGGATGCATTCTAATTGTTTATTTATACAATATTAATATTCAGACAGAAAGATCACTAAAGCACAGTTAATTAAATATAAATTAATGTGGTGGAATATTTAATTATCTTTTCTACACCTCAAGACTAATGATTATGTAAATGTCTTGCATTTAATCTTGTTGCCAGGAAATTAACTTAATGGCCTTCAACAAATGAACATTTTGTATGCATTACAGGACCCTTTATCTAAATTTTAACAGCATGGTATTAGTTTCAGATAATAACATGATTATGTAATTTAAAATGTAAATGTATATAATACTTTCCCCATCCCCCCTTCATTTTTTTTTTTTTTACAGAGGAGACTAAAATTGCTCAAATGTCATTCAATAGCAGTTTCCGAAGTGTAAAAGGTTTATTTGCTTATCATTGAGAAAGTCAGGCCCTTTTAAAGAAAATACTTCAAAAGAAAAAGGGAAAGTCCCTTTGCAGTGGACAGTTAAATCAATAATTTTACACTATGCCACCTTTAAAAGTAAATCACTTTGGATGTCAGAAGAAGGCAGGGACATCAGCCCTCTAAGTGATTTTCTGAAGCTTTGGGGATTTTCTGAAGTGCCAGCACTTTGGTTTATTTATATGCTAACAGATCTTAGGTACTTGCAACCTTCTCAAGGTAGAGAAACTAAAGATTGACTATAAGTCTTGCTAGATATCAGTCAAAATATGGGACACAGAGATATAATCTTCTAGAAGATTGTGGTCTTAAACAGTTATGATGAATAAACATTCAATAAATGAATAGAAATCATCTGCCCTACATTTGATAGAGGAGCTCACATAGGCAGATGAAACAGTTAATGTCACATTTCTTTGGCTGCAGAAGTTGCTGTTGTTCTACCCCCATATACCTACTTCTTCTGATCACTTCAGAGCAACATAGTCCAACTACCATTGACAACATTAGCACTTCTTTCCCTGAAGGTGATTATTTTATTTTATATTTTTAATCATCAGAGATTATTTTACTACCTACCTAGCAGATTGACTTAAAAGGGTCTTGAATTTTAATGCCCCCCATCCCAGGAGTCCTAAATCAAAGTTTAGAGTTGGTATATTAGTGATCTAGCTTCCTTGCTTGCCTCTTGAGTGTGATCATTTTGAAGCATATGTTTTGCACTGAGACTCACAGAGTATCCTGTTGGGATTCTGTTCTGGTTCCCCATGGAGCAAGACTTGATAGTGTACCTTTGACTGCCTCACATTATCTCACTTCACAACTCCCTGAGTAACTTATTTACTTCTTTAATTCTTTGCAGCTATTTCTATTTTTAAAATAAAAATTGTATTAATTATTTAATAATGATTTAAAGAATGATAAGATAACAGGGATATAATTCCACATAGTTCTCACCACCTGAAGTTCCTTCTTTACATAGCCTTTATTCAAACCTTAAGTCACTCTGTTAGTGAGGAAATTCAAGCAGTTTAACATAGGATGGAGATAGGATACTATAGTGGCATTCAAATTAAAACAAGATTTAGGGATTTCTAGATTTAGAGCCTAATAAATATTTTCACACCAAGTCTCTAAATATAAAAACCATAAAATATGAAAATTATAATTATCTGGTGTTGGAAAAAATGGGTTGAAACATACAGAAGAATGAAACTGAACCACTATATTTCACCAAACACAAAAGTAAATTCCAAATGGATCAAGGACTTGGATGTTAGACCAGAAACTATCAGATACTTAGAGGAAAATATTGGCAGAACTCTTTTCCGTGTAAATTTTAAAGACATCTTCAATGAAATGAATCCAATTACAAAGAAGACTAAGGCAAGTATAAACCTATAGGACTACACCAAACTAAAAAGCTTCTGCACAGCAAAAGGAACAAATACCCAAACAGACTCCTCACAGAATGGGAGAAGATCTTTACATGCAATACATCAGACAAGAGTTTAATAACCAAAATATATAAAGAGCTTGCCAAACTCAACAACAAGAAAACAACCCCATCCAAAAATGGGGAGAGGACATGGACAGACTATTCACCACAGAAGAGATCCAAAAGGCTGAGAAACACATGAAAAAAATGTTCCAAGTCTTTGTCAGAAAAATACAAATTGAGACAACAATGAGATACCATTTCACTCCGGTGAGAATGTTATACATCAAAAAAAAGCAGCAGCAGCAAATTCTGGAGAGTTTGTGGGATCAAAGGAACCATCCTGCACTGCTGGTGGGAATGTAAATTGGTTCAACATCTGTGGAGATCAGTTTGGAAAACTCTCAGAAGGCCAGAAATGTACCTACACTATGATCCTGCAATTCCTCTGCTGGGGATCTATCTGAAGGAACCCTTACATGCCACAGCCAAAGTTCCTTTTAAATTTTAATTACAACAAACCACCGTATATCCTACCAAATAACCTTGAGAACGTGGGCCATTATAGAAATTACTCTGTGGGGGGTCGGGCGGTGACGCAGTGGGTTAAGCACATGTGGCGCAAAGCGCAGGAACCGGCATAAGGATCCCAGTTCGAGCCCCCGGCTCCCCACCTGCAGGGGAGTCGCTTCACAGGTGGTGAAGCAGGTCTGCAGGTGTCTATCTTTCTCTCCCCTTCTCTGTCTTCCCCTCCTCTCTCCATTTCTCTCTGTCCTATCCAACAACGAATTGCGTCAACAAGGGCAATAATAATAACCACAACGAAGCTACAAGGGCAACAAAAGGGGAAAAAAAAAAAAGGCCTCCAGGAGCGGTGGATTCATGGTGCAGGCACCGAACCCAGCAATAACCCTGGAGGAGGAAAAAAAAAAAGAAATTACTCTGTGATCATGCAAAATTGAAATCTCAGTGTGGCATTCCACTGTTAATCCACAGTCAACCGTCCACCCTTGTAACTTGAGCACAGTCTGGAAAGGATTTATATGTAATATAAGAACTTAAATAAGATTTATAGGAAATATAATATATAACCTATTTGAATTTCTAGTTAGAAAAATAGGGTAGATGTTGGATTTTCTCATTACAGTCTAATGTATCATTATCTTTGTTGACAAAACAATATATTTTTAATAGACCTGGACTCTATCCTTTCTATAGGCCCTATTCAGCTGAATTTGGAACCTGGAAAAGGTAGTAGAAGAGACAAGAAGTTACTCTTTATTTCTGTCCTCCTCTTTAAGTAGTGAAGAAATTATTTCATGTATTCATATTTTAGAGCTCATGTAAAAGCTTGATAGAAAAAGATTCCATCACTAATTTAAAAACAGTTAAAACTAATATAGATGAAAAGGAGAGGGGGGAGAGAAGGAAAAGACTACCCAAAGTTAATTCTTTTTTTTTTCCCCACCAGGGTTATTATTGGGACTTGACACCTTCACAACAAATTCACAGCTCCTGGTGCCCATTCCCTCCCTTTTTTTTTTTTAAATTCCTTTATTTGATAGGACAGGGAGAAACTTAAAGGGGAGAGAGAGAGAGACAAGGAGAGGCGCATATAGGCCCATTTCATGGTTTATGAAGCATCCCACCTACAGTGGGGAGCAGGGGCTTGAACCCAGGTTCCTGCACACAATAACACATCAGCTCAACTGGTGTGCCATCATTTAGCCTTCACAGTTAATTTTTATAAACCACTGGGTCATTTGTTGTAAGATTCATTACCAACTAAACATTCAGTTAGGTATTATTAAAATATGATCACAGGAGACAAAAGATGGTAAAAGAGACAAGTGACTAGAGAGGTAGAGTGGTGGCACATGTAGTTGAAGGCACCTGTTACCATGTGCAAAGACCTGGGTCAAAGCCCCTGTTCCTCCCGTGCGCGCGCATGCGCGCGCGCACGAGTGTGTGTGTGTGTGTGTGCGCGCGCGCGCGCTCACCAATTAGCATGTAAAGCCAAATTGCATGGATTCCTAGGTATTCAGTAATAATCACTATAGCGCTGGACTACATTATGAGCAAAAAAAAGAAAAAAAGTTTTCTTTATGTTTGTCTTAACATTTACTACAAAGTATGTTGGTAAGAAAATTAGTATAAAGACATTGTTTAGGAAACAAATCCAGCGCCAACTCAAATAGTAATACAATTTCATGTGTTGAAAATTTGAAACAAACTTCTCATAAACTCAAATTTAATTTGTAAAATTAATTTCCAATATATATGCCAAGACTCATCATTTTATTACAGACAAAAAGAAACACTAAAATCTGTAGTTACTAATGTCTCTCAGTTCCTCCTGTCTGCGTTGGAAAGTAAATGCAAAACTCCTATATTCTGCATTCCTGAAGCTGGGCAAAGCAGTGGGGGTTTCAATTAAAAACCACAGGAACGGAAAGGAATACGTCAATAAAACCACAGACTTGTAAGTACTGCATACTAGTTTGCAAACAAACACAGCAAGCCCTCTTGGAGTATGAGTCTATTATAGTAGATTTAAACTGAATGTGTGATGGTGGAGGTGACTATCTCAGCATGGATTTCCCTTGTTTCATGTACAGGAGAATGCAGACTTGCATCCTTGGCTCCTTGTAGCAAATGCAATGAGGAAATTCCCCGTAAATCGGGGATGCATCCATGGAGCTGGAAAGTGGAAATCATGCTAAACTTGCCTTTTAAGTAGGAAGATCATTATAGTGAGAGAATTTTAAGGCTGAACTAATATTCAGTCAGTAATAGTGGAAAATGAGTTTTTTTCAAATGAGACATCAGGTTAATATCCATTTAAATTACATGGTTTTTACTAAAAGCCTTCTACTAATAGTGTCTGACATTAGAATATGTTTGTTGAGTAATCAATTTGTTATAGAAAGGTATAATTAGTACATAAAATATGACATATTTTATCAGGCTAAATCAGGATAAAGGCAGTCAAGTTGAACTGAGCATAGGCAAAATGTTTAATTTGTAAGTCACTATATATCATTGTGTATTTTTTAAGAGTCATTGTGCTACATATACTTCAGATAAGACAATTATGTGGAGAAAATTGTATGGTTTAACTGCTAATTCATTAACTAACTGTGGTTTTAATGCTACTCGTGGTTAATAATGTATGTTATTTATTTTTAATGAGAGATACAAAAAGAAAGATGTAAAGACAAGAGAACTACTCAGGTCTGATTTATGGCAGTGTTTGGTTTGAACTGGGACTTTAGAGCCTTGGGTCTGGAGGTCTTTTGCATAACCATTATGCTATCTCTCTAGCCCAACAACTTTTAAAATATACTGATTTCTTATTATACTTGAGTAATTAATTAAATAAATATTATTGTTTACTAGTATATTAATATATTTTGAAGTTCATAGAAAAAGTTATAATGTTTAGCGCTAAGAGCTGTTACACTTGAATTTGACTGAAAAAAAATCCTTTATTTTTCTCTCCATGGGCACATACTTGGGCTAACAGAAATAAAAGTCAATTTTGTTTAACTTTCAACATTTTGAGTCTTACTATATTGCAGAATCTAATAAAACATGTTTATTTTTGTAGGATGCTTTATTCTCAAGTTAAAAATAAAGGGCAAGGATGAAAAGGAATACATCTTACTTTCCAAGGTTCCTATATCCTTGGACATTTGAAGGCTGTGAGATATTTGCTACTATCTAATAGCTAATTTTCAAGTATTAAAATTTTCAGAGTTTGACAGAAATTTAATCCTAAATTACTACATTACTCTGTAAAAGGTTTTCTGACTGCTGTCATGATAGACCCTCAACTATAATGAGCTGTTATTATGAAGTCAAAATGAAGAAACAAACTATTTTAGGTGGAATGTACTAATTCTATACTTGAAAATATAATCTTGGTGGTTACAAATAGAACACAAGAGTTCTGTCACAATCTATTAACATATGTATTGCTATAAAGTTTATTAGTCAATTCTCTAAAAGAGATGTTATATAAAGCAGATGTTCATTGACTAAATAAAAGAATTAAAATGAATAAAATGTGACATTAGAAAAAATATAAATATGAGATTGTTTAAACTGAGATTCTGTTTTCTTTTTAAAATGAGAACGGTTGCATCATTAAAATATTGTCAAAGGTCCATTAGGCACTCGGTTTTTGAGACTAATTTGTCACTAGGTGAATAAGATTTAATTAACAACACCAGTTCAGAAGTGTATACCCTGAGGGAAAAATCATATTTTATATTTCATTGCATGTGTCATAATCATAAAAATTCAAAAATCAGTATTTGATTATGAGTTTTAAATATTCCTGTGAGCGTTTATAATTGTTTCAAGTTATAGGAAAATAACAGTTTATACTTAGCCTTTCTATTAACTTAATAAAAATTCATGTTTATTAAGATATCAAATGCTTAAAAATGAAGTCCCTAAATGATGTTTAGTTATAGAAAGCTATATATTAGATTGTTAAAAAGCGTTTAGCACAGAGCATACTGGAGTAGTTGTAAAAACTTATTTAGCAGGTATAATGTGTTTATAATTAAAAGGTTAAAGTTAATAATAAGCTGAGAAATGTAAACATATTTTTTAAATAATGGATTTATTATCTTATAAGTGGTTTGGCATTTATAGCAAACAAGGAATATTATTAAATATTTACCAAAATAGAATAGTCAACTTCACACATTAAGATGTATATCAATTAAAATTGTAAATGTGTTGAAACTCCTAGATAAACACTGAAATTGCCACTCTGAAAACAATTAAATGATAATTTTCTATATAATAACAAACAATATTGAACATAAATTGGACTACTGCTGTTTCAGTAAAGTTAAATCACTTTAGACATATACTTGCATCAACTCACAATAACTATATTTCAGTTTTAATACAGACAAGAGCAACTGATATCCTAACACCAAAGGAATGTATCTATGAGCCAAGATCTGTTTGGGTCTAAAGTTGAGGCATTTTCTCACAACTAAAATTGAATGTATGTGAAATCTTACACATGCATACATATTCACATACTCTCCCCACCCCAGCCCCACACAAAGGGTAGGTACTATCTACTGGTATGTCTTAGTCTAAGACAGGTATAAAGAGACTGCATTGTTTGAGTTTTTTGTTTGTTTTTGCCAGTGGGGGTTAGGAAAAGCTTTATGAGGAAATAACTTTTGAAATGAACTTTCATATATCAGTAGGTTTTCATTAGTTACAGGATGAAGAAGACACGGCAAACAACGGAAAAAAAAAAAAAAACTAAGAGACACAAAAAAGTGAAAAAAATTATCTAGTCAGCCAAGCTGTTCATTGTGATGATAACTGTAGGATGCTATTGGTTTCTTCCTCTGTCTTAAATGACCTTCTTAAAATATCACTATTTTAGACCTCTACCTAGAAAAAGGTTTTTTGTAAAGTTTAAAGAACATTTTTTAATTGAACATTCTAAAGCATCACATTTCAAGTAAATTAAATATTCAGTACAACAAATCAAATATCTATATTACCCCTATTCAGATATTGGGCAATATAAATGTGGACTGATAATATTTTAATTGCATAATTCCCCAGCTTACATTACATTATTTTATGATTTATATGTAGTATTATACAAACAAATACTATATAAAGGTATTTATATGATTACTTGATTTCAAAGAACTCAAAGTCATATTCAAAGATCAATTATATACTTAGCTTCTTCTAATTATGTAATATTAATGTGTTTATCTCAAATTCAGATATTTTGCAAGAGCTGAGGAGAACATCAGCCATTAATAGAAAATATAAATGATATAGAAACATACATATCCTAAAATCAGAAATATCAGACTATCAGCCAGTTAACTAAATATCTTTTATAAACTGTGTTAATCTTATTAGCAACACAAATAAACATAGTTAACTTTATAAACACAAAACATAAATTTTGTAATTCCAGAAACAGTGAACAAATGACTACAATGAGAACAAATTTCTCTCATCATATCTCTAGATGTGAGAATTTAGGAATAAGGTAAACATATCTGGCCTGTCATATATGCATATATATATGTATATGTACGTATATATTTATGCACAAACATGTGTGTTTTCTGTGTACACATATAATTTATGGGGGCCAGATGGTGGTGCACCTGGCTGAGTGCACACATTACAATGTATATGGACCCAGGTTAGAGTCCCTGGTCCCCACCTGCATGGGTAAAGTATTGCAAGTGGTGAAGTAGTGCTGCAGGTGTCTCTGTCTCCCTCTTTATCTCCCCCTGACCTCTTGATTTCTGGATGACTCTTTCCAATTAATAAAGATAATAATATTTTTTTTTCAAAAAATCGCATATAATTTATACATTCATACATAAGCACATATGAATGCACAAAACATCATTCATTTAAGTCTTATTTACAATAGCTGAGTTAATGATAATATTAATTACCAGTTAAGAAAAGTCATAAAAGCACAGAAAAATCATAGATATAGTTTCTATAATTAAACTAAAAAACTAGAGATAAAGCAAAAAAAAAAAAATAGCAGTTTGGAGAACTTTCTTCCAATACTCTCTGTACCTACATATTTCCAGTATTCAATTACTATAGCTAAATAAAAGGAGACATTAAAATCTACCAAAGCCATATAAAGATTCCATTATTTACTATTTCTAAATATTGTTTAAAAACTCCTGATATTTCAAGTATAACTATTCAAAATTTAATTTTTCCTAGCTATTATTTATTTAAATTATTGCAGTGAGAAATAAAAATCTGGTGGCTGAAAAAAGAGTTAACATATAAAGCCAAACAAGTTGTTGATTAATCATGCCCTAAAAGGCTGGAATAGCGCAGATGAAGAATTGGGGGTGGGGGTAGGTCTCTGTTTTGTGGATAGCTAGTAGCTCTATTTTAGTTATATTCCAAAGGGCCTGTGGCTATACTAGTTTGTTTTTTTTTCCCTGAGCTTGAAATCTGATATGAAGGTGGATCCAAGTTATTGTTTGGGAAGATGATGTCATGGCTGGAAAAAGGATCAGAAAGGTGGATCAAGGAAGAGAGTAGCTCCCAAATATGGGAAAGGTGTATTGATATTGTTGACTGTAAACCCCATCAGTTTGATGTGATCTGGGGCCCATATTCAGTTTAGGAATAACCTCTGCATCCCTGTAGATCTGAGCTCACGTTCTGTGGCCATGAGCAGGAACATTCCATGTTGCCCCAATTTCAGGACCCATCTTCCTCAGGGTGGAACACAGAGAATGTTTTGCATCCTCCCTTCAGAGGATGGAACATTCTCTACTGTTGTTGATCCAAGGTGAAAGCCACAAGGTTCCATATGCTACCATGATGCCAAACAGACTTCCCTGGACAGACAACCCCAACAATGTGTCCTAGAACCCCACTTCCCCAGAACCCTACCCCACTAAGGAAAGAGAGAGACAGGCTGGGAGTATGGATCGACCTGTCAATGCTCATGCTCAGCAGGGAAGCAATTACAAAAGCCAGACCTTCCACTTTTGTACCCCACAATTTTCTTGGGTCCATATTCCCAGAGGGATAAAGAATAGGAAAGCTATTAGGGGAGGGGATGGGATATGGAGTTCTGATGGTGGGAACTGTGTGGAGTTGTACCCCTCTTATCCTATGGTTTTGTCAATGTTTCATTTTTATAAATAAAAAATTTAAAAAACTGTTAACTACAGTTTTAAAGTTGTGAGACATAATATATTTGACAATATCTCTAATTATTTCCTAAAGTTGAATTCCTCACAGCTGGATTCTTGTCAAAATATATGGATATTTTAAATCTCTTTATGAAATCAGAACATAATTTAGTAATGATACATATGTATTTCAATTATTGTAGTGATATTTTTATTGTGTGTAATCTTTTGCCACATTTTATCATAAAGCCAAAAATTATGAGTAAAATTTTTTCCAGTTTAGAACTCAAATGCACTTTGATTCTGTACTTCTTGAGTAGTATTTTTGTTGTTGTATTGTTACTCAGCTGACTTGGAGCTGAGATTCCTATTTTTCTGGCATACAACTACTACTACTAAAATAATAATACAAAAACAACCTCAAATATTCAAACAATTTGACTACATAAAATTTCATTTTGGA
Source organism: Erinaceus europaeus (assembly GCF_950295315.1). NCBI lineage: Eukaryota > Metazoa > Chordata > Mammalia > Eulipotyphla > Erinaceidae > Erinaceus > Erinaceus europaeus. The sequence continues at coordinate 149,819,303 of NC_080163.1, forward strand.
AGTAAAATAATTCATCATCACAAAAAATAATCATACTTTACATTTCATATAAATATACCAACCATGTCTAAAATGGTATTCAACCCAAATAATTACACTTGAAAAAAAGTGTGTGTTCACATACCAAACACTCATTGGAGAGACTCCTAAGGAACACGTGCCATTTACTGCCAGCAACTCACTCACAGTCTAGTAATCACATCCCTGCCAACTGGCTGGACACATGGATGAATAAGGAATAGGTTTGCATGGGAGCAGCAAGTTGGCAGAGAACCACATAATCTTCCATAGCCAACTGGCACCTTGTAACTCCTTAACTCTCAATGGATTAGCCATGTATGCTGAGTCCAAGCAAGCACTGCATTTGGCCAGGGAGTCTACATTTGGAGAAGCATCTTCCCAAAGAAGCAGACAGAATCCTCCCTTCATGAATAACTGCCTCATTCACACACATAAGCATGTCAGTAAAAGTTGAAACAAGAAAAATTGGCATTGTCTCTGAGTCTTATTGGCTAATTATATTATTCATTAATTTATTAACTTTCAGAAAGCACTTTTTTAAAAAAGATTTTATTTATTTATTTATTTATTTATTTATTTATTTATTTATGAGAAACATAGGAGGAGAGAGAAAGAGCCAGACATCACTCTGGTACATGTGCTGCTGGGGATTGAACTCAGGACCTCATGCTTGAGAGTCCGATGCTTTATCCACTGCGCCACCTCCCGGACCACGCACTTTTTTTTTTAAGGTACTCAAGTAGTAGGCCATCGATCCTGGTTTGTTTAGGACAGCCTTGCTGCATGACAAGAGCATCTCCAATAGTTGGCAACAAGATCCTGCTTTAGATGATATATGATGATGTCACCAAACTAATAAGAAATTCCTAAACTGTGAACATTCTCTATACAAAATTCTCACCTACATCCTAGGTTCTTTCACCACCTTATGCACCAGAACCCCAAGATTCTCTTCAGCTCCTCCTGGGGCTCCTTCCTAGAATCTTTTTCTTTGATGAAGTACAACAATGCCCACTCCAAGTTTCACTTTGTGGCCCAATGATGTATGATAAAATGCTCGACATCACTTATAATTACAGATATTCAAAGTTAAACCGCTTTGAAATTATACCTCACAGTTCCGAGAATGACCTATACCAAAAACAAACAAACAAAAAACAGAGATGACAAATGTTGGTTAGGATGTAAAGAAAAAGAACTTTGGTAAACAATTGCTGGGAATGCCAACTGGTGCCATCCCTATGGGAAATAATATGGAGAGCCATCGGATGAGTAAAAATGGAAATAGCTCATGAACCAGCAACACCACTCTTACTTGGTACTTTGTAATCCATAAGGAAAAGAATTTTTATCTCTGTGGTCTGGGAGGTGGTGCAGTGGATAAAGCATTGGTCTCTCAGGCATGAGGTCCTGAGTTCAATCCCCAGTAGCACATGTGCCAGAGTGATGGGTGGTTCTTTCTCTCTCTCCTATCCTTCTCATTAATAAATAAATAAAATATTTATATATATATAAAGAATTTTATCTGTTTTGTTCAATACCTCGTCTTCAATACATAAAGCAATCAGGTTCTTTATATATTAATAGTCAGTGAATGAACAAATGAATGAAAGGAGAAAGTTAGGTTGACCTAACTTTTCCCAGAGAATGACAGTACGAATAATATTTAATAGAAAAGAATATTGTCAGTACTAAGGTGAATGTTTTTTAAGGTGAATAGTTTTTGTGTTTATTTTAAAGAGATAGAGAGAGCAAGCAGACCACTGCTCAGTTCTGACTTATGGGAATGCTTAAATCTGAGACCTCTGAGTCTCAGGCTTTAATGTCTTTTGCCTAACCAATATGCTATCTTTCCAGTCCCGAAGTAAAGAGTTTCTAGTTGGGAGGTTAGGAATAGCTCACCGGGGCCTGGCGGTATAGCCCCAGGTTAAGTGTACACAGTACAAAGCACAAGGACCCAGTTTGGGCCCCCTGCTCCTCACCTGCAACGGGGATGCTTCAAAAGCAGTGAAGCAGGTCTGCAAATGTTATCTTTCTCTCTTTCTCTTTATCTCCCCTTTCCCTCAATTTCTCACTATCCTATCCAATAAAAATGGGGGGGGAGGGGAAGTCTGCCAGGAGTAGTGGATTCCTACTGCAGGCACTGAGCCTCAGTGATAACCCTGGAGGCAAAAAAAAAAAAAAAAGCAAGTAGCTCACCCACTGGAGTGCACATGTAACATGTTTGAGGTACTGATTCTGAAAAGAAAAGCTTCATATATGGTAGTTTCTTTCCCTCCTCTTCTCTCTGTATATATTCCCTAGTCAGGGAATCCTGGGATTCCCACACAGATGTGATGGTCCTAGATGATCTGGGTGACACAACACCTGACCAATTAGGGCCTCAGTCTTGCCTGGGCCACCGGGTTCCAGATGCTACCATGATGCCAACCGGACTTCCCTAGACAAACATCCCCACCAATGTGTCCTGAAGCCCAACTCCCCCAGAGCCCTTCCCCACCAGGGAAAGAGAGAGACAGGCTGGGAGTATGGATCGACCTGTCAATGCCCATGCTCAGTGGAGAAGCAATTATAGAAGCCAGACCTTCCACCTTCTGCATCCCACAATGACCTGTGTCCATACTCCCAAGGGGCTAAAGAATAGGAAAGCTATCAGGGGAGGGGATGGGATATGGAGCTCCAGTGGTGGGAATTGTACCCCTCTTATGCTCTTGTCAGTGTCTCCATTTTATAAATAAATAAGTTAAAATAATGGGCCTAGACCTCTAACAGATCCCTCTCTCCACCATCACTGGTCATGTCCATCAGGAACAACATCATAAACCCTCTTTGGGCCCCTATAGGACCTTGTCCTCACTGTAGAATAACAGTGGTAGAAAATGCCCCACTCTCTGAAGAGAGGCAGGGTCAAATATTCTGCCACTCAAGGAAGACTGGTCCTGAAATAAGTGCAGCCTAGAATGTTCCTAGCTATGACTATGGAATGAGAGTTCAGACTGGTGGGGATGCCGAGGTTACACAGGTTCCTGTGCTAAATATGAATAGACATGGGCACTAGGTCAGACGTATAGGGTTTACAGATAATGGTATTTATAAACTTTTCCCATATTTGGGAGCTACTCTTTGCCCTGATCCACCTTTCTAGTCCTATTTCCAACTCTGATACCATCTTTCCAGACAATATTTTCAGTACACCTGCATGTTAGTTATCAGGCTCAGGCTTAAATTAGCAAAGTCATGGGCCCATTGGAATATACCTAAAATAGACTTCCTAGCTCCTTCAAACATGAAGACCCCAAATCTCATCTGCTTTATTCTTACCTATAGATTCCTGCTTCCTAAACAATTTGTTCTGCTTTATATCTTAATACATTTCAGCCACCAAGTTTCAGATGCTACTATGATGCCAATCCGACTTCCCTGGACAGAAGACCTCACCAATGAGTCCTGGAGCCCCACTTCACTAGGGAAGTGCTCTACCCCACTAGGAAAAAATAGAAACAAGCTGTGGATATGGATCTGTTGAGTTGTTTTCTGTTTCTGGGGCTAACAAGGGAGGAGCCACAAGGAATGAACATGAAACGTCAGTGGAGGACCAACAGTGTCAAAGACTGAAGGCACTTTATTGGATTTTGCTATAATTTATAGAGAGCATGATTCTGACAAAGAAGCATGAAGTCACCTTTAATTATAGCAATGTGTTTTTAGTTAAACCTTATAAGTAACTTAAGCTTATGGTCAACTCTTGTTTCTGCTCTCAAGGACCTTCCCTGGAACAGGTAGGCATCTGAGGCTTGACTCCAGATGGCTAGCAAAGTTCATTCTCTCTCGGGTTTGCCTTTAGAGAGAGAGATCTTTTTTTGCAGAATGACATGAACCTATTGTTCCGGGTTTTTCCATCCTTGAGAACAGATCCAACTTAAGTCAATAACACTAAAAGAGTTGTGTTTTCCACAAGATTGATCTTTCAATGCCCAAATCTAGCAGAAAAGCAATTACAGAAGGGGCCAGGTGGTGGCATACATGGTTAAGCGCTCACATTATAGTACGCAAGGACCCAGGTTCAAACCCTTAGTCCCCACCTGCAGGGGGAAAGTTTCACTGTGGTGACCCCAGCAGGAGTTTGGGACTATAAGCATACAAATCGTAATAGCTTGCTTAACTGTGTAACTTGTCTTTAATCTTCTAATCTCTAGGAAAGTGATTTATTTGGGTATGAGGTATGTATGTATGTATGTATGTATGTATGTATGTATGTATTGACACAAGTTTATCCTAAAGCCATAGTTGATCATGGTACGCTGTTATACACACCTGAGTCATTTAACCAAAAGTGAAAGAATAGAAACTGTATCCACCAGTGTTTGGTGTCCTTTCCCCATAGCTTTTACAGATGTTTTGCTACTGTGCTCTAGTTAACCTCTGTAGTTCAAGCACATTCTAGAACCTAAGTGTTAAGCTCTAGTTAAATGATTGGATATTTTTCTGATATAGCATGAGCCATTGTTTCTTTATGCCTAGACTGGTGTGACTCATCCTTTTATGGGTGTTTATCTCAGCGGACTTTCTAATGTTGATTCTGAAAAATGGATGTTTCACACATCCCTCAGTTTGCTAAGTTGAAATATATTCCTATCTTGTGGACACTATTACCGGTTTTATATGCCACCTATGGCACAGAAAGCAACCTATGTTTGTGAACACTTTTTCTGCCTTTGCTGCTGAGGTATTCCTTATTAGACCAACTATGACCTTCTTCTAAACATGCATTTTGCATGCCTTACTACCCCACTAGATGAGTAATTGTGGAAGGCCATATGAACCCTTATAGGGCTATTTCTCAGATATGAACAGAATACAAGGAGCTGTATATATTTTAAATTTTGTACTTAATAATTCTAATCAGATAGCTGCGAAGTATTACTTTTCTCCACAGAGCTATTTCTTCTCCAGCAGATGCCTCGTGATTTGTCTAGTCTTTGTGACTGAAATAATATTACTAACAACGCATAGGGTATGTTTGTTCTAGTTTCTCATTCACAAATCCTGCTTGGACCCATGCTGAGCAGATAAGCCCCTCTCATCTGCAAACTCCTCACAAGAACACAAGCTGAAGCATGGATTGCAGTAGTCCAACACCCTGCATATGCCATGATTGCCACCCAGAAGCTAGTTGAACTTGGGGACGCCTCTGTTAAGTCTCTGTTCTGAACTTCCCTGAGTGATATATCATTTATGGGTTAGAAAAAGATATCAGACCTCAGGTATTCAGGCTAACAGGGCCTTATCTGATACCCAGTTATTGTGCCCGCACTCTGGGGGGGTGAACGCAGAGCTTGCAGGGGTAACCCTAGAATCACTGAAGATTTGCTTATTTTTCCTATGCTCATACAGACTGTACATCTTGTTCATGTCTATAATCAAAAGTGGGGAATTGTGGTGACCCCAGCAGGAGTTTGGGAATATTAGCATACAAATGACCTCACCATGGGGAGGTGCTTCAGAGAAGGGACTGTATAAAAGCATGTGACCTTGAGCATGTGACTCTCCCTTTGCCTGTGGCTTCTTCTGGTCAGAAGCATCTCAAAGGTGGTGCTCCAGGCATCCATCTGCTATGGCTACTTCTCCTGGGAACTAAACAAGTGTGACTCTACTAGCTGGTAAACTTTTAGACCCCTCTACAGCCATGAGCAACCTTTACCAGAGCTTATAATTGTTTATCTTGTGGGACTAAACTTTGACAGCATATTCAGACTTTATAGACCTAGCGTACACTTAATCATTGATGATAAGTGCTTATTTTGCCTTTTACCTGTTTCACCCTAATAAACCGTGTATTGTTTAAACCAGTTCCCAGCTCTCACTGTGAATCCTTTTACTCATGCAAGCAGCCCCAACCCCCAAACCCCTTATTAAGATAATTTACAACATTTCACAAGTAGTGAAGCAGGGCTGCAGGTGTCTGTCTCCCTCACCCCCCTGTATATGTATATGTATATGTATATGTATATGTATATGTATATGTATATGTATATGTATATATCATCCTCCCTTCTCTGTTTCTCTTTGGCTCTATCCGATAATAAATAAATAAAAATATTTTAGAAAAGAGTTACAAAAAAAAAGAGAGAAAGAAAGAAAGAAAGAAAGAAAGAAAGGAAGAAAGAAAAGCAATTATAGAAGCCAGACCACCTACTTTCTGCACCACATAAACATCTTCGGTCCATATTCCCAGAGGGATAAAGAATAGGGGACCTTCCACTGGATGGGGATGGGATGTGGAACTCTGGTGGTAGGGATTGTGTAGTATTTTACCCACAATCTTGTTGATCGCTAATTAATTATTAAATCACTAATTTAAAAAAAAGAATGAAAAATATGACAATCAGGAACAGTGGTATCATGAATGTGCAATACCCAGAGTTTCATTTAAAAAATTAGATTCCAGTTGATATATTAAAATAATCTAAATGCATTGTCTAAGCCTTTCCTGCTGGGTTTTCTTTGACTAACTGAATATCCAACATACTGTGAAACCCTGGCTTTGAATATCTGCTCTCATAATTTTCAGGGGTTTTTTTTAACATTTATTATTATTATTTTTTGCCTGCAGGGTTATTGCTGGGGCTCAGTGCCTGCACCATGAATCTACTGCTCCTGGAGGCCATCCTTTACCCCCTTTGTTGCCCTTGTTGTTTCAGGCCTTGTGGTTATTGCTGTTATTGTTGATGCCGTTCGTTGTTGGATAGGACAGAGAGAAATGGAGAGAGGAGGAAAGACAGAGAGGCGGAGAGAAAGACAGACACCTGCAGACCTGCTTCACCACTTATGAAGCAAATCCCCTGCAGGTGGGAAGCCAGGGGCTCGAACCGGGATATTTACGCCAGTCCTTGTGCTTTGTGCCACCTGCGCTTAACCCACTGTGCTACCGCCCGACCCCCAACATTTATTACTTTTATTTATTTATTATTGGATAGAGACATGGAGAAATTGAGAGGGGTGGGGAGATAAAGAGGGAGATAGATAGAGAGACTCATAAAAGCTTCCCCCCTACAGGTGGGGACCTGGGCTTTGAACCCAGGTCTTTGCACACTATAGTGTGTTTGCTTAGCCAGGTGTGCTACCACCTGCCCCAATAATTTGTTTAAGTCATCTGAAGCAATTATATTTCCTGAACTTCAGTTTCTATATTTGTAAAAGAAGTAAGTCTTAAAAGTTGCTATGAATTAGACAAATTGTAACAATATTTTGGTTTCTAAAATAATGTCACTGGTTAACCTAGTGTTGAATGAGTCATAGAATAACAAACTGCAGACTTCTTTATTAATGAAGATTACAATTTTTCTCTTAAGCTAAAATTAGAGAAGTTACACTTAGACCCAGACTATCACCCAGACTTTAAAGGACAGTTTCACTGTAATATCCACTTGCAAAACTGTGCAGAGTAAGGGGTGTTGAATAGCACATATTTTTAATTTAAAATCCATTAGCATTCCACATAATTAATTAAAATTTTACACTCCAGTGGCTTTTGGTTCCCTACAGAAAATTGAGCATACAGAATATAATTTAATTTTTGGTCTAGGTTTAATCTACCTTAAATATTTTTTTAATATCTCAGGGGACATTTTGACAACTTAAAATTTTGTGTTTTTTCATAGTAAACCTAGTATTCTGTTCTGTTATTCTTAGGAGGAAGGAAAAAATATCTCATGATATTATAGGTAAGACAAAATATTTAAGGCAACTATATAGAATCCAAAATCAAAGTCTATCTTACCATGATAATGCAGTTAGGAGAAATGTAGTGAGTTTATAAAATTTTCCCTGCAACTTCACACACTTTGTCTTCTATTTAGAAATAAACAACTATACCTACATAGGTATTTTTAAGTTTCAGTCTATGCACTCAAATCATCACTCACAAAAGGCACTGCATATATTTGACATTCCTATAGCACGTTTACTGTGTAGTTCAAGAGGCCAAGAACTAGGTCATAATTCCATTCCATTATAACTTCCAAGGGCCTTTTCAGTAAGTGAGTTTCCTGTTGGATTATTTATAACCATGGAATTAAATCACAAGGTTGAGAAAGTCTTGGCCTAACTTCAAATTGCTTTGCAATGATTATAATAAATATTAGGTCTATAGAATTCCTGACTATTTGGTCTAGTGGAGTCATCAATCAATTCATTTATTTTTATTTTTTGGATAGCAGTTTCTTTTTTATTCTAATGCTATCCTTAATTTCTTGCTCCCTTAACTATTGACTTCGTGTGCCTTACCTCCTCAGAAGTTGGCATATTCATATAGTTATTTGCTAGATAATCAAGCTTATTATTTACCCAGGTACAATTTTTCTAATGAACTGTTATGTTCATGTGTCTTTCAAATATTTAGATTGATATATTCATTTAACATCTACTAAAAAATATATAGTACTATCAGACATTTTATAGAAAAGGAAATAAAATTTAATATAGAAGGGCCAGAAAAATAGCTCACTTGGATAGTGTGCCACTTTTCCATGTGCACAGCTCGGGTTTGAGTCCGGTCCCACCACGCTGGAGGAAGTTTCAGTGCTATGGTCTCTTTCACTATCTCTGTTTCTACTTCTTTGTCTCTGTCTCTATCTGTCTGAAAAAGTCATCACAGACTGGTAAAACCTACTCCTCCACACATCCCCATGACAACAACAACAACAAAAATTAATACATAAGTGTGGCAACATTATTAAAGGGCCAGGTGGTGGTGTACCTGGTTGAGCGCACATGGTGTAATGCACAAGGACCTGGGTTCAATCCCCCAGTCCCTACTTGCAGGGGGAAAGCTTTGCAAGTGGTGAAGCTATGCTGTAGGTGTCTCTATGTCTCTCCCTTTCTGTCACCCCCTTCCTTCTCGATTTATGGCTGTTTCTATCCAATAAATAAAACAAAAACAATTAAAAAATAAAAAATAATAAGCTGTTAAATAAAATGATGATGCATGTACACAAGTACACATATACATAGAGACATCTAAATATATAGACTAAAGTTAAACTTATCAAATAGCAAGTTTCAATTTAAAAAATAGAACTTAATACTATTGTTCAAAGAATCTGTTACTTCTTCTGTATATGGCAAATCAATGATCTGAATACACTTCATTTAAAAATATTTCAAAATTAGTATACCGTATGAAATGCAGTAATCTTTTAGGTTTTCAAATCCTGGATAGTTTCAGTTTCCAGATTCAAATTGAAATAAGAGATTTTCCAAATATGACCATTTTATAGAACTTGGATTTATTTTTGTCTATAGATAGAACTGAAAAATTTTAATCACTATACATGTTTTAGTTTAACTTACGTATCAAGTTCTAGCTTACGTTTAATTTTTTTAGAAATGATCAATACATATGTCAGGTAAGCTATTTCAATTTCAAACACAAACCTTTTACATTAGGATTTTGCATCTCACAAATAAATAAATTCTAAAAAAAAATGGATTTTGCATCTGATAAGAGTGAATTAAGAGGCAGACAAGATCAAGTTATATGGAAAAATACTACTCATTGCTTTCATGTCACATTGTTAATATTCTAATAACTATGAGGATAATTGGCATTGTAGGAACAAATATAAGCATGCTTAATGAGACTGGATTTTTTCCTTCATAAATATTCTTACATCCTTTATACTGTAAGCATATCACTAGTGATGTATGACTTTTCATTAGAGGTGGCATAATAAAGATGACAATTAATTTTTAATGCATCTGTTAGTGAAATTTAATATTGAAAAATTAATAAAGCAAACTTAATTTTGTTGCTGAGTCTATTATTAGCATTTGTTAGCAAGCAAATTTACCAATATGAACATTTATATCAGGCAACTTGGGTAAAAGAGCTATGATAATCCTAAATCCCTATTAGCCTGGTTAGGAGGAGAAAAAAAAAAAACACTTCTCAGAAAATACACTAAAGTCCTCAGCTTGAGAGTGTTGTAATCCTGTAGGACCAATTTCTTCCCTGATACAGAGCACTCATGACAGCCTTACAAAGGTCAACTTGCTGAGTGAAGTTTCCAGATTAGCTTTAAATGAATTGGGCTTCTCTGTGCAACCCCTTTGGACCTGCAGTGAAGTCCTTGACAGGTCTCTCATTAACAGAATTGTAGAAAGGGAGTACTTACTCCTGCCTACTGACACCAAGAATTTTAATATTCTTTCTTATTCCAACTTCCTTCCTTCTGAAAGGTAGGCATTATTATCCCCATTCTATAGATGAGAAAACCATGTATGTGCAAAGTTAAACATTCCATAAGTGAATGGAGCTCTAATTTTATTTTTAAAAATCTGAATGTCATTTCTACATGTCTGCTCTTTGTATCTGGGGAAGCCTAGGGCCCTTTTAATTTTTCCTTGTAAATTACATTTGAGCATAACGACTAGCATGTTAAGATTCTGAATCAAGTGAATTGGTCATTTTTATGAAAGGAAATGTTAAGCTCAGAAAAAATGCCTCGTGTGATTAAATATAGCATAGAGTTTATTTTACACCAATTTATTCAAAGTCATACTGAAAAGTCGCTGCCAGGTAAGATACTCATCTTTTTTTTTCCTTTACTATACAATATGATACAAGCATTCATCTTTTCCAATTTCCAACTACTATATCTCTAGAAAAGTATGTTTTTTATTTTTTTAAATATTTATTTATTTATTCCCTTTTTGTTGCCCTTGTTTTATTGTTGTACTTATTATTGTTGTTATTGATGTTGTCATTGTTGGATAGGACAGAGAGAAATGGATAGAGGAGGGGAAGACAGAGAGGGTGAGAAAAAGATAGACACCTGCAGACCTACTTCACTGCCTGTGAATCAACTCCCCTGCAGGTTGGGAGCCGGGGGCTCGAACCAGGATCCTTATGCCGGTCCTTGCGCTTTGCGCTTAAC